>NC_138041.1:38126759-38433242 GCF_964106645.2 Podarcis pityusensis
AACAAAAAATAAAAAATACATTAAAACATCAGTCATTAAAAACTTCACTAAATATAAGGAAGTTGTCTTATATAGAGTCAGAACGTTGATTTTTCTATCTCAGTGCTATCTACGAAGCTTCTATGGATCTATTGATGGTTACTAGACATAAACACAAGTTCAGTGTCAAGAGGCTTGTGACTACTAAATGTCAGGAACACAGAAAGCTGCCTGGTTCTGGGGTCAGATTATTGGTCCGTCCAGCTCAGTATTATCTATACTGACAAGCAGTAGCTCTGCAGGACTTCAGATGAAGTTCTCTCAAAACTTTTGGCATGAAAAGTAGATCCTCTTTCTGCTGTCTGCTCAACTGCATTTTTACTATTATATTGGTTTTTTATTTATTTATTTATTTATTTACGGCTATTAGCCCATAAATTATATTGGTTTTAATAACTGTCTTATGTAGATTTTATACTTGGCTATTGTTAGATGCCCTAGGCTCTTATGGGAAGAAGAGCAGGAAATACTGCTAATACTTTATGTAAAGTAGACCTGAGAGCACTCAGTGAAGGTAATAAAACACATTTCTTTACGGCCACCATCTTCAGTATCATCCAGAATACCTACAGTGCTTGAGCTCATGTGTTCAGCTGGCACTGTGGTGCTCACTTGCCACATTGTTTTCACCTTTTTCTCTCCTTGCCCACTACTGATTTCCTCTCTCCAGACTTGAGGATTTGCATTTGGGTAGAATTCCTTCACAAAAGTTGTCCTGACTCGTAACTGAAATACATTATTTTCCTTCAGCGGGTTATGCATCCATAAATGGATTTCTTTTCTTTTCACCCTTTTCAGTTCCACAAACATGTGTCCTTTTTTCTCAGCGGTGGCTGCCCAAAGGAGGACACACGGATCCCAGGACATTCCTGGATCCAATCAGAGACCAGGCTGACTTCTTTAAATCTGGGATGCCCTGCTCACAAGAGAACAGTTGAGTGCTATGTTCTATGTATTCTGAGTTCTCCCTATGGCCTTCCTCCAGTTTATTCACTTCTATGTCTTCTTTAAAGGAAGTGGAATTAAGTGGAGGGATATTAGGTGGACCTAGGAGATCAGGGTTAAAATCACCAATCACAGTGTGATCTTGAGCCAGCTGGCTGCCTTCTCCTTACGAGTTTTTATAAGCCAGTAGTGGGAAGGGTCGAATACCACTGAAACACATAACCCACAATTCCTCTTTGAGCCAACTTTCCATTTTTCATTGAACTGGGAAGGTTAATTGGAACCCAGGTCGCTTGCTTAGGAACAACACCGTGAAGACCTCAGGAGAACTTATAACACCCTGCCAAGCTTTAGTCTCCAAGTATAGCCTTTCCCTTAGGTGCTTCCATCAACAGGGGCACTTTATTGTCTGCAAATCCAAGAGTGTTTGACCATGCAACAATTGTGCTGCTCCAAGAACGCTCATACCTAACCTCACGCTGTGGGGTAACAGTGAAAACTCAAGAAGGATCTTATATATTACCTCCCCCCCAATAAATAGGAAATATTGGAACTTCAGTTTGTCTCTGTCAGTCACTCTGTCGATTTCATGACCTTACTGCCCTTTCCCTTCCCACATGCCACAACCACATGTATTGTATGTTTCAAGTTGTACCACTGCATTTAAGCCTCCATTGTCACCTTCATGAGTCCCTCCCATTGCTTTCCAACTCTAAGATGACAAAAGGAAATTCCCCACTTCCATAGGCATTGATCTATATTTGTTAATATGCAGTAACTAGTCAGTTTCAGCTGTTAGTCCATGCAATGTGGGATTTCTGAAGTGTATAGAAAAACAGATGTCTGCATACACTAACCATTTCTGTAAGGAAATGTAACATTCTGCATTGCACCTGCAACTGGAGCCGGTGTTCTTTTAACTATTTTCTCCCTTCCCTTAACTCTTGTACAAGGAAAGATCCCTGAAAATCATGTCTCCATTGGTAACACATGTACAGTTGCGGGAAATGGTGCAGGTGTGATTGAGGAAGAGCGTTGGGAAAACTAGGAAGCTCCCTTCAGGGCACCAGTTTGTAGCTGGACTGCTTGCTTGCATGGGGCACTCACAATTGCAAGAGAACTACTCAATAACAAATATGCATTATTATTTTGATCTTACTGTAAGTCACAGAGCTCAATGCTCTAAGGAGATACCTTAGTAATTATCTCAAATTGCTGGGTTTCACCGTCCATCTTGCAAAATCCCATGTACATTTTATCAAGCCATGAACACAATCAATGTTAGAGTGTGAAAGTATATATAAAATAAATCCTGAGTCATTTAGAACCCAAATGAGAAATTCTAAAAGTGAAGGTTTTCATGGACCAGATCATTGGCATTTATCCTTTATCAGAATTATCCAGAGTCATTCAATGAAAGTTCCTGTAATGCAGTTTATGGAGGATGAGATAGAAATCAGACTTTCAACATCCCTGTTGGCCCCAAGATGGTAGGAACATTCCTGCTGCAGATTCTTCTCTTCCTGTGGCTTCAGTTGCCTCCAACTGAGAGCAAGGAACACTCTGCTGGATGCACCATGATGGAGCCTTTCCAGCTTCCATACCAGAATTATCAGAAAGGGGACCTAATCATTGGAGGGATTGTTAATTATTTTGGCTTTGTATTTGAAGAGAAAGATTTCCATGAGCACCCTAACACAAAGCTCATAGATGAACTTTTGTAAGTAAAAATCTCTATCCATCATAGTGTACCCTTGGTGAGCTCTTGTATGCTACAATTACACCAATCATACGATTGTACCCTCAGAACACGTTTCCCTGTGACTTTTATCAAGGAGGGATGTTAAACATATATTTTCTCCTTTTTACATTGTGATCTGGTCACCTTATTCTATGTTGCTTTATTCCGCTTCTTGGGCTTTCTATCTTCTGCCTGTTCTTCTTTCTCATCATCTGATCCCATGGCTCTCACCGCTTTCTCCCAACTTCATCTTCAACCTCCCTCTATGTTTCCTTTCACACCATTAACGTCTGGTTTTCCTTTGCAGCAAAGCTAGATCCTGATATTCACAATCACTATCATTCTAACAGTCACAGATAAATGTGACATATGAATATCATAGATTTTGGATTATACCTGCTGCTATACAATGTAAACCATATTGGGTAATAAAATAAGTAGGCGCAAACTTGTTTTGCCAAAACGAAGTATCTATCTGGCTGGTTTACAGAGTAGACCCACTGAAATTAATACACCTAACTGAACTATTAATCATAATCGGCCTTCACTTAGTATGACTAACATTGGCTACAGTAATTTTTGTACAGCCACAATTTTATTTGAAGGAGGGAAAGAGGGAAACTCAGCTACCATGGAAGAATAAACTCTGTTCCACCTGAGGTGCTCTAATTTCTACTCCCCACCTACACCAAGCACTGATTATCTGAGAGGCTCCAGTCAGAATTTCTGACTTGGCAACTTCTCATCCAATGAGTGTCCATTGGTTGCTGAAAGGAAATAAGGAGTTAAGGGAAGGATGTGGCAATTTATGTACATGTATGTGAGCTAGGAAGTTACCTATGTGCTTAAGAGGGAGAGGAGGAGAATACCTCTGACACACAGTATAACTCTTTTATTAGTGACACACCAAAGGGCTACCAAAATATCCTCTCCCTGGTATTTGCTGTGAAAGAAATAAACAAGAATCCTAATATCGTACCAAATATGACCTTTGGGCTTCACATCACTGATAGCTACTTAAATGCAAGAATGACTTATCAGAACACCCTGAAACATCTGTCCATCACAGAAAGGATTGTCCCCAACTTCAAATGTGAGAAGAAGAAAAGTAAGGTAGCTTTTATTGGGGGACTTGACTCTGACATCTCTCTCCACATGGCTACTGTCTTAGGCATCTACAAGATTCCACAGGTATAGTAAGTGTGGGGGCTGTGAATCTCTTCTGCCTCGGGTACAATAATTATCTTCTGGATTCGCAAAGCTTTCTTTTACTTTGGTTCATTTTTCTGAAAAAGGAAGTGTGAGAGGAAAATATATACCTGATACAAAAGCATCTGGGGGAGTTTTGCAGTAGTGGTTGGAGCGGAGGGGCTTGGGTACTCGCCTGACTTTGTTTCCCATGTGTCACTGGGAAGCAGCAGAGAGGTTGGAACTGGGCAAATGCAGCAGCAGGATTCTTTCTCCTGCTCCCAGGAAGCTGCACAACACCAGTTGCAAGAGGTCAGAGAAACCCTGCTCCTCCTCCCCACCAACAACTGCACATTTTGCTACCGTGAGACTAATAATAATAATAATAATATTAATAATAATAATATATTTCTACCATGCCCATCTGGCTGGGTTTTCCAAGCCACTCTGAGTGGCTTCCAACAAAAAATAAAAAATACATTAAAACATCAGTCATTAAAAACTTCACTAAATATAAGGAAGTTGTCTTATATAGAGTCAGAACGTTGATTTTTCTATCTCAGTGCTATCTACGAAGCTTCTATGGATCTATTGATGGTTACTAGACATAAACACAAGTTCAGTGTCAAGAGGCTTGTGACTACTAAATGTCAGGAACACAGAAAGCTGCCTGGTTCTGGGGTCAGATTATTGGTCCGTCCAGCTCAGTATTATCTATACTGACAAGCAGTAGCTCTGCAGGACTTCAGATGAAGTTCTCTCAAAACTTTTGGCATGAAAAGTAGATCCTCTTTCTGCTGTCTGCTCAACTGCATTTTTACTATTATATTGGTTTTTTATTTATTTATTTATTTATTTACGGCTATTAGCCCATAAATTATATTGGTTTTAATAACTGTCTTATGTAGATTTTATACTTGGCTATTGTTAGATGCCCTAGGCTCTTATGGGAAGAAGAGCAGGAAATACTGCTAATACTTTATGTAAAGTAGACCTGAGAGCACTCAGTGAAGGTAATAAAACACATTTCTTTACGGCCACCATCTTCAGTATCATCCAGAATACCTACAGTGCTTGAGCTCATGTGTTCAGCTGGCACTGTGGTGCTCACTTGCCACATTGTTTTCACCTTTTTCTCTCCTTGCCCACTACTGATTTCCTCTCTCCAGACTTGAGGATTTGCATTTGGGTAGAATTCCTTCACAAAAGTTGTCCTGACTCGTAACTGAAATACATTATTTTCCTTCAGCGGGTTATGCATCCATAAATGGATTTCTTTTCTTTTCACCCTTTTCAGTTCCACAAACATGTGTCCTTTTTTCTCAGCGGTGGCTGCCCAAAGGAGGACACACGGATCCCAGGACATTCCTGGATCCAATCAGAGACCAGGCTGACTTCTTTAAATCTGGGATGCCCTGCTCACAAGAGAACAGTTGAGTGCTATGTTCTATGTATTCTGAGTTCTCCCTATGGCCTTCCTCCAGTTTATTCACTTCTATGTCTTCTTTAAAGGAAGTGGAATTAAGTGGAGGGATATTAGGTGGACCTAGGAGATCAGGGTTAAAATCACCAATCACAGTGTGATCTTGAGCCAGCTGGCTGCCTTCTCCTTACGAGTTTTTATAAGCCAGTAGTGGGAAGGGTCGAATACCACTGAAACACATAACCCACAATTCCTCTTTGAGCCAACTTTCCATTTTTCATTGAACTGGGAAGGTTAATTGGAACCCAGGTCGCTTGCTTAGGAACAACACCGTGAAGACCTCAGGAGAACTTATAACACCCTGCCAAGCTTTAGTCTCCAAGTATAGCCTTTCCCTTAGGTGCTTCCATCAACAGGGGCACTTTATTGTCTGCAAATCCAAGAGTGTTTGACCATGCAACAATTGTGCTGCTCCAAGAACGCTCATACCTAACCTCACGCTGTGGGGTAACAGTGAAAACTCAAGAAGGATCTTATATATTACCTCCCCCCCAATAAATAGGAAATATTGGAACTTCAGTTTGTCTCTGTCAGTCACTCTGTCGATTTCATGACCTTACTGCCCTTTCCCTTCCCACATGCCACAACCACATGTATTGTATGTTTCAAGTTGTACCACTGCATTTAAGCCTCCATTGTCACCTTCATGAGTCCCTCCCATTGCTTTCCAACTCTAAGATGACAAAAGGAAATTCCCCACTTCCATAGGCATTGATCTATATTTGTTAATATGCAGTAACTAGTCAGTTTCAGCTGTTAGTCCATGCAATGTGGGATTTCTGAAGTGTATAGAAAAACAGATGTCTGCATACACTAACCATTTCTGTAAGGAAATGTAACATTCTGCATTGCACCTGCAACTGGAGCCGGTGTTCTTTTAACTATTTTCTCCCTTCCCTTAACTCTTGTACAAGGAAAGATCCCTGAAAATCATGTCTCCATTGGTAACACATGTACAGTTGCGGGAAATGGTGCAGGTGTGATTGAGGAAGAGCGTTGGGAAAACTAGGAAGCTCCCTTCAGGGCACCAGTTTGTAGCTGGACTGCTTGCTTGCATGGGGCACTCACAATTGCAAGAGAACTACTCAATAACAAATATGCATTATTATTTTGATCTTACTGTAAGTCACAGAGCTCAATGCTCTAAGGAGATACCTTAGTAATTATCTCAAATTGCTGGGTTTCACCGTCCATCTTGCAAAATCCCATGTACATTTTATCAAGCCATGAACACAATCAATGTTAGAGTGTGAAAGTATATATAAAATAAATCCTGAGTCATTTAGAACCCAAATGAGAAATTCTAAAAGTGAAGGTTTTCATGGACCAGATCATTGGCATTTATCCTTTATCAGAATTATCCAGAGTCATTCAATGAAAGTTCCTGTAATGCAGTTTATGGAGGATGAGATAGAAATCAGACTTTCAACATCCCTGTTGGCCCCAAGATGGTAGGAACATTCCTGCTGCAGATTCTTCTCTTCCTGTGGCTTCAGTTGCCTCCAACTGAGAGCAAGGAACACTCTGCTGGATGCACCATGATGGAGCCTTTCCAGCTTCCATACCAGAATTATCAGAAAGGGGACCTAATCATTGGAGGGATTGTTAATTATTTTGGCTTTGTATTTGAAGAGAAAGATTTCCATGAGCACCCTAACACAAAGCTCATAGATGAACTTTTGTAAGTAAAAATCTCTATCCATCATAGTGTACCCTTGGTGAGCTCTTGTATGCTACAATTACACCAATCATACGATTGTACCCTCAGAACACGTTTCCCTGTGACTTTTATCAAGGAGGGATGTTAAACATATATTTTCTCCTTTTTACATTGTGATCTGGTCACCTTATTCTATGTTGCTTTATTCCGCTTCTTGGGCTTTCTATCTTCTGCCTGTTCTTCTTTCTCATCATCTGATCCCATGGCTCTCACCGCTTTCTCCCAACTTCATCTTCAACCTCCCTCTATGTTTCCTTTCACACCATTAACGTCTGGTTTTCCTTTGCAGCAAAGCTAGATCCTGATATTCACAATCACTATCATTCTAACAGTCACAGATAAATGTGACATATGAATATCATAGATTTTGGATTATACCTGCTGCTATACAATGTAAACCATATTGGGTAATAAAATAAGTAGGCGCAAACTTGTTTTGCCAAAACGAAGTATCTATCTGGCTGGTTTACAGAGTAGACCCACTGAAATTAATACACCTAACTGAACTATTAATCATAATCGGCCTTCACTTAGTATGACTAACATTGGCTACAGTAATTTTTGTACAGCCACAATTTTATTTGAAGGAGGGAAAGAGGGAAACTCAGCTACCATGGAAGAATAAACTCTGTTCCACCTGAGGTGCTCTAATTTCTACTCCCCACCTACACCAAGCACTGATTATCTGAGAGGCTCCAGTCAGAATTTCTGACTTGGCAACTTCTCATCCAATGAGTGTCCATTGGTTGCTGAAAGGAAATAAGGAGTTAAGGGAAGGATGTGGCAATTTATGTACATGTATGTGAGCTAGGAAGTTACCTATGTGCTTAAGAGGGAGAGGAGGAGAATACCTCTGACACACAGTATAACTCTTTTATTAGTGACACACCAAAGGGCTACCAGAATATCCTCTCCCTGGTATTTGCTGTGAAAGAAATAAACAAGAATCCTAATATCGTACCAAATATGACCTTTGGGCTTCACATCACTGATAGCTACTTAAATGCAAGAATGACTTATCAGAACACCCTGAAACATCTGTCCATCACAGAAAGGATTGTCCCCAACTTCAAATGTGAGAAGAAGAAAAGTAAGGTAGCTTTTATTGGGGGACTTGACTCTGACATCTCTCTCCACATGGCTACTGTCTTAGGCATCTACAAGATTCCACAGGTATAGTAAGTGTGGGGGCTGTGAATCTCTTCTGCCTCGGGTACAATAATTATCTTCTGGATTCGCAAAGCTTTCTTTTACTTTGGTTCATTTTTCTGAAAAAGGAAGTGTGAGAGGAAAATATATACCTGATACAAAAGCATCTGGGGGAGTTTTGCAGTAGTGGTTGGAGCGGAGGGGCTTGGGTACTCGCCTGACTTTGTTTCCCATGTGTCACTGGGAAGCAGCAGAGAGGTTGGAACTGGGCAAATGCAGCAGCAGGATTCTTCCTCCTGCTCCCAGGAAGCTGCACAACACCAGTTGCAAGAGGTCAGAGAAACCCTGCTCCTCCTCCCCACCAACAACTGCACATTTTGCTACCGTGAGACTAATAATAATAATAATAATATTAATAATAATAATATATTTCTACCATGCCCATCTGGCTGGGTTTTCCAAGCCACTCTGAGTGGCTTCCAACAAAAAATAAAAAATACATTAAAACATCAGTCATTAAAAACTTCACTAAATATAAGGAAGTTGTCTTATATAGAGTCAGAACGTTGATTTTTCTATCTCAGTGCTATCTACGAAGCTTCTATGGATCTATTGATGGTTACTAGACATAAACACAAGTTCAGTGTCAAGAGGCTTGTGACTACTAAATGTCAGGAACACAGAAAGCTGCCTGGTTCTGGGGTCAGATTATTGGTCCGTCCAGCTCAGTATTATCTATACTGACAAGCAGTAGCTCTGCAGGACTTCAGATGAAGTTCTCTCAAAACTTTTGGCATGAAAAGTAGATCCTCTTTCTGCTGTCTGCTCAACTGCATTTTTACTATTATATTGTTTTTTTATTTATTTATTTATTTATTTACGGCTATTAGCCCATAAATTATATTGGTTTTAATAACTGTCTTATGTAGATTTTATACTTGGCTATTGTTAGATGCCCTAGGCTCTTATGGGAAGAAGAGCAGGAAATACTGCTAATACTTTATGTAAAGTAGACCTGAGAGCACTCAGTGAAGGTAATAAAACACATTTCTTTACGGCCACCATCTTCAGTATCATCCAGAATACCTACAGTGCTTGAGCTCATGTGTTCAGCTGGCACTGTGGTGCTCACTTGCCACATTGTTTTCACCTTTTTCTCTCCTTGCCCACTACTGATTTCCTCTCTCCAGACTTGAGGATTTGCATTTGGGTAGAATTCCTTCACAAAAGTTGTCCTGACTCGTAACTGAAATACATTATTTTCCTTCAGCGGGTTATGCATCCATAAATGGATTTCTTTTCTTTTCACCCTTTTCAGTTCCACAAACATGTGTCCTTTTTTCTCAGCGGTGGCTGCCCAAAGGAGGACACACGGATCCCAGGACATTCCTGGATCCAATCAGAGACCAGGCTGACTTCTTTAAATCTGGGATGCCCTGCTCACAAGAGAACAGTTGAGTGCTAAGTTCTATGTATTCTGAGTTCTCCCTATGGCCTTCCTCCAGTTTATTCACTTCTATGTCTTCTTTAAAGGAAGTGGAATTAAGTGGAGGGATCAGGGTTAAAATCACCAATCACAGTGTGATCTTGAGCCAGCTGGCTGCCTTCTCCTTACGAGTTTTTATAAGCCAGTAGTGGGAAGGGTCGAATACCACTGAAACACATAACCCACAATTCCTCTTTGAGCCAACTTTCCATTTTTCATTGAACTGGGAAGGTTAATTGGAACCCAGGTCGCTTGCTTAGGAACAACACCGTGAAGACCTCAGGAGAACTTATAACACCCTGCCAAGCTTTAGTCTCCAAGTATAGCCTTTCCCTTAGGTGCTTCCATCAACAGGGGCACTTTATTGTCTGCAAATCCAAGAGTGTTTGACCATGCAACAATTGTGCTGCTCCAAGAACGCTCATACCTAACCTCACGCTGTGGGGTAACAGTGAAAACTCAAGAAGGATCTTATATATTACCTCCCCCCCAATAAATAGGAAATATTGGAACTTCAGTTTGTCTCTGTCAGTCACTCTGTCGATTTCATGACCTTACTGCCCTTTCCCTTCCCACATGCCACAACCACATGTATTGTATGTTTCAAGTTGTACCACTGCATTTAAGCCTCCATTGTCACCTTCATGAGTCCCTCCCATTGCTTTCCAACTCTAAGATGACAAAAGGAAATTCCCCACTTCCATAGGCATTGATCTATATTTGTTAATATGCAGTAACTAGTCAGTTTCAGCTGTTAGTCCATGCAATGTGGGATTTCTGAAGTGTATAGAAAAACAGATGTCTGCATACACTAACCATTTCTGTAAGGAAATGTAACATTCTGCATTGCACCTGCAACTGGAGCCGGTGTTCTTTTAACTATTTTCTCCCTTCCCTTAACTCTTGTACAAGGAAAGATCCCTGAAAATCATGTCTCCATTGGTAACACATGTACAGTTGCGGGAAATGGTGCAGGTGTGATTGAGGAAGAGCGTTGGGAAAACTAGGAAGCTCCCTTCAGGGCACCAGTTTGTAGCTGGACTGCTTGCTTGCATGGGGCACTCACAATTGCAAGAGAACTACTCAATAACAAATATGCATTATTATTTTGATCTTACTGTAAGTCACAGAGCTCAATGCTCTAAGGAGATACCTTAGTAATTATCTCAAATTGCTGGGTTTCACCGTCCATCTTGCAAAATCCCATGTACATTTTATCAAGCCATGAACACAATCAATGTTAGAGTGTGAAAGTATATATAAAATAAATCCTGAGTCATTTAGAACCCAAATGAGAAATTCTAAAAGTGAAGGTTTTCATGGACCAGATCATTGGCATTTATCCTTTATCAGAATTATCCAGAGTCATTCAATGAAAGTTCCTGTAATGCAGTTTATGGAGGATGAGATAGAAATCAGACTTTCAACATCCCTGTTGGCCCCAAGATGGTAGGAACATTCCTGCTGCAGATTCTTCTCTTCCTGTGGCTTCAGTTGCCTCCAACTGAGAGCAAGGAACACTCTGCTGGATGCACCATGATGGAGCCTTTCCAGCTTCCATACCAGAATTATCAGAAAGGGGACCTAATCATTGGAGGGATTGTTAATTATTTTGGCTTTGTATTTGAAGAGAAAGATTTCCATGAGCACCCTAACACAAAGCTCATAGATGAACTTTTGTAAGTAAAAATCTCTATCCATCATAGTGTACCCTTGGTGAGCTCTTGTATGCTACAATTACACCAATCATACGATTGTACCCTCAGAACACGTTTCCCTGTGACTTTTATCAAGGAGGGATGTTAAACATATATTTTCTCCTTTTTACATTGTGATCTGGTCACCTTATTCTATGTTGCTTTATTCCGCTTCTTGGGCTTTCTATCTTCTGCCTGTTCTTCTTTCTCATCATCTGATCCCATGGCTCTCACCGCTTTCTCCCAACTTCATCTTCAACCTCCCTCTATGTTTCCTTTCACACCATTAACGTCTGGTTTTCCTTTGCAGCAAAGCTAGATCCTGATATTCACAATCACTATCATTCTAACAGTCACAGATAAATGTGACATATGAATATCATAGATTTTGGATTATACCTGCTGCTATACAATGTAAACCATATTGGGTAATAAAATAAGTAGGCGCAAACTTGTTTTGCCAAAACGAAGTATCTATCTGGCTGGTTTACAGAGTAGACCCACTGAAATTAATACACCTAACTGAACTATTAATCATAATCGGCCTTCACTTAGTATGACTAACATTGGCTACAGTAATTTTTGTACAGCCACAATTTTATTTGAAGGAGGGAAAGAGGGAAACTCAGCTACCATGGAAGAATAAACTCTGTTCCACCTGAGGTGCTCTAATTTCTACTCCCCACCTACACCAAGCACTGATTATCTGAGAGGCTCCAGTCAGAATTTCTGACTTGGCAACTTCTCATCCAATGAGTGTCCATTGGTTGCTGAAAGGAAATAAGGAGTTAAGGGAAGGATGTGGCAATTTATGTACATGTATGTGAGCTAGGAAGTTACCTATGTGCTTAAGAGGGAGAGGAGGAGAATACCTCTGACACACAGTATAACTCTTTTATTAGTGACACACCGAAGTGCTACCAGAATATCCTCTCCCTGGTATTTGCTGTGAAAAAAATAAACAAGAATCCTAATATCGTACCAAATATGACCTTTGGGCTTCACATCACTGATAGCTACTTAAATGCAAGAATGACTTATCAGAACACCCTGAAACTTCTGTCCATCACAGAAAGGATTGTCCCCAACTTCAAATGTGAGAAGAAGAAAAGTAAGGTAGCTTTTATTGGGGGACTTGACTCTGACATCTCTCTCCACATGGCTACTGTCTTAGGCATCTACAAGATTCCACAGGTATAGTAAGACTGGGGGCTGTCAAGCTCTTCTGCCTCGGGTACAATAATTATCTTCTGGGTTCTCAATGCTTTCTTTTACTTTGGTTCATTTTTCTGAAAAAGAGTAAAATATATAAATAATACAAAAGCATTTGGTGGTTGGAGGAGAGGGCCTTTGGTGCTTGCCTGACTTTGTCTCCCATGTGTCACTGGGAAGCAGCAGGGAGGTTGGAACTGGGCAAATACAGCAGCAGGAGTCTTCCTCCTGCTCCCAGGAAGCTGCACAACATCAGTTGCAAGAGGTCAGAGAAACTCTGGTACTCCTCCCCACCACCAACTGCTGGAGATGCACATTATGCTATTGTGAGCCACAAATGGATTTCTTTCCTTTTTACCCTTTTCAGTTCCACAAGCATGTGTCGTTTTTTTCCTTCTGACATCTCCCTCCACATTGCTACTGTCTTAGGCATCTACAAGATTCCACAGGTATAGTAAGTGTGGGGGCTGTGAAGATTTTCTGCCTCTGGTACAATAGTTATCGTCTGGGTTCTCCATGCTTTCTTTTACTTTGGCTCATTTTTCAGAAAAAGGAGGTGAAAGATAAAAATATAACCTTTTTTTTTCTTTTCTAAAAGGTTTCACAAAAATTCGTCAGCATATCAGTGTCCATTTCTCTCATTTTTGTAAGCAGTTCTGGATAATCCACAGATTTCCCAGCCGTTTCTCCTAATGTGATATAATTTTGGATTTCATTTTCACTAATGTATGCACTTTTGCAACCAGTGTGATTTGAATATAAATCTTTGCTTTTGGTTGGGGAAGCGAATTGCAAATTTCAGAGAAGTACAAATGTCAGAGGATAGCTGCATTTTGGCTCACAAATTGTTGCAGGAATTCTGAATCAGGAGATTTTTTAAATTACTAATATGTTAATTGAACAGAATTCCTCTCCTAACCCTAGTTGTGTCTCATCACAAAAGTTCAAACTAAGCAAGGGAAATGCTTGTCCTGATTATGCCCTCTAGCCCTGACCACTTTTGCTCAATGGTCAAGGAGTCCAGGAAGTTCTGGAGAGCCATACTGTCAGAGCTGCTTCCAGATCCTAGCTCACAGAGGATCACGCTAGCCAGCGATCATTAAATAAAAGTCTTTATTGAGTTACAGTTTCCATTCTCAAGCTGCTGCGTGCAACTCTACGTCTCATGGTTAGATCGGCGAAGCTCCATCTGAGTCTCCGCCCCTTGTACACCAACTTAATATCCTAGCCTTGCTCCACCTTTTCCGCCTGACTGTTCTTCTCTGGGTCCCTCTGCCCCCCGGGGTCTCTTCCTTCCGGGATTCCTCTGACGCTGACGCTGACCCCCCTGACTCTTCTCCCTCCTTTCGGCGGGCTTTAGGACCTGGCTCCCTTTCCGGGCTGCCTACTGCGCCACCTTCCTGTGCATTTGAACTTGGCACGCGCGCCCAACCTTCCACCTTCCGTCTGACCGTTTCTTCGCTCCCCGATGGAGGTGTGGCCACTCCTGACTCGTGCCCTCCCCCCTGTTGTGAGCTGCCAGCGCTTGATCCCTGGCGCCCTTCCTCTTCCCTGCTCTCTGGCGGTGACGCTGGTCCTGATTTCCAACTGCTCCCCTCTGAGTCCCCTCTGGCTCTATCTTCCTGGGGTGTCCCCCTAGGCTCCCCCCTTGCCCTGGCCACTGGTGCTCCTTTCTGTGAATCTTCTGATTCACTGGAAAGACTCGGAGATCTCGGGTCGTCGTCATCACTCATCTTTTCTTCTGCCTCCTCTCCCTCGCTCTCTGTTTCCTCCCTTGCCCTTGCCTCTGCTCCTGAACCCCTGACATCCATCCCCCCCTCGAAGCCCCCTCTTCCCCCCTCCCCTCCTTCCGGTGCGGGATCTGGGTGCTGCCGTGTCAGGGGGACGAATGTCGGATACAGTTCGCTTCCCGTGGCGGGCCGCCATCCGAAGTCTTCCGGTTCTTCCTCCCTGCTCTCGTTGACGACGGTCACCTCCGCTTCCATCTCTGTGCCGCCGTGCTCGAAACCCGGGTCGTCCCCGAAAACGTCCATGTCCGTCTCTCCCTCGTTGCCTTCTGGAGACGTTGCTCGTCCTGGACCCTCCAGCCACCTTCTGCGGAACTGCTCCTCTGGTCGATCATCCCACCAATACGAGGGTTCTGAAGCAGATCCCGAGGGTGACCCCTCCGGGGAACGGGCGTCTCGTGTCGGTTCCTCGTCCGAGTCGAACCCCCGGAACGTGCTGGCTGAAAGCGTGGGCGTGAAAAGCCAGTCGTCGAAAAAGTCTGCTGGCATTGGCCTATGTGGGAAGAGGGCATGAAACTCTTCTTTGAGCAGAGGTTCGTCTAAAGCGTAGCCCGGCACCCAGCTGTTGGCACTGGCCGGGGTGCCCTCCTTGGCGAGAAGGTATTCTACCCCCTCTTCCCCCCATCTGGAGTCCAAAATCTCCGTGACTTCGTTGATGCGCTCCTCCTGTGCCACTCCCCCTTGCCCGGTTCTCTCTCGGAGCGGACCCGGTGCCGTTCCTGGTTCCTGAAACCTGTGAGGTGCCTTGTAGGGAGTGAGCACCGATCTGTGGAACACCGGATGCATTCTGGAACCCTCCGGAAGAGCCAGCCTGAAAGCCACCGGGTTGACCTGTTCGTCGACTTGGTAGGGCCCCAGTTGTTTATGCCCTAGTTTCTTCTTCGCCAACGACCTGGCCGGCACTGCGTGGGCTGCTAACCAGACCCAGTCTCCCACATGGATCTCTTCGCCAACCCTTCTGTGTTTGTCCGCTTGTACCTTGTATGCGTGTTTAGCCAGCTCCAGGTGCCGCCGCAGCTGATCGTGGACCTCCTGCAACTCCGACGCGAACGCATCTGCTGTCTGCGGCTCCCCCTCCCCCATTCTTTCCAGTCCCGGGAAGGTTCTAGGGTGCCTCCCGTTGTTGGCGAAGAACGGCGTGACCCCCGTGGACACGTGCTTCGTGTTGTTGTAGGCGAACTCGGCGAGAGGCAGGTAATCCACCCACGTCGCAGGCTGTTGATTCGCATAACATCTCAGGTACTGCTGCATGATGGCATTGACCCGCTCCGCTTGCCCGTTGGTCTGTGGGTGTCTAGCCGACGCCAGGTTGATCTTGACGTTCAGGAAGCCCATCAGCCTCTGCCAGAAGTTTGAGATGAACTGTCGCCCTCGGTCGGACAGAATAGACCGCGGCAGACCGTGAACCTTGAACACGTGGTCTATGAACAGTTTGGCGGTTTGTTCCGCCGTGGCCACCTTCGCACACGGAATGAAATGTGCCATCTTGGAGAACAAATCCACCACCACCAGCACAGCCGTCTTGCCCCTCGAGCTGGGCAGATCCGTGACAAAGTCCAGGCCAACTCTCTCCCATGGCTCGAACGGAGTTTGCAGCGGTTCCAGCAGTCCGGCCGGCGGTCTGTGCACTGGTTTGGACCTCTGGCAGGTGTCACACCTCGCCACGTAGTCCGCGACTTCCCCTCTCATTCCGGGCCACCAGAAGTCTCTGGCTACTAATTCCACCGTCTTCTCCTTGCCAAAGTGCCCGGCAGTGGGCGCGTCGTGCAGCTGCTGCAGTACCTTGGCGCGAAGTTCGTCTCCCGGCACGTAGATGGCCCCTTTACGGATGAGCAAACCATCTCGCAGCTGGAACTCGTCGGTCGCTGCCGTGCCCCTGTGCACCTCTGCCATCTTTGCTTGCGCGAAGGAGTCATCCTGCAACGCTCGTCGCACCGCATCCAGGTCAACTGTCGCCGCCGCGCACGCCCACACTGTCGGTGCGAAGATGTGCATGGCGGCCGCTGGCGTTGCCTCCTCCAGATACTGTGGCTTACGGGAGAGAGCATCCGCCATGATGTTGGTGTCCCCCGGGACATACTCTATTCGGAAGTCGAAATTCGCAAAGAACTCAGCCCAACGTATCTGCCTCTGGTTCAGGAACTGTGCCGTGCGCCAGTGCTCTAGATTCTTGTGGTCCGTGCAGACCTGCACCGTGTGCTTGGCGCCGATCAGGAAGTGCCTCCACGCTTTGAACGCTGCATGAATGGCCAGCAACTCCCTGTCCCAGATGGTGTAGTTCTGTTCGGACTTGCTGAGCTTCCTTGAGTAAAACGCTCCCGGCCTCCAAACCCCCTGCGGGTCTTTCTGCAGCAGGACTGCTCCCACGGCTCTGTCCGAAGCGTCTGTCTCCACCCTCATCGGCCTGCTGGGGTTGACATGAAGCAGCTGCTCTTCCGACGCGAAGAGACGCTTGAGTGCCTGAAAGGACTGCTCTGCCTGCTCTGTCCAGATGAACTTCTTCTTCTTGGAGCTGAGCGTGTCCGTGATGGCCGCTGTCTGCATCGCAAAGCCTTTGATAAACTTGCGATAGAAGTTCGCGAAGCCGACAAACCGTTGGACCTCCTTCCGGTTGCGTGGGCTTTTCCAATCCAACACTGCTCGGACCTTGGCGCTGTCCATGGCGAGCCCTTTATCAGACAACTTGTAGCCCAGGAAATCCACCTCGGTCACGTCGAATTGGCACTTCTCCAGCTTGGCGTAAAGCCTATGTTGCTGTAGCCTGCTCAGCACTTCCTTGACGTGTCTGTCATGCTCCTGCTGCGATTCCGAAAAGATCAGGATGTCATCCAAGAAACAGACGCACGTCTTGTAGAGGAGCCCCGCCAACACGTGATGCATGAAAGCTTGAAAAACGTGGGAGCCATTTTGCAATCCAAAAGGCATAACTCTATATTCGTAGGTGCCCAGGGGCGTGAACATGGCTGTCTTCCACTCATCTCCCTCCCGCATGCGAATGAGGTTGTATGCCCCTCGCAGGTCCAACTTGGTGAACACTCTGCCCTTCCGTACCTTTGCGAGGAGGTCGTCGATTCGGGGCATGGGGAAGTCCGATGGCTTGGTCACACTGTTCAAGATGCGAAAGTCCACTACAAGTCTTTTTTGGGGCGTGTCCCGCTTCTTAACAAAGAATACCGGACTGCCCCCCGCTGCCTTGGACTCTCGGATGAAACCGCGCTCCAAATTATGATCTATGAACTCTTTGAGTTCCTGCAGTTCGTCCTCAGACATGGAATACAGCTTCCCTTTGGGCAGCGCCGCCCCCGGCAGCAGGTCAATTTTGCAGTCATATGGTCTGTGGGGGGGTAGCCTGTCTGCCTCTTTCTCGCAGAAAACCTCCAAAAATTCTGCGTACTTGTGGGGAACCGCTTGCAGCGTGCCTAGCTGCAGCTGTGACTCCTCTTCCCCTCCTTCCTGCCTGGGCACGATGCAGTGTTCAGCGCAAAAGGAAGAGCCGAAGGTCAGCTGCCTCTGGTACCAAGCCAGCGTCGGGCTGTGCTTGTCCAGCCAACTCATGCCCAATACAATGGGCGTGTCCGATAGTTGAGTGACATTGAAGCTGATGATTTCCCTGTGATTCCCAAGTCGCATCACCATTGGTGGCGTCTGCTTCACCACTTGCCCCCCTAGCAGCTCCCTGCCATCCACCGTGACAACCTGCAGGGGCAGCGTGGCAGGCAGCAACTGTATAGCGTGCCGGTCGACAAAGTCCTGCCCTATAAAGTCCGCATTGCTTCCGGAGTCAATGGTGATTGGCACGTCCATGGTGATTCCATTGGGCAGCTGGAGCGACGCGGTGAGCCTCACTACCGGTTTGGGCGGGAGGGGGTCCATGGGCTGTAAAATCTCTGGGGACTGCTTCACTGACACGTCTGGCTGGGCCCCAGTGCCTCTTCCTCCAACCAGACTCCGTCGTTTCCCTGCTGTGGTTGTCCTTGCTGCGTTGCTGCAGTTACCATTGCTGAGGCTGCAGTGTGCTTGTGGAGCCTCTGGGGACACTCTTTCGCCATATGCTGTGGATCATCGCAGATGTAACACTTCCTGTTCCCTCTAGGAGGCTTCGCTTTCACTGCTGCCGGTGCTAGGGCTCTGGCTGCTGACTGAGCCCTTGCACCTCCAACCTCCATAGGTTCCGCTCCTCCTCCTGGCGGAGGCGTGGATTGCGCACGCGCTGCTTCTCTGGGAAGGAAGGAGGAGCCCCTGGCTGGTTCGCGCCCTCCACGCCCTTCGTCCCTGCTCCACGGACGTCCTTCCAGCCGCACCCCCACCGCCAGCGCCCTCTGAACGATCTCCTGCGTGGTCCGGGGTCTCTCCCCCCTCGCAATTTCATCTTTAACCGAGCCGTGCAATCCCTCCCAAAACAGGTCTCTTACAGGAGCCGAATCTCTGTCCCATTCCAGGGCACTGACCAAAGCGAAAAAGCGGGCATGGTACTGCCTTACGCTGGCCCTCCCTTGCTTCAGTCCATGTATCTGCTGCCGAGCAAGATCCACGTCAATGCTTGATAAAAAGCACCCATCCATCGCTTTAATAAAGGCATCCGCATTTTGGAGCGCCGGATCCTTATCTCTCCACAAATTGCGCAGCCATGCTTTAGCATCTCCATGCAAATGGGACATGATGAATCCCACCTTCTCTTGCTCATCTCTAAAGTCTTTGTTCAGCAGTTGCAGTGCACACATTACATCTGCTCTAAAGTTGGGGTACTGTTGCAAATTCCCATCGAAGTGAGAGACCAGACCGCCTGTTCGTCTCCCCAACCCAATCCCCTCCGGTTTGGGTGTCAGTTGCCCTTGCTTCGTAAGCACTTCCAACCTGACCTGGAGATCCCTGTAGGCGGCAGCTGCGTCCTCCTCTCTCTTCCTGGATGCAAGAGCCTCGGCATTCAGTCGTGTCACTGCTTCTCTGAGTTCCACTATCTGCTGTTCGGCCGTCATGTTGTCTGCCGTTCGTGAGCTCGCTAGTAGGCACCCGCTTTCTCTCCTCTCCGCGAGGATGTAGATGCCCACAATCTAGAGATGGAGCTTACTGTCAGAGCTGCTTCCAGATCCTAGCTCACAGAGGATCACGCTAGCCAGCGATCATTAAATAAAAGTCTTTATTGAGTTACAGTTTCCATTCTCAAGCTGCTGCGTGCAACTCTACGTCTCATGGTTAGATCGGCGAAGCTCCATCTGAGTCTCCGCCCCTTGTACACCAACTTAATATCCTAGCCTTGCTCCACCTTTTCCGCCTGACTGTTCTTCTCTGGGTCCCTCTGCCCCCCGGGGTCTCTTCCTTCCGGGATTCCTCTGACGCTGACGCTGACCCCCCTGACTCTTCTCCCTCCTTTCGGCGGGCTTTAGGACCTGGCTCCCTTTCCGGGCTGCCTACTGCGCCACCTTCCTGTGCATTTGAACTTGGCACGCGCGCCCAACCTTCCACCTTCCGTCTGACCGTTTCTTCGCTCCCCGATGGAGGTGTGGCCACTCCTGACTCGTGCCCTCCCCCCTGTTGTGAGCTGCCAGCGCTTGATCCCTGGCGCCCTTCCTCTTCCCTGCTCTCTGGCGGTGACGCTGGTCCTGATTTCCAACTGCTCCCCTCTGAGTCCCCTCTGGCTCTATCTTCCTGGGGTGTCCCCCTAGGCTCCCCCCTTGCCCTGGCCACTGGTGCTCCTTTCTGTGAATCTTCTGATTCACTGGAAAGACTCGGAGATCTCGGGTCGTCGTCATCACTCATCTTTTCTTCTGCCTCCTCTCCCTCGCTCTCTGTTTCCTCCCTTGCCCTTGCCTCTGCTCCTGAACCCCTGACACATACGTTTCCCCCTCATGAAATATACGACAATGTCCAAGTACAAAAGAGTTTCTGAACAGACAATCCCTCCACAGTTAAGTTGAGCAGTGCTTCTTTCTTCCCAACTAACAAAACCTGTGGGTATAGGTCCAGATCTTGCATTATTTTAGTGGTGCACATCACCGCAAAGTATAGGAAAACTTGATGCCTTTATTTATAACCGTTTGCTCTAACTCTCCAATTCTTGTGGGATTGATTTCTTCCTCCAGATTGCTTACTGTGTATTAGCTCCAGTGAGAAGCCCAGAATTGCAGCCCCAGACATTCTACCGAACGGTGCCCAATGAGAAATATCAATATGCAGGGATTGTCATGCTACTTCTATATTTCCAGTGGACATGGGTAGGAATTGTGGCATCCAATGATGAAAATGGAGAGACCTTTATGCAAACCTTAGTGCCAATGCTTTCTCAGCATGGAGTCTGTGCAGCTTTCAGTGAAAAACTACCAGCCTTATCTCAGGGTTTAGATAATTTCAGTTCTTTGGAAGTCATTCGGGCCAAGTCCTCTTTCCTGGTAGCTTCAGAATTCAACATATTGGTTCTGTGTGCAGAACCTGAGACCATTACAGTTGTGAAATGGATGCAATATTTCTATTCAGTAGCTGAAGATGTTGCAGAGAAGTCTACAGGCACTGTGTGGATTTTTACAGCCCAGTGGGCTTTCTCTTCAGAAACAATGCAAAGGTATTATGACATACAAGTCTTTGATGGTGCCTTGTCTTTTGCAATTCACACAGAGAAAGTCCAGGGATTTAAAGACTTCCTTCAGACCCTGAACCCCAACTCTCCAAAGGGAGATGGGTTCCTCCAGGCTTTTTGGCAACAGGCATTCAACTGTTTATTTTCTGCTTCTAATGGGCACAAGGAAAACACAAAGACCTGCACTGGCCATGAGAGTCTGGAGAGCCTTCCTGGGCATATTTTTGAAATGACCATGACTGGCCAAAGTTACAGTATCTATAATGCGGTTTATGCCATTGCACATACTTTACATCAGATGCACTCATCCAGGTCGAAACGCAGAATGATGGCAGGCAGAGGTGGGCTCGATCCTCCAAAACTGCAACCTTGGCAGGTGAGATTTCCTGTTAAGAATAAACCTTTGCAAAGTTGAGCAAGAGAAATGAGAATTATGAAAAATTAAGAATTTGCTAGAAATACTTATGTGTTTCAAATGTTGTAGACTGCACAATTTTTAACTACTTTCCATTGTGTGAAATATATTGATAGATATTTCTCCTTTGTAAAATCAATAAAACTCTCCTTTTTAAAACTTTGCCTTTGTTTTCTTCTGCCTAGCTGCACTCGTTCTTGAGGAGTATCTCCTTCAACAACAGTGCTGGTGACTTAGTGTCCTTTGATGAGAATGGAGAATTAGCAGGTGGATTTGATATTATTAACTGGGTTACTTTTCCAAACCAAACCTTCTCCCGAGTGAAAGTAGGAAAGATAGTTCCACAAGATTCACAAAACGTAGACTTCAGTATGGATGAGGAAGCCATCACATGGCACAGAGCTTTTAATCAGGTGGGACCACTGGATTTTTAAAAATGAGGTATTGTTATTAAGAATACAAATAATAAGGTTAATGTAGATATTCTTTATCATTAATTAGCAAATTGTTTAAGTATAACCCATGTTATTTTACCATCGCACATGAGGTGAGAAGTAGATATTTTCTTCCTTAGAGTTCTGGTTTGAAAGTATATAATGGTAATATATTCCACTATATTGCATATGGAATATTGTTGACTACCATCTCCCATCCTCCCTTATCACTGGCCAGGCTGGTTTTCAGACTGATGAGTGTTACAGTTCAATACTATCTGGTGGACCAAAAGGTTCCACATCCCTGATATATAGGATTCCAAAACATTTCAATGCGTTGCACATTTATGTACGAGTAAATCATGCTGAACCAAGTGAGATTTACAGCTCAGAAGACAAGGGGACTCTAAGTTACCCATTTGTTTTGAAAGAAGATGGATGGTCTTGTGGAGCTTCCTATGTTACCTTTTTTTTTAACTCCCTGTATATCAAATTCTGGGGACGCAGCTGGCGCTGTGGGTTAAACCACAGAGCCTAGGACTTGCCGGTCAGAAGGTCGGCACTTCAAATCCCCGTGACGGGGTGAGCTCCCGTTGCTCGGTCCCTGCTCCTGCCAACCTAGCAGTTCGAAAGCACTCAAAGTGCAAGTAGATAAATAGGTAAGGTAAACGGCCTTTCCATGTGCTGCTCTGGTTCGCCAGAAGCGGCTTAGTCATGCTGGCCACATGACCCGGAAGCTGTACGCCGGCTCCCTTGGCCAATAAAGCGAGATGAGCGCCACAACCCCAGAGTCGACCACGACTGGACCTAATGGTCAGGGGTCCCTTTAACTTTACCTATTTCAAATTCTGTTGTCTTATCTGTCCTCTCTCTATCCTCCATCTTTATGTAAATGAAAAATTCAGTATTCCTTCTCATTCACTCCCAATATTTACATTACAGTTTATCTACACATACAACATGCCTTTCTGGAATAATGTTAATCAGTTAGCTGATCTCTTTTCTTTGGTTAAAACTGTGTTGTTTACAAGGCACAAGAGCTACATTTTCTCCTCTTTTTATGGCTAGGTGCTGCCCCTTGCCTTGTGTAATGATCGCTGCCAGCCAGGTTACAGCAGGAAAAAGAAGGAGGGATTGCCATTTTGTTGCTATGATTGTGCTTCGTGTCCACATGGGATGATTTCAAATCAAACGGGTAGGAGACATCACCTGCTATTTTGTATAATGCTTCCTGGTGTCTATTTCAACTGTTTCCCTCGATTAGTAGTTCAGTACTCCTGAACAGAAGAGCAGCTGCACAGATATCTGGAAGAAAAAAGAGACAGTTGGGGAAACTAAATCCAGACCTTTTACAAAGGAGATCTCTGGAAATAGGTGTGGAATATGTCTGGTGTTCTCTGCCTGCTTCCCACATACTACATTGTTAGGAGTGGATAGTTTTAGTTGTGTGAGCCAGAAAAAAGCATAAAATTGTCTCCTTATGGAGAACTGTCCTCAGCCCAGCCTCTGAGCCCAAAGTGGCTGTTCTCATGAATCCTCCATCACCATGAAGATCTCTCTGGGTGTGACCAACTATAGCTAAGGGCACAACCAAAGGCCATGTTTCTGATCATTAATAATAATAATAATAATAATAATAATAATAATAATAATTTATTATTTATACCCCGCCCATCTGGCTGGGCTTCCCCGGCCACTCTGGGCAGCTTCCAAAAGAATATTAAAATACTATAATACATCAAACATTAAAAGCTTCCCGAAACAGGGCTGCCTTCAGATGTCTTCTAAAAGCCTGGTAGTTGTTGTTCTCTTTGACATCTGGTGGGAGGGCGTTCCACAGGGAGGGCGCCACTACCGAGAAGGCCCTCTGCCTGGTTCCTTGTAACTTGGCTTCTCGCAGTGAGGGAACCGCCAGAAGGCCCTCAGTGCTGGACCTCAGATGAACTGCAGATGAAAGACAGAGTAGAACCTATTGAGGTTTATGCACAAAGACAGGAGATTGTACAAACAGTTTTCAATATTCACATGTCTCTGACACTTATTCTGTTGGGTGTAGTGAAGGGTTAACCTTCTGTGTCTCGAGGCTGAGAGGAGGCGCTTACAAGGGAAGTAAGCCAGGACGTGAGGAAAGCAGCTTGGAATGCTGAGAGCTGAGTGAAAAGTGAAAGCAGCTTTGTTACGCAGCTGCAAGCTGAGAGAGAAGGACGCAGAGGAAAATGCAGCTTGAATCAGATGGAATTTCTTGCTTGTAAATATGCTACTTTTGAGCAAATAAAGTGCTACTAGAACAGAAGAAACGTGTGGGACTTGTTTTACTGCCCTTTCAACACGGACGCTGTGCAATTCTGCTAATTGCTTTACGACCTGCAGAGGAGTGCAGGGGAAGCGTGCCGGACGTCAAACACTAAAGCAATAAATCTACCTAACATATTCCAACTAATTAATGTCTTATTTGTTGGAACTCTTATATCACTCATTTCAATTTTATTTTTTTCAGATAAGGATTATTGTTTCCAATGCCAAGATGATCAATTTCCAAACAAGGACAGAGATCAATGCATCCCCAAACGCCAACATTTTCTTTCCTACGCAGAACCTTTAGGGTTCGTTTTAGCTTCCTTAGCCCTGGTCTTTTCTCTGGTCACAGCTTTGATACTTGGCGTCTTCTCTAGGAATGGGGACACTCCCATTGTCAAAGCCAACAACCGGGACCTCACCTACACTCTGCTTACTTCCCTCTTGCTCTGCTTCCTCTGCTCCTTGCTGTTCATTGGCCAGCCTCACCCAGTGAGCTGCTCTTTACGACAAGCTGCTTTTGGCATCATCTTCTCCATTGCTGTGTCTTGTGTCTTGGCCAAAACCATCACGGTGGTTCTGGCTTTCGTGGCCACCAAACCAGGATCCAGGATGAGGAAATGGGTGGGGAAATCTCTCACAAACTCTGTGCTTCTTGGTGGCTGCTCCGTTCAAACCAGCATTTGTGCTGCTTGGCTCTGTACGGCTCCTCCATTCCCAGATGTGGACATGAGCTCTCTGATGGAGGAAATCATTGTGGAATGCAACGAAGGTTCTGTCGCAATGTTTTATTCTGTCCTGGGTTATCTGGGATTCCTGGCCATGGTCAGCTTCACTATGGCTTTCCTGGCCAAGAGGTTGCCGGACAGTTTCAACGAAGCCAAGTTCATCACCTTCAGCATGTTGGTGTTCTGCAGCGTTTGGCTGTCCTTTGTTCCCTCTTATCTGAGCACCAAAGGAAAGCAGATGGTGGCTGTGGAGGTCTTTTGCATCTTGGCCTCCAGCGCAGGTTTGCTGGGTTGTATCTTTTTCCCCAAATTGTACATCATTCTTCTGAGGCCTGACTTGAACAGCAAAGACCACTTAATTCTGAGGAGCAAATAGGAATCAACTTGTGTTGATGGTTTTAATTTTTGCATTGTTTGCTGGCTTTTATTGGAAGAAGACCACACAAAATAATTCCTTGTATTTCTCAATTCGTATCCTTTTCATCTTTTTCTTTTTCTTTTTTTTAATGATTTTTATTGAAATTTCAGTAAAAGATTAAACAGAAAAACATAGAAAAAAATACACAAATACACAATACATAATAAAAAACAGAAAAAACAAAAAAAAGAAACAGAACAGTTAAAAAACAATATCACCTTTCCATTTCCGTTTTTGAATTTACTTATTTTCTGGACCTCCCCATACCTCCCTCTTTTGTATTCCAGTCCAAATTGTTTGTCCAGCAATTTCTTTTCCACTTTTTTAATCCCAATCTTTAATCTTAATATAATATTTCATTAAAAAAATTACCTCTTAAATACCAAATTTCCATTTCCTTCAACTTTTTTAATGCTAAACTTTAATTAATCTGTCTATAACTTTAAATCCTGTACAGCTGGAAACCACTTATTTTTAATCCAACATCACTCTAACATTCTTTAATTTTGCAGTGTTTCTGTAGATAATCTTTGAATTTCTTCCAATCTTTTTCATCCCTCTCTTGTCATTGGCTATTTGTATACAGCCTTTTTCACAAATGAATCTGTGCTGAAAGTGGGCTGCAGAATAATCTAAATCTAAACACTGTAATACATAAGGACACAGGAAGAGCTTAGTGGATCAGGCCCATAGCCCTTCTGGTCCAGCCTCCTGTCCTCACAGTGGCCAACCAGGTGCCCCAAAGGGAAAGCTGCAAGCAGGATCCAAGCACAAGAACACTTTCCCCTCCTTCGGTTTCCACCAACTCGTATTCAGGAACATGGCAGCCTCCAACTGTGGCATCAGAGCTGAGCCATCCTGGCTAGGAGACATCAATAGCCCTCTCCTCTGTGAATTCGTCTAGGGCTCTTTTAAAGCCATCTATTCTGGTGGCCATCACTGCCCCCTGTGGGAGTGACTTCCATAGTTTAACTATGTACTGTATATACAGCAACCATGCAAAATAAGACATGAAACCAATGGTTAAACAGTGGTTAAAACATTAAATGAATAGATGATTAAAACTTTTATCATCAACAATGCACAGTTCATTTATCAGGTTTTTTCCAAAATATCTTGTGTATTTGTGCTTTGAATATAGAGCAATGTTCTCATGCAGGGATTTTGGAGGAATATGTTGAGTCTGAATTCCTTTTCTCTTGGCATGTTTTGAAACTTTTTGTCTTGTAGCCCTTGAAACAGCAAGTTAGTGGCAGCTGCTGCTTATGGGGACTATTAGGGAAGGAGAAGGCAAGGAGACCAACAGGAGGTGGAGCCAGAGTCAGTAAATAGAACCACCACATGATTTGCTGAAGTCCTGCAGGTAGCTTGGGGGAGGAAATATGATAATTTTCTTTTTCTTTTTTTTTATAAAAGTTTTTATTAGTTTTCAATACAATACACATATGGTACCATACCAAAGGTTTATCACAAATTATATATTATGGACTTCCTTCAGCTTATCTGCCAATCATCCGTAGTTAAATTTTAGTTACGCATTTCTTAAATTTAATACTGCATTTTTATATACCTTCCCAATCTTATTTTTCTTTTTTACAATACTCCTCAACCTTTCACAGTGCTTCTTGAAATCCCACGAACGTTGTTTCTTCATCACATATATTTTTCAGATACTCTACAAATTTTCCCCCGTCCTTGATGAACTTATGGTCTCGTTGATATCTAATCTTCCCAGTTAATTTATCCAGTTCTGCATTGTCCATCATTTTCGTTCTCCATTCTTCCAGGGTCGGTACTTCCTCCTGTTTCCATCTTTGGGCCATTAATACTCTCGCCGCTGTAACTGCATATTGGAAAAGTTTACAGTCCTTTCTATTTATTTCATTTCCTACTATTCCTAAGAGAAGAGCTTCTGGGGAAATATGGGAATTTTCAGAGTAGTGCCCCAATTACCCTACTACTCTCCACTGCACCTAGCACCTGTGTCTATAAGTGCACACTTTGTAAACTGGATCTGTGAATAGCCCAGAGACATCCTGTGATGGTCTGAGGAGGCTGGCCTGCCTTGCATTGCATTGAGAAAACGATGGCTGCTGTCATGGATCTATAGCTCCATGGTTCAATGTAATGAATGGTTGTAGAATAATCCAGAAATCATCTGATCTGTCAGTCGCTATACTTATGAATAGCAGCAAGATAACGTAAGATAACATTATTTTATGAAGCAATCCTAAACATAACTGTGGTGCACATGGTTGAAATTTTAGTGGGGAAATTAGTTTAATATAGTAAAGGTGTATCCCTTCATGGAAAGAGATCGTCAGTGTAAAACATGTAACTTCTGCCAAGTCTATACTTTATATATGTATCTGAAAACTATATTATACATATATCTATTTATATGTAATCAAGGAAAGCTGCTGATCACAGAATGTTACTGCAAAAACAGTATGAATGAACATTTTTAATCCTTTCAGTCATCATTCACATGAAGATACACAGCCACATCCCACTTGCTTCAGAAAATGAATTTGTCACATTTCCAAGTGGGACTTCCAAACAATTGTTCAGTATGTATTTCCCATTGGTGCTCATTCGCCTAGAAATGTCACCTCAGACCCAGAATCTCTGAATTTATCTTCTCTGTGGTGCGGGCTCCGCGCTGGGAGAAAGCCGCCTGGCGTGGAGGCCCCCCCCCCCCCCGCTGCTTCGGAAGCAGCAGGAGCAGGCGGCGGGCTCTCCTCTGCACCAAGTGGCTTTCTCCCGGCACGGAGCTGCCCAGTGTATTAGGCGACTGGGCTTATAAGACGAACCCCCAAATTGCAGCTGTGAATTTGGGGGGTCGTCTAATATGCCCAGTTGCTTAATATGCCACAATCTACGGTAAGCAATTCACCACTGCCCTAATTGTGTCCTCACAGTTTCTCCCAAAGGAGTTCTTGGAGTTGCTCCAGATCTTTTTCTCCGTTTCTAGATAAGAACGGACCTCCGGAACAAATTAAATTAGTAACTGGAGGTGCCACTGTATGTCCATAGGGGGGATGCTATAGTATTCTTCATATCATGAATATTCTTAATTCTACTTTCTTGTGCTAAAAATTGTAGGTTGTGGCATATGTGGGTCATAGGTGACATGGGGCTGGGGCAGCATACCTCTCCATCATCCGAGATCACAGAGACATCAGAGAACCCATTTTCCCCACATGAATGATCAGCTGCTCATTGGGCCTGAAACTCAGCAAACATGGTGCTCTGCAAGCCCCTGCAATCAGCTGATCTTTGGGGCCTCACAGTGCTACCTATGGAGCTATGCAAGGCCCCCCAAGAGATGCTTGTTGGGGTTTCCATAGTTTCATGAACACAGTTTTGCAAGCCTGAACTATCAGAACATCATCAGCACTTGTAAAGCCCTTTGCACGGGGTTTTGTAGGTTCTCCTGACAGCTGAAATGCTCTTCAGTCCAGCCACTCTGTATCTGCCCTACATCAAGAAGAAGAAGAGTTTGGATTTGATATCCCGCCTTTCACTCCCCTTCAGGAGTCTCAAAGCGGCTAGCATTCTCCTTTCCCTTCCTCCCCCACAACAAACACTCTGTGAGGTGAGTGGGGCTGAGAGGCTTCAGAGAAGTGTGACTGGCCCAAGGTCACCCAGCAGCTGCATGTGGAGGAGCGGAGACGCGAACCCAGTTCCCCAGATTACGAGACTACCCCTCTTAACCACTACACCACACTGGTCAGAGAATCTGGGTCTCATTTGTAGGCAGAGGAGGACCAGTGGGTAACAAATGTCATTCAATTGTTTTGAAGCCCCACTTGGAAATGTGGCAACTTCACATTGTGAAGCCAGATGGACGTGTACATACATGTGTAACTTACAGGTGGATGGTGGCGGAAAGGATTAAACATGCAACCTCTTAATTGTCCATAATGTTCTGCCATGTTGTACAGGCTTTTGCAGCTACATTCTGAGATCAGCAGCTTTTCTTGATTACACAATAAACAGATACAATATAGCCTTGGCAGAAGTTACGTGTTTCACACTGATCTCTCCCCATGAAGGGATATACCTTTAGCACCCGACGAATGGAAGATCAGTATATTGACAGGATAACAAACTGACAGAACAACTTTATGGAGTTAAAAATTGGTCTCAGCTTTATTGGTTACAGATGTAGGTTGGAGGCTATTTCTAGGAATGAAAGGGATAGGAGCTGAGAAATACAAGGAATTGGTTTTGACCCTGCAGGAGCCAGAGTCTAGTACGAAAAGAGTATTACAACTGATTAATGATTTTGGTCGGGTGGCTGGATTTAAATTAAATAAACAGAAAACTAAGGTTCTGGGGAAAAACTTGACAGATACAGAGTCAGAACGGTTTCAGAAAGAGACAGAACTTAATGTGGTTAAAAAATAAAATACCTAGGGGTAAACATAACAGCAAAAAATCTAAGTCTATTTAAGGATAATTATGAAAAATGCTGGGCAGAAATCAAGAGAGACTTAGATAGTTGGTCAAAATTGAAACTTTCTTTGTTAGGCCGAATTGCTGCTATCAAGATGAATGTATTGCCAAAGATGTTGTTTTTGTTTCAAACACTTCAGGTTTTGGACAGGACGGAGTGCTTTCAGAAGTGGCAGAGAGATATTTCTAAGTTTGTCTGGCAGGGCAAAAAGCCCAGAATTAAGTTTAAGATATTAACTGATGCGAAAGAAAGAGGGGGCTTTGCCCTGCCAGATCTAAAGTTGTATTATGAGGCCGCAGCGTTCTGCTGGCTAAAAGACTGGCTACTTCTTGAAGACACTGACGTGTTGGATTTGGAAGGGTTTAACAATGCTTTTGGATGGCATGCATACTTATGGTATGACAAGGTTAAAGCAAATAAGGCCTTTAAGAACCATATTGTCAGAAAATCACTGTTTAATGTCTGGACAAAATATAAAGACTTGCTGGAAAATAAAACTCCAAGGTGGCTTTCACCTTTGGAAGCTAAGGCCCGAAAAAGACCCAATATGGAGGCTAAATGGCCTAAATATTGGGAAATATTAGAAAAAGATGGAGACAATTGGAAATTGCAGAGTTTGGAGAAAATGAAGGATAAAGTGCGAGACTGGTTACATTACGCTCAGATTAAAGAAGTTTTCAAAAATGACAAGAAATTAGGGTTCCAGGTGGAGAAATCGAAACTAGAAACAGAATTCTTAGAACCAAAGACTAAGGTACTTTCAAGGATGTATAACTTGCTGTTAAAATGGAATACACAAGATGAAATGGTCAAATCGGCTATGATAAGGTGGGCACAGGACATTGGGTATAATATTATGTTTGAGGACTGGGAAAGGTTGTGGAGTACTGGACTGAAATTTACTGCATGCAATGCTTTGAAAGAAAATGTAATGAAAATGATATATAGATGGTATATGACCCCAGTCAAACTTTTTTACCACCTGTCTGATAATAAGTGTTGGAAATGTAAAGAGAGTGAGGAACATTCTTCCACCTCTGGTGGACTTGCCCTAAAGTGAAGGCGTTCTGGGAAATGATTTATAATGAACTAAAAAAGGTATTTAAGTATACCTTCACTAAGAAACCAGAGGCCTTTCTTTTGGGTATTGTCGGCCAAGGGGTGGTAAAGAAGGACCGGACATTTTTTATGTATGCAACAACAGCAGCAAGGATACTTCTCGCAAAGTACTGGAAAACTCAAGATCTACCCACACTGGAAGAATGGCAGATGCAACTGATGGACTATATGGAACTGGCTGAGATGACTGGCAGAATTCGTGACCTGGGAGAAGAGAGGATGGAGGAGGATTGGAAGAAATTTAAGAACTATTTACAAAAACATTGCAACTTGAGTGAATGCTAAGCAGGATGCTAGATCATAAATAATTGAGCACCACTAACTTAGATGATTCAAGAAAATAAGTGAGATTGAGAAAATATAACTCTTTTTTGAGAACTAGAAGATTATGAAATATAGAAGGGATATAAGAATGCAAACAAGATAACAAATTGCTGGTAAAAAGTTATAACGATGAAAGTGGGAGCGGGAGATGTGAGGAAGTCCAAAAAAAAATGTGAAACTATGATAAGATATTTGTTATATTGTCTGTTACATTTATTCTTATTGTAAACTCCAATAAATATTATATTAAAAAAAAAGAGAGAGAGAGAAATACAATGAATTAGTTTGGTCTTCTTCCAATAAATGCCAGCAAACAATGCAAAAATTAAAAGCATCAACACAAGGTGATTCCTATTTGCTCCTCAGAATTAAGTGGTCTTTTCTGTTCAAGTCAGGCCTCAGAAGAATTATATATAATTTGGGGGGAAAGATACAACCCAGCAAACCTGCGCTGGAGGCCAAGATGCAAAAGACCTCCACAGCCACCATCTGCTTTCCTTTGGTGCTCAGATAAGAGGGAACAAAGGACAGCCAAACGCTGCAGAACACCAACATGCTGAAGGTGATGAACTTGGCTTCGTTGAAACTGTCCGGCAACCTCTTGGCCAGGAAAGCCATAGTGAAGCTGACCATGGCAAGGAATCCCAGATAACCCAGGACAGAATAAAACATCGCGACAGAACCTTCGTTGCATTCCACAATGATTTCCTCCATCAGAGAGTTCATGTCCACATCTGGGAATGGAGGAGCCGTACAGAGCCAAGCAGCACAAATGCTGGTTTGAATGGAGCAGCAACCAAGAAGAACCGAGTTTGTGAGAGATTTCCCCACCCATTTCCTCATCCTGGATCCTGGTTTGGTGGCCATGAAAGCCAGAACCACCGTGATGGTTTTGGCCAAGACACAAGACACAGCAATGGAGAAGATGATGCCAAAAGCAGCTTGTCGTAAAGAGCAGCTCACTGGGTGAGGCTGGCCAATGAATAGCAAGGAGCAGAGGAAGCAGAGCAAGAGGGAAGTAAGCAGAGTGTAGGTGAGGTCCCGGTTGTTGGCTTTGACAATGGGAGTGTCCCCATTCCTAGAGAAGACGCCAAGTATCAAAGCTGTGACCAGAGAAAAGACCAGGGCTAAGGAAGCTAAAACGAACCCTAAAGGTTCTGCGTAGGAAAGAAAATGTTGGCGTTTGGGGATGCATTGATCTCTGTCCTTGTTTGGAAATTGATCATCTTGGCATTGGAAACAATAATCCTTATCTGAAAAAAATCAAAATCAAATGTGTGATATATGAGTTCCAACAAATAAGGCATTAATTAGTTGGAAAAAATATCAGAGATAAGTGGATATTAACAACAGTTTGTACAATCTCCTGCCATTATGCATAATCCGCAATAGGCTTTAGGTTTTGATAGGCCTAAGGTGCATGGATTTTTCATCTACTCTGTCCTTCACCTGCAGTTAATGATTAGAAACATGGCCTTTAGTTGTGCCCTTAGCTAAAGCTGGTCACACCCAGAGAGATCTTCATGGTGATGGAGGCTTCTTGAGAACAGCCACTTTGGGTCAGAGGCTGGGCTGAGGACTGTTCTGCGTAAGGAGATCATTTCATGCTTTTTTTCTGGCTCACACACCTAAAACTATCCACTCCTAACAATGTAGTATGTGGGAAGCAGGCAGAGAACAACAGTTTGTACAATCTCCTGCCATTATGCATAATCCGCAATAGGCTCTACGTTTTCATAGGCTTGTTCATCTACTGTGGACTGTTCATGTACTATGTCCTTCATCTGGAATTAGTGATCAGAAATATTGACTTTGGTTGTACCCTTAGCTAGAGTTGGTCACAATTCTTTGTGGTACAATGTGCAAAATTGTAATACCAGATTCCCTGGGGGAAGTTGAAATAATTATTAGGAAGCATTATATAAAATAGCAGATGATGTTTCTTACCCGTCTGATTTGAAATCATCCCATATGGACACGAAGCACAATCATAGCAACAAAATGGCAATCCCTCCTTCTTTTTTCTGCTGTAGCCTGGCTGGCAGCGATCATTACACAAGGCAAGGGGCAGCACCTAGCCATAAAAAGAGGAGAAAATGTAGCTCTCTTGTGCCTTGTGAACAACACAGTTCTAACCAAAGAGAAGAGATCAGCTGACTGGTTGACATAATTCCAGAAAGGTGTGTTGTATACATAAATAAATTGCAATGTAAATATTGAGAGTGAATGAGAAGGAATATTGAACTCTTCATCTGCATAAAGATGGAGGATGGAGAGAGGACAGGGAAGGCAACATACTTTGAAATGCAGGGAGTTGATAGAGAAGGTAAAATAGGAAGCTCCACAAGACAATCAATCTTCTTTCAAAACAAGGGGTAACTCAACGGGAGCTCACCCCGTCATGGGGATTCGAAGTGCCGACCTTCTGACTGGCAAGTCCTAGGCTCTGTGGTTTAACCCACAGCGCCAGCTGCGTCCCCAGAATTTGAAATACAGGGAGTTAAAAAAGAAGGTAACATAGGAAGCTCCACAAGACCATCTATCTTCTTTCAAAACAAATGGGTAACTTAGAGTCCCCTTGTCTTCTGAGCTGTAAATCTCACTTGGTTCAGCATGATTTACTCGTACATAAATGTGCAACGCATTGAAATGTTTTGAAATCCTATATATCAGGGATGTGGAACCTTTTGGTCCACCAGATGGTATTGGACTGTAACTCTCATCAGTCTGAAAACCAGCCTGGCCATTGATCAGGGAGGATGGGAATTGGGAGCCAACAATATTCCAAATGCAATATAGTGGAATATATTACCATTATATACTTTCAAACCAGAACTCTAAAGAAGAAAATATCTACTTCTCACCTCATGTACAATGGTAAAATAACATGGGTTATACTTAAACAATTTGCTAATTAATGATAAAGAATATCTACATTAACCTTATTATTTGTATTCTTAATAACAATACCTCATTTTTAAAAATCCAGTGGTCCCACCTGATTAAAAGATCTGTGCCATGTGATGGCTCCCTCATCCATACTGAAGTCTATGTTTTGTGATTCTTGTGGAACTATCTTTCCTACTTTCACTCGGGAGAAAGTTTGGTTTGGAAAAGTAACCCAGTTAATAATATCAAATCCACCTGCTAACTCCCCCTTCTCATCAAAGGACACTAAGTCACCAGCACTGTTGTTGAAGGAGATACTCCTCAAGAACGAATGCAGCTAGGCAGAAGAAAATAAAGGCAAAGTTTTAAAAAGGAGAGCTTTTATGGAAACAAGAAGTATCCATCAATATATTTCACACAATGGAAAGTAGTCCAAAACTGTGCAGTCTACAACATTTGAAACACATTAGTATTTCTAGCAAGTACAGCTGGCCTGCCACTTGCGTGAGGGTTCAGCTCTGGGGTCCGTGTGCAAAAACAAAATGGTGGCATGTCAGGAAGCCCTGGAACTGCCCCTCCTGCAAGGTGGGTGTGCAGGGAGAAGGGGGCAAAGAAAAGAACATGGTGTGTTTTCCCTGATCTCCTTCTTTTGTTTGTTTGTTTGTTTGTTTACTTTTCACCATCCAAGAGATGCTTCCACATGTCTCGACTGCATATGTTCCTAGAGAGGCAGGGAAAGGGTACAGAGTGCCATAACTCCTTCAACTACTCCTGCAAATGGAAGGGAAGTACAGTCCTATCTTGATTGTGGCTCCTTCAGCTTGAAGGAAAGGGAAAACAGTTAAGGATTGAAAAGAATGTGGGAATAGTTGTAGAGGAAAAGTAAAAGCTGTAAGCGTGTGTGTGTGTGTGTGTGTGTGTGTGTGTGTGTGTGTGTGTATCTATGTCTCTGTGTTTGTGTGTATTCATTCTATGGACTGTGTATCTTCACCCATTAGATTAGCCCCAAGCAAAGGTTTACTCTGCATAGGAAATCTCACCTGCCAAGGTTGCAGTTTTGGAGGATCGAGCCCACCTCTGCCTGACATCATTCTGCGTTTTGACCTGGATGAGTGCATCTGATGTAAAGAATGTGCAATGGCATAAACCGCATTATAGATACTGTAACTTTGGCCAGTCATGGTCATTTCAAAAATATGCCCAGGAAGGCTCTCCAGACTCTCATGGCCAGTGCAGGTCTTTGTGTTTTCCTTGTGCCCATTAGAAGCAGAAAATAAACAGTTGAATGCCTGTTGCCAAAAAGCCTGGAGGAACCCATCTCCCTTTGGAGAGTTGGGGTTCAGGGTCTGAAGGAATTCATTAAATCCCTGGACTTTCTCTGTGTGAATTGCAAAAGACAAGGCACCATCAAAGAGTTGTATGTCATAATACCTTTGCGTTGTTTCTGAAGAGAAAGCCCACTGGGCTGTCAAAACCCACACGGTGCCTGTAGAATTTTCTGCAACATCTTCTGCTAATGAATAGAAATATTGCAACCATTTCACAACTGTAATGGTCTGAGGTTCTGCACACAGAACCAATATGTTGACTTCTGAGGCCATCAGGAAAGAGGACTTGGCCCGAAGGAGTTCCAGGGAACCAAAATTATCTAGACCCTGAGATATGGCTGGTAGTTTTTCATTGAAAGCTGAACAGACTCCATGCTGGGAAAGCATTGACACTAAGCTTTGCATAAAGGTCTCTCCATTTTCATCATCGGATGCCACAATTCCTACCCATGTCCACTGGAAATATAGAAGTAGCATGACAATCCCTGCATATTGATATTTCTCATTGGGCACCGTTCGGTAGAATGTCTGGGGCTGCAACTCTGGGCTTCTCACTGGAGCTAATACGCAGTAAGCAATCTGGAGGAAGAAATCAAACACACAAGAATTGGAGAGTTAGAGCAAATGGTTATGGTTCATCCTAAGTATCTGCTTGAAGAACAAACCCATAAGAATTTCTTGACTCCATTTATGGATGCATGTTGATCTCAGAAGAACGTTATGCATCTAAAGCCCCTCTGCTTCCACCACTACTGCATAGCTCCCCCACGTGCTTTTGTATCAGTTTTTTTTAAATTCACTTTATCATAAAAATGAACCAAAGCAAAAGACAGCATTGAGAACCCAGAAGATAATTAATGAATCAGAAGCAGAAGAGATTCACAGCCCCCAGTCTTACTGTACCTGTGGAATCTTGTAGATGCCTAAGATAGTTGCCATGTGGAGGGAGATATCAGAGTCAAGTCCCCCAATAATAGCTATCTTTTGTTCTTTTTTGTCACATATAAAGTTGGGGACAATCCTTTCCGTGATGCACAGAAGTTTCAAGGTGTTCTGATAAGTCATCCTTGCATTTACGTAGCTATCAGTGATGTGGAACCCAAAGGTCATATTCGGTACGATATTAGGATTCTCGTTTATTTCTTTCACAGCAAACACCAGGGAGAGAGTATTCTGGTAGCACTTCAGTATTTCTCTAATAAAAGAGTTATACTTTGTGTCAGAGGTATTCTCATCCTCTCCCTCTTAAGCACATAGGTAACTTTCTGGCTTTCTCTGGCAAATCCCAAAAGATTAAATAGAACAAATAAGCAAAAAACAGACCAGCAAACCATATATGCATTGTGACTCTTGACAGTTCATAGCCGAAACCCAGGAACAATATTCAATCAGCTTTAAGAATATTGCATCTAAAAAGTGTTTAATTTTGTGCAGAACTTTCATATCCTGAAAGACATATACTGTATGTAAATTAATCTCTTATCTGCAGGTGTACCACTGGTGCCTAAAATTATGGGTCCTCACAGGCGGCTAACCGAACAGCCATTCCTCCTGTGCTGATGTTGCAAAGGAGGACTAGAGTTTGGTGTAGGTGGTGTGGGTTCTACATCAGGTGGAACAGGATATATTCTTTCTTAGTAACTGAGTTTCCATCTTTCCCTCCTTCAGATAAGATTGGGGCTGTACCAAAAATACTGTAGTCATTGTTAGTCATACTCTAAGAAGGCCTATTATGATTAATAGATCAGAAGAAGAGTTTGAATTTGATATCCCGCCTTTCACTCCCTTTAAGGAGTCTCAAAGCGGCTAACATTCTCCTTTCCTTTCCTCCCCCACAACAAACACTCTGTGAGGTGAGTGGGGCTGAGAGACTTCAAAGAAGTGTGACTGGCCCAAGGTCACCCAGCAGCTGCATGTGGAGTAGCAGGGAATCGAACCCAGTTCACCAGATTACGAGACTACCGCTCTTAACCACTACACCACACTGACTCATCAGATGAACTTAGGTGTATTAATTTCAGTGGGTCTACTCTGCAAATAAGCCGGACAGATACTACTTTGTTTTGCAAAAACAAGTTTGCAACTGCTCTTTTTATTAACCAATATGGTTTACATTGTATAGGAGAGGATATAATCCAAAATCTATGATATTCACATTTCACAGCATCTGTGACTGTCAGATTAAATGCTTCTGGTGAATGTGAGGATCAAGCTTTGTTGCAAAGGAAAACCAGACATTAATGGTGTGAAAGGAAACACAGAGGGAGGTTGAGGATGAAGTTGGGAGAAGGCGGTGAGAGCCATGGGATCAGGTGATGAGAAAGCAGAACAGGCAGAAGATAGAAACCTCAAGAAGTGTAATCAAGCAATGAAGAATCCAAGATCACAATGTAAAGAGAAGAAAATATATATTTAACATTCCTACTGGGGGAAAAATCACATGGAAACGTGTTCTGAGGAAGCCATTGTATGTTTGGTGTAATTGTAGCATACTTGAGCTCACCAAGTGTACACTATGAAGGATAGGTTTTTTTTACTTACAAAAGTTCATCTGTAAGCTTTGTGTTGGGGTGCTCATGGAAATCCATTTCTTCAAATACAAAGCCGAAATAAGAAACAATTCCTCCAATGACTAGGTCCCCTCTCTGATAACTCTGGTATGGAAGCTGGAAAGGCTCCATCATGGTGCATCTAGCAGAGTGTTCCTTGCTCTCAACTGGAGGCAACTGTAGCCAGAGGAAGAGAAGAATCTGCAGCAGAAATGTTCCAACCATCTTGGGGCCAACAGGGATGTTGAAAGTCTGATTTCTATCTCATGTACCATAAACTGCATTACAGGAACTCTCATTGAATGACTCTGGATTATTTTCATAAAGGGAAAATGCCAATGATCTGATTCATGAAAACCTGCATGTTCAGAATTTCTTATCTGGGCTCTAAATGACACAGGATTTATTTTATATACACTTTCACAATCTGACATTGATTGTGTTCATGGCCTGAAAAAGTGTACAGGGGATTAGGGAAGATGAATGATAAATCCCAGCAATTTGAGATAATTACTAGTTCCAAAGTTATCTCCTTAGAGCATTGAGCTCTGTGACTTCTAGTAAGATCAAAATAATGATGCACATTTGTTACTGAGTAGTTCTCTTGTAACTGCGAGTGCCCCAGCCAAGCAAGCAGTCCAGCTGCAAACTGAAGGGAACTTCCTAGTTCCCCCAAAACTCTTCCTCAAACACACCTGCACTATTTCCCCCAGCTGTACATGTGTCACCAATGAAGACATGATTTTCAGGATTTTGGACCACAGGGGTGTTTCCTTGTATACCAGTTAAGGGGAGAAAAGAAATACGTAAAATAATGCAGGATCCAGTTGCAGGTGCAATAAAGAGTATGACATTTCCTTACAGAAAAGTCTAGCGTAGTGCTGTGGACATATTGTATCTTTATTCCAGTAAGGCTTTGGACAAAGTCTCTCCCCCCACACACACCCAATCTTCAGAGTGGAATGAGGGAACTGTTAAGTGGATTTGTAGATGGTTGACGGATGGATCCCGTTTTGTTGCAATCCAGGTAATGTGCCAAGACAGTTGTGCTCAAAGACATTGCCACGGAATTAGTACTGATCCTCATCAGTGGCAGTGATGGAAATAATTAAGCAATACACCACTGTCCCAATTGTGTCCTCACAGTTTCTAGCAAAGGAATTCTTGGAGCTGCTCCAGATCTTTTTTATCATTTACTTGTTAATTCTTTAATTATTTCTTTACTTGTTGATTCTTTAATGTCTAGGGACATGAGTATCCCAGATTTCTAATTACCGTATTTTTCGCCCCATAGGGCGCACCGGGCCATAAGGCGCACCTAGTTTTTTGGAGGGGAAATAAAGAAAAAAAATTTATTCCCCCCCCCAAGGTGCGAGGCTGGGGCGGGGGAAGCCCGAGCTTCCCCCGACCCCAGCCCCCAGAACAGGCTGCTCTCCGCAAGCCGTGGGAGCCCTCCCGCGGCTTGCGCAGAGCTACCCAAAGCCCCGGCGCGACTGCTCAGCGCGCCGGGGCGTCGGGATAAGAGGCAGCGCCGCTCAAGCCGGGGGAGCTCTCGCTCTCCAGGCTTCAGCGAAAGCCTGCATTCGCCCCATAGGACGCACACACATTTCCCCTTCATTTTTGGAGGGGAAAAAGTGCGTCCTATAGGGCGAAAAATACGGTACATACACGTAATTAAAATAGCAATAACAGGCACCAAAAAATACGAGCATGATTCAGACTTCTGGATTATTTAAAACTGTCTTCTTATTAGCTGCTCCCTGCTGTTCAGTTCAGGCCTCAGTAAAATAACATAGCATTTGGGGGAAAAGATGCAGCCCAATAACCCACAACTGGAGGCCAAGATGGAGAAGATCTCCACAGCCACCATGTATTTGCCCTTGGTGCTCAAGTAGGTTGGAACAAAGGACAGCCACACACTGCAAAAGACCAACATGCTGAAGGTGATGAATTTGGCTTCATTGAAACTGTCTGGCAACTTTCTAGCTAGGAAAGCCACCGTGAAGCTGACTATGGCCAGTAAACCCATGAATCCCAGGACACAATAAAACATGATAGTGGAACCTTCATTACATTCTAGTATTATTTCTTCAGTCATTGAGTGCATGTCAACATCTGGGAATGGGGGAGAAGTTGCCAGCCACAGAGTACAAATTGTCACTTGCATAAGGGAGCAGGAAAGAACAATTGGGGTGCCCAGTGGCTTCCCTACCCACTTCCTCATTCGGGACCCTGGCTTGGTGGCCATGAAAGCTAGAACCACAATGGCAGTTTTGGCCAATATGCAAGAAATTGCCACTGAGAAGATCATGCCAAAAGCAGTTTGTCGAAGGAGGCAGGTGACTTCCTCAGGCTGGCCAATGAAGAGCAGAGCACAAAGGAAGGAGAGCAGGAGGGAAAGGAGGAGAATATAAGTTAGGTTGCGGTTGTTGGCTTTAACTATGGGAGTATCTCTGTGCTTTGTGAATATTTGAAGCACCAAAGCTGTGCTGCAGGAAAAGAAGAGGGCAAACGTGGCCAAACTGATCCCCAACGGTTCTCCAAAAGACAAGAAAGTTTTGACTTTGAGGAGGCAGCCATCCTGTTCACTTTTTGCATATTGATCTCCAGGGCATTCTAAACAGTCGTCCATGTCTGAAAAAGAAAAAGAAATAAACATCTTATTATTAAAAAAGGTCTTCAGTCCCCAAATTGTCACAATGCATCTAAGAGATGCCAGAATGTATATTTGCTACTTCCATACTGTTTTCCCACTAGAGAAAGGAGCTTCTGATGCACAGGTAAAATTAAAGCGTGTGATGCATTCCTTACCCTCCTTGTTTGAGATCTTCCCTTCTGGACACGGAAGGCAATCATAGCAGCAGAATGGCTTTCCTTCCTTCTTGTTCTTCCTATAACCTACATGACAATTCTCATTACACAGAGAAGTGGGTTGTGCCTGTTCATAAATGAAAGAAGGAAATCATTTGGGACTTATCTTCAAATAGTAAAAATGACAGTTAAGCTATAGATTGCTATAGGTTTTTTGTTTTATCTAAAGATGATCTTAAATCCAGCACTAATGGTAGCATGGAAACGTCTACCATTACTCCAGTACCTTTGCCTTTATGAAAACCATATTGGTAAGTATTTGAACTTCTTCAGAGATTAGCAAGGCAATATCTTATCAAATTAGAAAATGTTCAGGTGAAAGCTTATTGGGTCAGTATCTCCTGAATATAGAAATCGCTCAAGTGCTTTTGACTCACAGTTGCAATAGAAATTATTGAAATTCTGCCCTGTCCAATGTCTAACCACTGTTCCTTTTACTTGGAACTTGCAAACTATGCTTCCAATGGTTTCTCTGGCAACATTCAGTGCCTTTGCTTTCTTTTTGTACATTTGTATGGAAACATCCATTGAGCTGAGATATTTCAATTGCTTTGGCAAAGAGCTGAAGTTCTGTAAATTTTGATAATAAACCTGATTTGCAATGGTGGTTGAATAACTTTGATTGCAACTGTAATTGTTTGCTTTTGATGGATTCTTGCAGTGCTGTTTGCTTGCAGAGTTACCTTCTTCATCACCTGCATGTGTCTTAAAATTTACTTTTGCGGAGCCAGGTGCTAAAAATAATAGTTTGTACCTGCGGTTTCTGTGAACATTCACTGTTAATCATTTAGCTCAGCAGCCAAGGGAAGGGAATGTGTTTCTTATGTTTACCATAATGCTGCAAACCAATGAGAAGGTTTAAATAATAGATTGACTCTGCATGGAGTAATTGTGGGGTACAAATTAGGGCTGTGGAACAGATTTGGCCAAATCCCAAGCAGAATTGGGCTGATTCTGAAGGAAAGGCAGGCAGCATCTGCAAAGAGCAGCACACAGCTCTTTGCAACAGAGCTTTCAAATAGCCCCACACTGCACTTTGGATATGGACATGAGTGCAGTCAAAAGGAGCAGGATTGAGCCGGCTAATGAGTAGAGGGTCCAATCCTGCTGGCTGCAGGGGTCTTCTTCACCAGTTCCAAGCCAGATTAAATTTTTCTACTTTCGGCTATATTGTCTGAAGGAGGTTGATTTTGGCCCAGGTGTTCCCTGACCCAGCCCCAGAATGGGTTGGGGCCCTGTGCAGAATCCTGAGAAGGAAGGAAGGAACAATAATAATGTATATACTAATTAAAAGACATACTAGGTTTCTTCAAATTTCATTCACTAGTGACACTTTCTTTATAGCTGAGACACTTCTGCAAATAGACATAGAAACAAGATACTTTCCTTTTATCAGTGCTATAGCCTGATATTTACTTCACAGATCAAGTCTGATTCTGATAATTGATGATTCAATGTGTTGCAATGAGGCAGTTTTGGGACACTGAGCAAAAAACTAGAGAGAACCTTGAATAAATTCTTACCTGGTTGAACCAGTTGGGCCACATGATAACATCATCATGAATGGTTAACCTCTTTTCTGGGGGAGCTTGTGGGTCCATTGTTCCAACTTTGACTCTCAGAAATGACTGATTTGGGAATGTGACCCAATTTATTACATCCAATCCAGCTACTAATTCCCCATTTTGGTCAAAGGAAACTTCTTCCCCAACACTATTATTAAATGAAACACTTCCCAGAAAGTGGTGGACCTAAATTTGAAGAGGAAAAAGGCAATTAATGAAGATGCCAAAAATAATTAAATATTAGTAATATTCGTACAAATAGAGTGCTTATCTTTAACATTTAAGACCTATAGTTTGTGGTCCATTTAAAAGTTGTATCTTAGTGTTTTTCTTTCTCTGTTTTTAATGAGTCTCTTCTTCAAAAATGGATGGAGCTAAAAAGAAAAAAGGAATTAATGAGCAGTGCTGTTTTCTAGAAAAAGAGGTGCTGGAACTCACCACAAACACCTTCCTCGTTCCCTTGGAATAGCAATGACGGCCCCCTGAGAGGGGAGAGAACTGAGTTCCAGGGAGTTCCAGCTGAAAAAAGACCTGCTCAGGAGCAGATACAAAAGAGCAACATTGTGGAACACTATATTCATTTTAAATGTTTTGTGAAGGTTACTTTCAATGGTAGCAATGTTCATTGTGGTGGTAAGATGTGGTTCTTTTAAGAATTACAGTAAGTCTTGGCCCAAATTTCATAGAACTTAGACCACAAAGATTAGACAGGATGTTCCTTCAGATAGGAGGATAAGCTATTCATCACTTTCCATGGATACAGGGATGCCTTTGTACAAATTGTGATAGCTTGTTATCCTGTACCTAGCAATCTATAGCCACATTTTGCTATTCCAAGGACAACTGAACCCACTTTAAAGTGATGGCAGAATTTCATCCATTATGTTATCCTAACCATTAGTGGATAGTTACTTCCTCCCAGAGAGGAAAGGGGAATGGGTTTACCCTACTGAAGAGGTATTCAAGAAAAGTCCCCCTTTTAGCTCAGCTCCAGAGTTGACTACAGACATCTGTATTAACTGGAAGACAACATTACCTGCCATGGCTGTTGATCTGTAAGTTTCCACCTTGCTACACCAGCCATTGCTCTGCAGTTTAATTTGGTGGACTGCATGGTGTGTAAAGCATGTGCCAAAATATAGATTGCATTGTAGATGCTGTAGCTGTGGGCTGTCATGCTTGTTTCAAAAACAGACCCAGGAAGGCTCTCAATATTCTCCTCCCCAGTACAGAGTTTGTCATCTTTCTTCTCTGAAGCAGAATCATTAAAACCACAATTAAATGCCTCTTCCCAGAAAACCCTGAGAAAACGATCTTCTTTTTCCAAGGTAGGCTTTCTCATCTGAATAAATTTCTGGAATCCTGGAAGATCCTTAGAGTGAACTGCAAAGGATAGAGCCCCATGGAGGAATGTGATGTCCCAACCTCTTTGAAACGGAAATGATGTGAAATCCATCTGGGCTATCATAATCCAGATTTTTCTATTTCCTTGTATTGGCACATCATTCATTTCTGCAAGCCTGGGTAGCGTTCTCATTCCCATAATTGTATGAATTTCACCATGTACAACCACAGCATTGGCCGTGCTCCCCACAATAATGTTCATTGTTTTTGAACCTTCTTCCACCATTTCATCAAACTCACCAGAAGAGGTAACCTTAGGGAAACTTTCTATGAAATCAAAGCAGATACCCTTCTGGGCAAACATGGGGAGAATATTTTGTACAACTCTCTCTCCAGTGTCATCGTGGAGTTGAAAAAGCACACCAATCCACATCCAACGGAAATGGAGCAGTAACTGGAGGATCCCCTCGTATTGCTGAGTCCCATCTGGGAATATCCAGTGGGTGAAAAGAGCTTGAACGTCATTAGTCGTCACAGGAGAAGAGCCATAGATGAGCTAAAGAGGGTCATTGTTAAAATCAAGGGAGGAAAGATGATAACAAATGATGATATCAAAACACCAATTAGACTCAAAACCAGATTTCAATCTCTATTTAATTGGTATATATGAACAAGGGGGATTCAGCTTTTTGGTTATTTCTGTTAATTTAGAATCTGTGGTTTGGGAAAATACTTGGATATTAATGTCTTTACATCAAATAGAACAATTATGCAGTTATGTTTGTGGCAGAATTTGCTGCCCTTCATATCTAAAGGAGGATAAAGGAAAGAACAGGTAAATAAATGCTTGTTCACAGAAAACCATGATAAAGCTTTCTCATCTGAATAAATTCCTAATAATGATTCCTTGAGTTAACTGCAAAGGATAGAGAACTATGGAGGAAAGCTATTTCCCACCACCTTTGCATGGGAAATGATATGAAATCCATCTGGACTGTTCTAATTCCAATCTTTTGATTTGGTATGTATTGGTGCATCATCTGTTTCTGCAATATTGGATATCCTTCTCATTATCATAATGTTGTGATTTCCAACATTCACACTACTCCTAGGAGCTGAGGCAGTTTCATCCACACCAATGTATTTTTTGAGGGGCTAAGCCCCCTCAATATTCAAGGGGCATCCTGCACATGGGCCCCCCTCAATCCTCTTCAGAAGATGGCACCTCTGCAGGATCCTGTCTGCTTGGGTCTCCTTCCAGTCAGGAGGGGAGAGATCTTCTAGAAAGAGAAGACACCCAAACCCATTAAGAGGGCTGGGTGATCCCCTGGGGCTGTTGTGTTGTTTGGAGAACCTCAGGAGTGGGAGTGATAGAAGGTGGGGAAACTGACAGAAAGCACTACCTCGTATAAGAACCAAAGTCTGAAACTGTAATATCTATGCAATGTGGTTTAAGAAACTGAAGTAATGAAAAATGGAAATGAGCTGATTGTTTACCAATTGTAACATCAAACTGAAAATAGGGAACTGCCATTTTAAATAAGCTGTACGTTCACTACCTTGTTTTGAAGCCCGTAACATACACTAAATTGAATATTAATACGTTAACTGTTTCCTGAAAGAACTTTATCTCCTGATGCATCTTTTGTCTTACCAACTTTATTCGGCAAAATAAATCTTTCTTATTTGTTCAACTTCTACCTGAAGTTGACCTTTACCTCACACACGTTAGATAACCCGTGGTGGTTACAGAGTTTTACAGAGGGGGATCTGCTTCAAAAGGATTCAAATATCACTTATTTCTGTTGATTTGGAATGTTAAAGTTATCTTGGGAAATATACAAGTGATTTTTCAGCAGGCATAGCAAACATACAGTTGTGCTACCACAGGCAGCAGATGTTTTGTTACAGTCCTACACAGGAGTAAAGTGTCCAATGAGGAATTCTTCCACCTGAGTTTTTAAGGAGGTGTAGAACTGAAGCAGACACATATTTTTGGTTGATAAACACCAACCTATGCCCACTATTTGCCATATTTTGTTCTGCAAGATGGAGAATCACAAAAACATTCAATTACCAGCATGCAACCCAATGAGAGTTAGTCAAAGGCAACTGTAAACGGCTTTCATTGATGACCCATGTTCCATGCAGACCTCTTACTCTTGGCATCTTGTACATGGACAGGATGGTTGACATGTGGAGACATAAATCAGAGTTTGGCCCCCCAATGACCGCCTTTGGAGTCTCCTGAACATCACACTTGTAGTTGGGGAGGAGTCTTTCTTGGCTAGAGAGAAGTTCCACGGAGGCTTGGTAGGTCCAGCTTGGACTGAAATGGCTGTTATAGATGTGGAAACCCAGAGAGATATTGGGCAAGATTTGGGGATCTTCATTTATCTCTTTTACAGCAAATGTCAAAGCCAGGATATGCTGGTAGAGTTGTGTCACTGGCCTGTGTGGAGAGCGACATAGTGCGTAACAGTTCACCTTCACCAAAATGTGTGGATATATTGAAACACGAACCTGGATGTTTTGCTTCCTTGAACATCTAACTCCTAGCATGGCTTTCAGTCCTGCTAAATACAATCATCCTTGTCCAGATACATGCACATGACGCCACATCTCACAGGGAGGTGCCTCCATCCCACCCCACCTCACCCCCACCAATGCCTGGCCTCCTGGGGTGCACAGTGGTGGTGTCTTTTGGTGATAAATTCTGTGATCTCACAAGATCTTAGGAGATCTCACTAGGCACCACTGTGGCAGCCATGGCAGCTGTACAATGGCAGCTGCAGGAATTCCCTGGCCCAAGGCAGCTGTTTCTATTTACCTCACGACTGGTCTGGCCCTGATTGCTACTAGTTCTGTTCTATGGAGGAGGAGGAGGAGGAGGAGAAAAGTCTGGTTAATGGGATCATCTTACTAGATGGTCCTGGTTGCGGGCAGGGTCTCAACCAGGTTCCCCCCCACCCTGGCGTGGGTGGAGCTATTGCAAACATGCCGGGGGGGCACCACAATTACCAAGGGCTATTGCCCAATCATGTCAAAGAGTGATAGTGGGGGAAATCATAAAAGTGGCAGCGTGACCTGTGCCAGGCTCCGGCTTCGCGCTGCCAAATACCCACCCGCCCTCCCTTTAATTTAGATCGTTTGGCCTTGCTTTGGACTTTGGTTGGTTGCCCGGCTTGAGTCAGGAGCCAGGTAGGAATTTTTCCATTTGGCAAATTGGCATGGGCCACTTGGTCTTTGCCCACCTCTTAGCAATCATCACAACTTTGTAAGGTTTGGCGGTTAGGCATTGGCTTATGGTGAATGGGGGAGGGGAGGTCGGCCATCGCCTGCCCCTCCAGTGTCAAGGGTATTCCGTTAAAGGAATCCAAGGCCTGGTTCCTGTCCGAAGTCTGCTTGAAGGGTGAGGGCCTGCCAGGCCGCTGGGAACACCAGGGGAGATGCAGGCCGGTTCCCCCGAAGGAATTTCCCTTTGGGTGGTTTACCCTTACAGACTTCCTGCAAAGGAGGCAGGAGCCCGATATAGTCTTGCCAATGCCTAAGCCAATACTGCTCTCATTCCTGTAATCAATAAAGTTGTGGCCAAATTTTTGTCCAAAAACCTTAAACAAAATATCCGTGTCCGTGTGAATTTATTTATCTTAATGGGGTGTCTGTTTGAGGGTCTTGCCACACAACCAAAAACTTATAATAAAAATCACCTCTAATCTGAATGAATTACCACTTGGCTTTGATTGAAGTCAAATATTAAATAAGAAATCCTTTGCTCACCATGGTAAATGAGCGGAAAGCCTTAACGAAGTGAATGGGGATGTTACTTTTTAGGCTGCCTTGCAAACTTTTTAAAAAAACTGAACACTGGTATAAGCCTACCATATAATAAGAAACATGCTATCACACACTGCATAAGTCAGTTTAAGATATCAGATCTGCCACCATGTCTCATAAACACCAGAACTACATGGAAGGGAAAGGGTAATCATCATAGACTAGTGGCCAATATTGTGAAAACATTTTGGAAAGTATGTCTGTATCTCAGGCTCATAACATCAGTACTTTTTATATTAATACCATAAATATATATATCATTAGAATGATAATCTAATGCAGAATATAATGCAACAAACAGTGTTGAATTATCCTTATTCTATCAAAGGTTATAGCCCTGCACTCACTTGCTGGTTCATCACCTTGTCATTGTGAGTGGGCTTGCATGTTCCTATGACCCTTTTGAGCAAAGCCATCGGGAGTCTTGTAATCCCTGCAGGTTCACCCAAGGCAGTAAGGTCCAAGGAAAGGAGCTAGACAAAGAACGCTCCAAGAAGTTCTCAATGGCAGGACAGACAGAAAATAACAAGTGGCATGTTACAACGGCTGTGAAGGCGGATGGAGGCTGCAGCAGATAATGAAATTTATGCCATCGGAACAAAGCCTTACTGCAAAAAACTGTGCCTTGGTCTACACACATAAAACAAATTATGTTCCTGGGTGATTCTAATGCAAGAGTTGGGAGAGATTTCAATCTGTGGCCTGGGACTATTGGGAAAGAAGGAATTGGCAACAGCAACCAGAACGGAATCTTAATTTTGATGATATGTGCAGTGCTATATTGTGCTATATTCCTTGGTTGCTTCTGACTAAAAATTTTCTTTAATCAGCTCCACAGATTTTCTGTTGGATTCAGGTCAGGACTATTCAACACAGTTTGTGGCATTAGATTAACTTTCTAATGATCTACTTTTGAACTTCATTCTAATGGTATACTGTTCTTATAAGCCGTCAAACCTTAGAAATACGTTTTTTCCTTAAGTTTACCACAATTTTGACCACTAGTGTAATGAGCATCACCTTCATCATATGTCAAATGCAGAAATATATTCATTACAGGTATACAATACGGTTTTAAAGCAGACACACACACACACACACACACACACACACACACACACTTCCTTACAGAATGTCATCGAAGAGTTCAGGTGTAGGAGGTTCATCGAAGGCTATGGTTGAAGTTATATAGATTTGAGACATAATACCAGCAATAACAACATCTCCAGACTGGAAATATTTGTGAAGAATAGGAAGAGGGTCACGGATGGAACAGGGAGCAACAGCAGCCTTGCACTCATCTGGAGGAAGCAGCACTGACGCCAACATCATGGAAAGTACCGTCCTGCACAGAGCATGGTAGGAGCAAGAGGAAACTTGCACACAGTCTGAGGCAGCAGCACAAATACCAAGATTGCAAATATTACCATGTTGCAGAGAATTTTTTAGGCGACAATTCATCTCTTTGCACATTGTCATCTGAGTGATTCTGAGCAGCAAAGTCTCACCGGGATGGTTACGAAAGCCAGATTTTTGCAGGGAGAAGAATGAGTGATCAGTCTGACAGAGCCCTTGGTGTAAGCCCAAGCTCTGAACATCACAGGAGATATTAATAGTATCTGCAAGTCTTGATTCATAGTTTTCATGCAGCTACTGGAACTCCCCAGAGAGTCAAAGAAATGATCGTGATTACTTTGATAATTACAGGAGACTTAATCAGCCTCCCAGTTATTTGGGGGTGGGAAGCATGTTTATCACATCACAGCCAAAGTCTCATCTGGTCTTCCTTAGTGGGGAGAGCAATAAGGGTTTATGGAGACTCAGGAAAAAAGAGAAAAAAAGTTACCCAGAAAACTACTTAAGATGAAAATATATAATAAAAAAAAATGCTTTACAGCCGATTTTTCAAAGAGGTAACAAAAAAAGCCTTTGCATAACCTTTAGATCAAATACGTTACCCATTTTATCAACAAAAAATTGCATTACATTAATGAACACCATATGGACAGACCATAATTTTCAGTTGAGAGCCAGTGAGATGTAGTGGTTAGAGTGTTGGACTAGAACATAGGAGACCCAATTTTATTACAGTGGTACCTTGGGGTTACAAACACTTCGGGTTACAGATTCCGTTAACCTGGAACTAGTACCTCGGGTTAAGAACTTTGCCCCAGGATGAGAACAGAAATCGTGCGGTGGCAGCGTGGTGGTAGTGGGAAGCCCTATTAGCTAAAGTGGTACCTCAGATTAAGAAGAGTTTCAGGTTAAGAACGGACTTCCGGAATGAATTAAGTTCATAACCAGAGGTACCACTGTACATCCAATACAGCTACTAATTCCCCATTTGTATCTGTCCTACATGGAGAAGATAAATTCAGAGAATCTGGGACTCATTTGCAGGGAAATGAGTACTAGCAGGTAAGAAACGTCATTCAAATGTTTTGAAGCCCCACTTGGAAATGTGGCAACTTCACATTGTGAAGCCAGGTGGACGTGTACATACATGTGTATCCACAGGTGGAGGATGACGGAAAGGATTAAAAATGCAACCTCTTAATTGTCCTTAATGTTCTCCCATGTTATACAGGCTTTTGCAGCTACATTCTGAGATAAGCAGCTTTTCTTGATTACATATAAATAAATACAATACAGCTTTTACCTAAATATATAAAGAATAGCCTTTGGCAGAATTTACGTGTTTCACACTGATGATGTCTCCCCATGAAGGGATATACCTTTAGCACCCGACAAATGGAAGATCAGTGTATTGATAGGATAACAAATTGACAGAACAACTTTATGGGGTTAAAAATTGGTCTCAGCTTTATTGATCACAGATGTAGGTTGGAGGCTTTTTCTGGGAATGAAAAAGATGAAAAGGATGAGTGTTGAGAAATCCAAGGAATTACTTTTTCTGCTTTTCATTCAATAAATGCCAGCAAACAATGCAAAAATTAAAAGCATCAACACAAGGTGATTCCTATTTGCTCCTCAGAATTAAGTGGTCTTTGCTGTTCAAGTCGGGCCTCAGAAGAATTATGTACAATTTGGGGAAAAAGATACAACCCAGCAAACCTGCGCTGGAGGCCAAGATGCAAAAGACCTCCACAGCCACCATCTGCTTTCCTTTGGTGCTCAGATAAGAGGGAACAAAGGACAGCCAAACGCTGCAGAACACCAACATGCTGAAGGTGATGAACTTGGCTTCGTTGAAACTGTCCGGCAGCCTCTTGGCCAGGAAAGCCATAGTGAAGCTGACCATGGCCAGGAATCCCAGATAACCCAGGACAGAATAAAACATCGCAACAGAACCTTTGTTGCATTCCACAATGATTTCCTCCACCAGAGTGTTCATGTCCACATCTGGGAATGGAGGAGCCGTACAGAGCCAAGCAGCACAAATGCTGGTTTGAACGGAGCAGCCACCAAGAAGCACAGAGTTTGTGAGAGATTTCCCCACCCATTTCCTCATCCTGGATCCTGGTTTGGTGGCCATGAAAGCCAGAACCACCGTGATGGTTTTGGCCAAGACACAAGACACAGCAATGGAGAAGATGATGCCAAAAGCAGCTTGTCGTAAAGAGCAGCTCACTGGGTGAGGCTGGCCAATGAACAGCAAGGAGCAGAGGAAGCAGAGCAAGAGGGAAGTAAGCAGAGTGTAGGTGAGGTCCCGGTTGTTGGCTTTGACAATGGGAGTGTCCCCATTCCTAGAGAAGACGCCAAGTATCAAAGCTGTGACCAGAGAAAAGACCAGGGCTAAGGAAGCTAAAACGAACCCTAAAGGTTCTGCGTAGGAAAGAAAATGTTGGCGTTTGGGGATGCATTGATCTCTGTCCTTGTTTGGAAATTGGTCATCTTGGCATTGGAAACAATAATCCATATCTGAAAAAAATGAAAATGAAATGAGTGATATATGAGTTCCAACAAATAAGACATTAATTAGTTGAAATCAGTATCAGAGATAAGTGAATATTGAAAACTGTTTGTACAATCTCCTGTCATTATGCATAATCCGCAATAGGTTCTAATCTGCCTTTCATCTGCAGTTAATGATCAGAAACATTGTCTTTGGTTGTGCCCTTAGTTGAGTTGGTCACACCCAGAGAGATCTTCATGGTGATGGAGGCTTCTTGAGAACAGCCACTTTGGGCTCAGAGGCTGGGCTGAGGACAGTTCTGGGGAAGGAGATCATTTAATGCTTTTTTCTGGCTCATACACCTATACAACAGATAACACCAGACATATTCCACACCTATTTCCACAGATCTCACTTGTAAAAGTTCTGGATTTAGTTTCCCCAACTATCTCTTTTTTCTTCCAGATATCAGTGCAGCTGCTCTTCTGTTTAGGAGTACTGAACTGCTACTAGAGGGAAAGAGTTGAAATAGATATTAGGAAGCATTATATAAAATAGCAGGTGATGTCTCCTACCCATTTGATTTGAAATCATCCCATATGGACACGAAGCACAATCATAGCAACAAAATGGCAACCCTTCCTTCTTTTTTCTGCTGTAGCCTGGCTGGCAGTGATCATTACACAAGGCAAGGGGCAGCACCTAGCCATAAAAAGAGGAGAAAATGTAGCTCTCTCGTGCCTTGTAAACAACACAATTTTAACCAAAAAGAGATCAGCTGGCTGATTAACATTATTCCAGAAAGGCATATGCAAAATAGTGGAATATATTACATTATCTACTTTTAAACCAGAACACTAAAGTAGCTTCCCCTTCTCTTCTGAGCTGTAAATCTCACTTGGTTCAGTATGATTTACTCCTCCCTTCATGTGCAAAGCATCAAAATGTTATATTGAAATCCTATATATCAGGAATGTGGAACCTTTGGTCCACCAGATGGTATAGGACTGTAACTCCCCTCAGTCTGAAAACCAGCCTGGCCAGTGATCAGGGAGGAGGAGAGTTGGAAGCCAACAATATTCCATATGCAAAACAGTGGAATATATTACATTATCTACTTTTAAACCAGAACACTAAAGTAGATTAACTTCTCACCTCATATATGATGGTAAAATAATGTGCTGGACATCGATTATTCTTCAACAATTTGCTTATTAATGATAAAGAATGTCTACATTAACCTTATAATTTGTATTCTTAATAACAATACCTCATTTTAAAAAAAAACCAATGGTCCCACCTGATTAAAAGATCTGTGCCATGTGATGGCTTCCTCATCCATGCTGAAGTCTATGTTTTGTGAATCTTGTGGAACTATCTTTCCTACTTTCACTCGGGAGAAGGTTTGGTTTGGAAAAGTAACCCAGTTAATAATATCAAATCCACCTGCTAACTCCCCATTCTCATCAAAGGACACTAAGTCACCAGCACTGTTGTTGAAGGAGATACTCCTCAAGAACGAGTGCAGCTAGACAGAAGAAAACAAAGGCAAAGTTTTAAAAAGGAGAGCTTTTATGGATTATAGAAACAAGAAGTATCCATCAATATATTCCACACAATGCAAAGTAGTCCAAAACTGTGCAGTCTACAACATTTGGAGCAAATAGGAATATTTCTAGCAAGTACAGCTGGCCTGCCACTTGTATGAGGGTTCAGCTCTGGGGTCCGTGTGCAAAGGCAAAATGGTGCCATGTCAGGAAGCCCTGGAACTGCCCCTCCTGCAAGGTGGGAGTGCAGGGAGAAGGGGGCAAAGAAATTAAGAGAAGCTCATGGTGGGTTTTCCCTGATCTCCATTTGTTTATTTACCAACGTAAATAAACCAACGTAAAATGAACTTAACTTTCAGGCCCACTATAATCAATGAATGTCACTGGAAGGGAGTTAAAAAACAGACCAGGCAACCACATTTGAAAATAGCCCTATATGTTCCTCTTTAGTGCAGAAACAAATGCAGGTTCTAGAAAATAGTTGGTGCTGCTGGACAGAATGGGTGGGCAGTCAGGGGTAGAAACAAACCTTAGTATTTTCAAACAAATTCTTAATTTTTCATAATTCTCATTTCTCTTGCTCAACTTTGCAAAGGTTTATTCTGAATAGGAAATCTCACCTTCCAAGGTTGCAGTTTTGGAGGATCGAGCCCACCTCTGCCTGACATCATTCTGCGTTTTGACCTGGATGAGTGCATCTGATGTAAAGAATGTGCAATGGCATAAACTGCATTATAGATACTGTAACTTTGGCCAGTCATGGTCATCTCAAAAATATGCCCAGGAAGGCTCTCCAGACTCTCATGGCCAGTGCAGGTCTTTGTATTTTCCTTGAGCCCACTGGAAGCAGAAAATAAACAGTTGAATGCCTGTTGCCAAAAAGCCTGGAGGAACCCATCTCCCTTTGGAGAGTTGGGGTTCAGGGTCTGAAGGAAGTCTTTAAATCCCTGGACTTTCTCTGTGTGAATTGCAAAAGACAAGGCACCATCAAAGACTTGTATGTCATAATACTTTGCATTGTTTCTGAAGTGAAAGCCCACTGGGCTGTTAAAATCCACACGGTGCCTGTAGACGTCTCTGCAATATCTTCAGCTAATGAAAAGAAATATTGCATCCATTTCACAACTGTAATGGTCTGAGGTTCTGCACACAGAACCAAAATGTTGACTTCTGAGGCCACCAGGAAAGAGGACTTGGCCCGAACGCGTTCCAAGAAACTGAAATTATCTAGACCCTGAGATATGGCTGGTAGTTTTTCATTGAAAGCCATACAGACTCCATGCTGGGAAAGCATTGGCACTAAGGTTTGCATAAAGCTCTCTCCATTTTCATCATCAGATGCCACAATTCCTACCCATGTCCACTGGAAATATAGAAGTAGCATGACAATCCCTGCATATTGATATTTCTCATTGGGCACCGTTCGGTAGAATGTCTGGGGCTGCAACTTTGGGCTTCTCACTGGAGCTAATACGCAGTAAGCAATCTGGAGGAAGAAATCAATCCCACAAGAATTGGAGAGTTCTAGCTTACGGTTATAAATAAAGGCATCAAGTTTTCCTATACTTTGCGGAGATGTACACCACGAAAATAATTCAAGATCTGGACCTATACCCGCAGGTTCTGTTAGTTGGGAAGAAAGAAGTACAGCTCAATGGAACTGTGGAGGGATTGTCAGTTCAGAAGCGGTTTTGTCCTTGGACATCATTGTCCATGTTTGAAAAAGAAAAGGTTCTGACCTCCTTTGCCTCCTTTGCCTGGTCCTCAGACCCTAGTTGGCACAAAGAGTCCTTGAGAAAGAGTACTTTGCAGAATGCTGCTTTTATTCTTAGAAAGTCTTCTCCAACCACGACTGACAGCTCTATACATATCAAACACAACCAGCTTTCTACCAACCCACACCACACACAATCAATGACCACTCTATATATACAGGCATGAGTAGGTAAAAGTTTGCATGAGTCATGCAGGCTTTGCCAATTCATTGAATGCTGCTGACTCATACCGACTGGATTCCTTTTATATTAAAGAAACAGCGGCCAATTTTAGGCCATGACAATCATGGTATATTTCATGAGTGGGAAACCCGTGGTTCTCCAGAACTTCCTGGACTCCTTGACCATTGAGCAAAAGTGGTTGGGGCTAGTGGACAAAATCAGGACAAGCAACTCCCTTGCTTAGTTGGAACCATTCTGATGAGACACAACTAGGGATAGGAGAGGAATTGAGTTCAATGAACATCTTAATAATTAAAAAAAACACCACCCGATTCACAATTCCTGAAACAATTGGTGAGCCAAAATGCAGCTATCCTCTGACATTTGTACTTGTACTAAAATGACACTGGTCACAAAAGTGAATACATTAGTGAAAATGAAATAAAAAAATATATTACATTAGGAAAAATAGCTGGGAAATCTGTGGATTAGCCAGAACTGTGTAGGAGGAGCAGGGTTTCTCTGATCTCTTGCAGCTGGCCTTGGGCAGCTTCCTGGGAGCAGGAGGAAGACTCCTGCTGCTGCATTTGCCCAGTTCCAACCTCCCTGCTGCTTCCCAGTGACACATGGGAGATGAAGTCTGGCAAGTGCCAAAGCCCCTCTACTCTAACCACTAGTGCAAAACTCCCCCAGATGCTTTTGTATCGGTTATATTTTTAACTTTCACCTCCTTTTTAGGAAAAATGAGCCAAAGTAAAAGAAAGCATGGACAACTCAGAAGATCATTATTGTACCTGAGGCAGAAGAGCTTCACAGCCCCCAGTCTTACTATACCTGTGGAATCTTGTAGATGCCTAAGACAGTAGCCATGTGGAGAGAGATGTCAGAGTCAACTCCTCCAATAACAGCAATATTTTCTTTTTCCTTGTCACATTTGAAGTTGGGGACAATCCTTTCTGTGATGGACAGATGTTTCAGGGTGTTCTGATAAGTCATCCTTGCATTTAAGTAGCTATCATAGACGTGGAACCCAAAGGTCGTATTTGGTACAATATTAAGGTTCTTGTTTATTTCTTTCACAGCAAACACCAGGGAGAGAGTATGCTGGTAGTACTTCAGTATTTCTCTAATAAAAGAGTTATACTGTGTGTCAGAGGTATTCTTCTCCTCCTCTCCCTCTTAAGCACATAGGTAACTTCCTAGCTCACATGCATGTACATAAGTTGCCACATCCTCCTCTTAACTCCTTATTTCCTTTCAGCAACCAATGGACACTCATTGGATGAGAAGTTCCCAAGTCAGAAATTCTGACTGGTGCCTCTCAGATAGTTAGTGTTTGGTGTAGGTGGGGAGTAGAGACTAGAGCAGATCAGGTGGAACAGTATCTATTCTTTCACAGTTACTGAGTTTCCATCTTTCCCTCCTTCAAATAAAATTGTGGCTGTACAAAAAAATACTGCAGCCAATGTTAGTCATAAGAGAAAGTCCATTGTAATGAATAGTATGAATGTTAGGCCCAGAGAAAATGGAAGAATTCGCAAAGCATGATATGCTGCCAAGCGAAGCAAAAAACGAGTTTTATCAAGAAAGATTGTATGACTGTGTCCAAAAACATTGGTGTTGTTTCCTGAAAGCAACGATCTCCTGATAACAGGAAGAAGTTGGCAATGGACAACACTAATTTTTAAAAAACCACTGACAAGAACAGGGAGGAACTGGCAAAGGGACACGGATGTGTGATAAAGTTTTGGAAAATACTGTCTGTCTGCTTTGAAGTACGACTGCGAAGGGTTTTCTTGATGGTGGTCCAGGAGGAGCAGGAGAAAAGCAGTGGAGACAGCCCCTCTGCAGACAATCCATGGATGGCAATGGGAAAGAAGACTACAAAAATGACTCCTTTGCATGCCCTCAGGGCTCCTGGGACTAGCGCTACAGCTTGACACCACAGCTCTTACATGAGGCTTGATCAACCCATGTGAAGGGCCTTGTATGTATGGATGAATGAATGTGGGAGTGTTTGAACCTCTTGCTACCAATGTATTAATGTATACTTGACTATATGAAATAAATGTTACATGAAAGGTGTGTAAACCCAGATATGGTCTCCGCCGTGTGTTATTGAAAGTCCTATAACATATGGGATATCACTTGTCTCTCCGGATTTCAAAAGAACCAAGTTACCACGGTTTGGTGACATAAATGGCGCTGTGAGCAGGATTCCAAGAATGAGTGATATATACGTATTGAAGGATGACTAAATAGAGGATTAATAGACCAGACTAAGTTAGGTGTATTAATTTCAGTGGGTCTCCTTTGCATATAACTAAGTTTTGATACTTTGTTTTGCAAAAACAAGTTTGCAACTGCTGTTTTTATTACCCAATATGGTTTACACTGCATAGTAGCAGGTATAATACAAAATCTATGATATTCATGTGTCACAGCATCTGTGTCTGTAAGATTAAAAGAGAGTGATTGTGAAAGTGAGGATCAAGCTTTGCTCAAAGGGAAACAGACGTTAATGGTGTGAAAGGAAACACAGAGGGAGGGTGAGGATGAAGTTGGGAGAAGGCAGTGAGAGCCATGGGATCAGATGATCAGAAAGAAGAAAAGGCAGAAGATAGAAACCCCAAGAAGCGGAATAAAGCAACAAAGAAGAAGATGACCAGGTGACAATGTAAAGAGAAGAAAATAGATATTTAGCATTCCTACCTGACGAAAGTCACATGGAAACATGTTCTGAGCATGACACTGTATGCTTGGTGCACTTGTAGCGTGCATGAGCTCACCAAGGGTACACTATGAAAGATAGAGTTTTTTTACTTACAAAAGTTCATCTATAAGCTTTGTGTTGGGGTGCTCATGGAAATCTATTTCTTCAAATACAAAGCCAAAATAGGTAACGATTCCTCCAATGATTAGGTCCCCTCTCTGATAATTCTGGTATGGAAGCTGGAAAGGCTCCATCATGGTGCATCTAGCAGAGTGTTCCTTGCTCTCAGTTGGAGGCAACTGAAGCCACAGGAAGAGAAGGATCAGCAGCAGAAATGTTATGACCATCTTGGAGCCAACAGGGATGCCAAAAGTCAGATTTCTATCTCATCTACCATAAACTGCATTACAAGAACATTCATTTAATGACACTGGATTGTTTTGATAAAGGGAACATGCCAATGATCTGATCCATGAAAACCTGCATGTTCAGAATTTCTCATCAGGGCTCTGAATGACAGGATTTATTTTATATACACTTCCGCACTCTGATATTGATTGTGTTCATGGCCTGATAAAATGTACATGGGGTTTGGCAAGATGGATGATGAAACCCAGCAATTTGAGATAATTACTAAGGTATCTCCTTAGAGCATTGAGCTCTGTGACTTAAAGTAAGATCAAAATAATAATGCATATTTGTTATTGAGTAGTTCTCTTGTAATTGTGAGTACCCCATGCAAGCAAGCAGTCCAGCTGCAAACTGGTGCCCTGAAGGGAGCTTCCTAGTTTTCCCAACGCTCTTCCTCAATCACACCTGCACCATTTCCCAAAACTGTACATGTGTTACCAATGGAGACATGTTTTTCAGGGATGTTTCCTTGTACAAGAGTTAAGGGAAGGGAGAAAATAGTTAAAATAACACCGGCTCCAGTTGCAGGTGCAATACAGAATGTTACATTTCCTTACAGAAATGGTTAGTGTATGCAGACATCTGTTTTTCTAAACACTTCAGAAATCCCACATTGCATGGGCTAACAGCTGAAACTGACTAGTTACTGTGGGTTTTGTGTTCCATTTGTATTTGACCCTTCCCACTACTGGCTTATAAAAACTAGTAGGGAGAAGGCAGCCAGCTGGCTCAAGATCACACTGTGATTGGTGATTTTAACCCTGATCTCCTAGGTCCACCTAATATCCCTCCACTTAATTCCACTTCCTTTAAAGAAGACATAGAAGTGAATAAGCTGGAGGAAGGCCATAGGGAGAACTCAGAATACATAGAAGATAGCACTCAACTGTTCTCTTGAGCTGTTCTCTTGAGCAGGGCATCCCAGATTCAAAGAAGTCAGCCTGCTCTCTGATTGGATCCAGGAATGTCCTGGGATCCGTGTGTCCTCCTTTGGGCAGCCACCATTGAGGAGCACAACTTTCTGCTCTTCTCGGTGTTTAAATAAGTTTAGCAATGAAAGGAGGCAGTTGTGGTGGCTGCTGGGAGAAGCCAGACTCTCCTCCAATCAGAGTGTGCAGAGGAAGCTGAAAAACATTGATGTGCCAGGTTGGCAGAGCGACGAAGCAAGGACAGCCCTTCTCTTCACTTTGCTTCACCTTTCCCAGCCCCAGTGGATATCACTGGCACCACTGGGGTATGCAGAGCGCATGGCCCCTGGGAACTGTGAGCTCAGCAGGAAGGTGGCGGCAGCACATGGAAAGGAGTGGGCCATGAGTGGCTGCTGGCACAGGGGGAGCAGGAGGCAAAGGGGCTCTGGGTGCTCTCTGCCCCTCTGGCAGTGGTGGGGGCTGTTCAATGGCAGCTCTTTCCCTCCCTCCCACTGGGCTAGCACCAAGGAAGCTACGGCCTTCACAGTTCCTCAAGTGCTGGAGCCCAGTGGAGGAGAGGTGGCCACTGCCCCTACTCCTCCTTCTCTCTGCTACTTCCACCTCATGCTCAGGCCTGAGCTGGGAGTGGAGCTGCAGTCTGGTGGTGAAAGGCAGCCCTGAGGAAGCTGTGGCCACCAGAGCCCAGTAGAGGATAGGGGCAGTGCTGCCGCCGCTGCCAATACTGCCGCCACTTCCGCCCCCGGCATTTTGACTCGCGCCCATGTCCTGGATCCAAAGTGGAAAGTATGCATAGAGGCCCCAGTAGCTTAAGGAGCTACTGGGCGAGGTCCCATAGTCTGGAATGAATAGAATGGAGCCCAATAGGGATGGGAGCTTCTAAATGAGAAATGCTGAAGGCCCAAAGGCAGACAATTCCAACCAGAAAGAAAAGTGGGAGGCATCTAAGGAAACCAATGCGGCTGCATAAGGAGCTTACAGATGAGCTGAGAGTCAGGAAGGACATGTGTAAGAAATGGAAGAAAGGGGAAATCACAAAGGAGGAAAATACAACAGTTTAGGATGAAGATCAGGCTGCTTAAAGCTCAGAATAAGCAAAAGAGGTTAAAAGTAATTCTAAAAAAATGTTTATTTGGCTATGTTCAAAGCAAGAGGAAGAACAAGCAAGTGGTAGGTGACAGAGGGAAGGCAGAACTACTCAACCCCTACTTTGCCTCTGTCTTCACCCAAAAAGAAAGCAGTGTCCAACCTGGAGATAACAAAATAAATGATGTAAGAAGGGAGATGTAGTCCAAGATAGGAAAAGAGGAGGTAAGGGAACAGCTAGCTATTTTAAATAAATTCAGATCTCCAGGGCCTGATGAGCTGCATCCAATGTTACTAAAGGAGCTTGCAGGTGTAATTTCAGAGCCTTTGTCTAGGATCTTTGAGAATTCTTGGAGAATAGGTGAGGTCTCTGCAGACTGAAGGTAGGCAAATGTTGTTCCTATCTTCAAAAAGAGGGAACAAGAAGACCCGGGTAACTACCGAATGGTGAGCTTGACATCAAAACCAGGAAGGCTCCTAGAACACACAGTGAAACAGTCTGTGAGCACTTAAAAAGGATGCTGTGATTACCAGGACCCAGCATGGGTTTCTCAAAAATAAGCACGTCAGATGAATCTCATTTCTTAGTTTTTTTGACGGAGTTACATGCTTGGTGGATCAGGGGAATGCTGTGGACATAGTGTATCTTGATTTCCGAAAGGCTTTTGACAAAGTCCCTGTAATGAGTATGGGTTGCTTGTGCGTAAGTTGCCGCCTCTCCTGGCTATGTTGCCTTGTTAAACCTTTCTGTCTGGACAGCCCTTCACTTCGTGGCTGCCTCAGTCGCTAGCAGAATCCGTCAGTGGGCGTTTCTTAAAGCTTTTCCAGCATAAAAGTTGTTTGACGCCAAGTCTCCTCCTACTCTCCCTGCGCGGAAGTCTTCTGCGCAGGGAGGGCGTGGGTAGCGGTGGACCCATGCTCTCCCCGCTGGTGTCCAGTGAAGAGTCCTGGAGCCCTCTCGCCGATTCCCCCATCTGCCCCCCTTTATCCCTGGTGTTGCGCTGATTTGCTTCCCCATCTGCTGAGCTGCCTCTCTCCCTGCTGGGTCCTTCTCCAGCATCATTTGGGAGCCTTCCCTCCGCCTCTAGCTCCGATGTCAGTTCCCTGACAGTCCCCTACGATATTTTTGTGAGGAAGGTGGTAAACTGTGGGTTGAATGAGGGAACTGTTAGATGGATTTGTAGCTGGTTGTCTGACTGAACCCAAAGAGAACTCATTAATGGTTGCTTGTCATTCTGAGAAAAAGTGTCAAGTGGGGGCTGCAGGCTGCAACATCTTTATAAACAACTTGGATGAAGCAATTGAGGCTCATCCAGTTTGCAGATGACAGCAAACTGAGAGGGATAGTTATAATAATAATAATAATAATAATAATAATAATAATTTATTATTTATACCCCGCTCATCTGGCTGGGTTTCTCCAGCCACTCTGGGCGGCTTCCAACACTAAAATACAATAACCTATTAAACATTAAAAGCTTCCCTAAACAGGGCTGCCTTCAGATGTCTTCTAAAAGTTTGGTAGTTATTTTTCTCTTTGACATCTGGTGGGAGGGTGTTCCACAGGGCGGGTGCCATCACCAAGAAGGCCCTCTGCCTGGTTCCCTGTAACTTGGCTTCTCGCAGTGAGGGAACCACCAGAAGGCCCTCGGCGTTGGACCTCAGTGTCCGGGTAGAACGATGGAGGTGGAGATGCTCCTTCAGGTATACAGGACCGAGGCTGTTTAGGGCTTTAAAGGTCAGCACCAACACTTTGAATTGTGCTCAGAAACGTACTGGGAGCCAGTGTAGGTCTTTCACAGAAGAAAAACTATTGCTCTCATCCACTCAATCCGCAAGAGCCTGTCTTTGCATGCAGGATAAGTCCCTAACTCATCAGTGGTTTGAGACCCATCAGCTACCCTCATCTAGTTTAGCTGGCCAGTCAAAGCCATTCCCAGAGTGTGGCTGCTGTCGCATACTCACAGCTTCTAGGAGCCACAGGCAAGCACTGAGTGTAGGGTGGAGGGAAAGGTAGAACAACTACACCAGAAGGAGCGTGATATGTCCCCCCACCAGAGGTACTACCTCTCCCCTAACAGCCCATATTTCTGACCTGAATAATAATAATAGCCTGCACATCTGACTAGGCTGACTCTGGGTCGCTTCCAACATATATAAAAACATAATAAAACATAAAACATTTAAACGTTTTCCTATACAGGGCTGCCTTCAGATATTTTCTGAAGTTTAAACAGGGAGACTAAGAGGCATTAAGTGAATTTTATTTTAACCACTCAATATACATGAACTAAATATGCATAAATACATAAAAGGTGCCATTTCCAGAAAGCGACTGCAACTGACTAGATTTATGCAAGGCACCCAACTCTGAAGAGGCTGGACTAAGACTGGCCTGAACTGCTGCTCTTGTAAAAGGTGGAGACCAAGGGGTGCATTCAACTAAATCCTGAATTTAACCTAAGTTAGTCATGCTCATTAAATTCAATGGATCTACTCTGAATAGGATGAATATTGAAGACCACCCCAAGCCTCTTCTAATTTGACATATAGCCTTGCCCACCTCCATCACACATGGAGGAAAGTGCAAAAGTTTTTCCATTTGCATGGGAGAGGGAGTACAAATCTTCTATTTTTCCCTCTCTCCTGTGATTCTCTATAACTTTGAGCAGGATCAAAGAAGACATTTGCTATGGGGGGGGGACATGATTTCTTTAACAATGATGAGTGATTCATAAACAACAGCTGCCATAAGTTATGTCTCCTGTAATTATCAAATTAATCATAATCACAGCTGTATTTCCCCAACCCAGGAGAGTTCAAGTGGGCACATTCAAAATGTAAACTAAGGCTATAGAAATGCAAGGCTCTTTCATCTGGTTACTGATTCTTCAGTTCTGCCTTCTTCAACTCAGCTGCTTGAGTACTAATTTAAGGCAGGGACTCTTGCATTACAAAGAGATGAAGTGTCCTTTGCAGTAGAGAGTTTTCCTGCAAGATGTTAGTGTTTGTGATCTTACTATTAATACTGCTGCCTCTAACTACATGCAATATTCCTTTGTTTCAGTGCCCCACCAGTGACCCTCTTCCCATTCTTCACAAATATTATCAGTCAGGAGACCTCATGGTTGCTGGCATCATGTCTCAGGTCTATACACTTGTAAACAAGATAACATTCAAAGAACGTCCCTCTGCTAAACTCTTTGATGACCAGATGTAAGGAATTGTGTTTATTTAACAATATAATGCATCCATATTAAATGTATTCATATTTTGCTGTTGGTGCAATCGGCTTTCCTTATAATTATTGTGCTTCTGCGTTTGATGTGCTTTTATCTGGGGCGGGGAAGTGGGGACCTGAGAGCTCGAGCCCATTTCTGCTAAGAGTGTCTACCATAGTCTTAAATTAATGTTCATGAAGCAAGTCCAGTTTACCACATTTCCAACTTTAATAGTAGCAATGGCAGATGTATTTATTTTCTCTTGTGCATCATAGAATTTGTCCAACCGGATATAATTTGGGTGCAGTTTGTAGGCGTGCTCACCTCCTCTAAGGAACAAGTTCTGTCATATTTCAGAATGATTGCTGCAGTGGTTCTACTGCCTGAAGGGACTTGAGGTGGACACAATAGGAATTGTGGGGACAGGGGTGGAGGCTGAAAACAGATTATGCACTCTCAGGAAAGAATAAAGTGGGGGAAATCTCAGCCTGCCGGAAATGGCCTTGGTATCCGAAAGGTTGTGGTGGGTTAGGCAGATCACTCCACTGACTTGCAAAGGAGAAGGTGAGTGATCGAAATAGTAACCTAGATGCCCAGGATAAATGATGTGAATTAAATCTTACCCTTCCAATGAGGATCGGTTATCAAGGGAAGAAGGGCTGGGCTTTTCTTCCTCTCCATCCAGTTTTTTGGGATGTTGCTTCCTTTCCCTGGGAGAGTGACCTCTCCATTAATTGGAGACCACATCCCTTAATGAAAGATCACACCCCCTCTTCAACTCAACCCCAGGCTGTTTCCCTTCTGAGCCTCATTATTTTTTAAGCAACAAAAAATATGTTGCTTTAAGTTTCCAGGCACCTGAGTTCACTGAGGAACGATCAGATCTAATTCAAGATGCCTTGTTAATAGTATGCAGATTCAAGGATGTGAACACCTGAATCGCCTGTGCTGATTTATCAGCATTTGTAGTTGTAGTAGTAATCAAGCTTAGATTGTTCAAACAGAGATGCTCCTACCTGCAGGCCATAGGGCCCTGGGGGCAGTGGATCAAGTGAGTAACGCTTGGAATTTCAAAACCCCAGCTTAGCATCTTATTGGGTGTGCTATATCTATTGTAGATCACCCTGAATTTGGAGTGAAAGGTGGTGTGAAGTATAATTGAAGCCTATTCTATGCATTTGAAATATTGCATAGGACTTGAGCAAGATAAGAATCAGAAGAAGCTTCTCTGGATTGACATGATAGAAATATTTCTTAACAGATTCAAAAAATAATATGGGATTCAAGGCTAAATGTCTGTTCTCATCTGATGTATTTTTCCCTCATTAGAGAGATAAGTAGATATGTAGACAATGTCCTTTTCTATAGAAGATGCAAAATGGACCTCTCATTGCAGGCTCATGACGCAACTCTACCAGCACATTGTGGCTTTGGTATTTGCTGTAAAGGAGATAAATGACAACCCACAGATCTTGCCCAATGTCACCCTGGGATTCCACATCTTGAACAGCCATTTCGTTGCAAGCTGGACCTATCATGGCTCCATGGAGCTGCTTTCTGGATGGGGCAGACTCATCCCCAACTATAAGTGTGGTGTTGAGAACAGTCCAGTAGCCGTCATCGGGGGACCAAATTCTGACATCTGTCTCCACATGGCAACGGTCCTGAGTATCTACAAGATGCCACAGGTAAGAGAGCCATTGGAGAAGCCATTCACGTTTCTCCTGCACTGCATCCTTTCACGCTGTAGGTTGAGGGATTCACAGAGATGTGTGCATTGAGTGTGGCCATTTAGGATGCTATTCACATTTCTGTTGGATTCTATCCCTTAAGGTCCCAGGTTGATATTACAAAGTGTGAATGACTCACAATGAACAAAACTCATCCCTGCACATAATACACCAGAATACAAGGAACAACCATTCTGTCCTGAATTCTGTATGACATGTTTGATTTCTCAGTGCAGGAAAGGCTAATTCTCTCCTCTCCAATATTTAAGCATTCCAGCACAGAATCCATGATTGAGGTTCAGATGCAGTCCAGTCATCAAAAATCATCATTGCTTGATTGGGCTCAGTGGCCTTTACAAATGCATTTTAATTTTATTTTTTCCCAATTTATGGTTCAAAGAGCTGTCCTATGGATTCTTCAACAGAAACTAGCTATATTTGCTCTTTATTCTGTGTTCACATGTCTGATACTGTTTACTTATATGTTCTGATGGTGACATTCACATAGGAAATTTAAGGGAGAAGTGACCCTTGCAGTGCCTTTCCCTTTATTGAGAATATAAGGGCAGCAAAGACCTTAGACTCTATGGGTGTCTGAGCGGGGGGAAAATGTATAAATTGAAGTATTTCAAGAAATCTAGCCACTCCATATAGTGCCCCAATATTCAACTTTTATGTGTGTGTTTTGTTTTTTTAAAAAAATTAATTTTTCTCTATGCAGACTCATCTGTGTCCATTCACCATAAGAGGGTATATAAAAACACCAAAGTGGATGGAATTTGCAAGCATAATTTTTACAATTATTTTCAGTTCATCTATGGCTCTTCTCCTATGCTGAGTAACCACATCCAAGAAGAGTTCCTTCACCGAATGTTCCCTGATGTGGCTCATCAGTATAATGGGATTCTCCAGCTACTGCTGCATTTCAGCTGGATGCGGATTGGAGTGGTGACTCTGAGTGATGACAACGGAGAGAGATTTGTACAAAACATCCTTCCCATGTTTGCCGGAAGAGGTATTTGCTGCGATTATACAGAAACATTTCCCAAACTAACCTTTTCAGGTGAGTTTATGGAAATGGTGGAGGACGCTTCTAAAATAATCAGTGTTATTATGGGTAGCACCGCCAATGTCGTGGTTGTGATTGGTGAAATTCAGACCATGATGGCACTGAGAGTAATGCCCACCTTGGCAGAAACAATCAATATGCCAGTGGACATCAAGGCAAAAGTCTGGATTATGACAGCCCAGATGGATTTTACATCGTTCTCCTTTCAAAGAAATTGGGACATACGCTTTCTCCATGGTGCCATTTCGTTTGCAGTTCATTCAGCTAATCATCTAGGATTCCAGAAATTTCTTCAGAGGAGAAACCCTGTCACAGAAAGGGAGGATGGCTTCATCAGAACTTTCTGGGAAGAGGCATTTCTTTGTTCTTTTGAAAAGAAAGACAATGATCTCTGCACTGGGACAGAGAAGCTTGAGACTCTTCCTGGGTCTGTCTTTGAAAGGAGCATGACTGCCCACAGCTACAGCATCTACAATGCAGTCTTGGCAGTGGCACATGCTTTACAAAACATGCATTTCTCCAGATTCAAACACAGTGTAATGATGGATGAACTAAGAGGGAATAGGCTGGATCCACAGCCATGGCAGGTAATGTCCCTCTATTGCTAATATAGAATAGTTCGCCATCTTTCAGGGTGCAAAAATAGTTCCTTGACTGTTTAGAAAGCTCTTTTTCTTGTTGTTGTTTAGTCGTGTCCGACTCTTCGTGACCCCCTGGACCAGAGCACGCCAGGCACTCCTGTCTTCCACTGCCTCCCGCAGTTTGGTCAAATTCATATTAGTAGCTTCAAGAACACTGTCCAACCATCTCGTCCTCTTCTCCTTGTGCCCTCAATCTTTCCCAACACCAGGGTCTTTTCCAGGGAGTCTTCTCTTCTCATGAGGTGGCCAAAGTACTGGAGCCTCAGCTTCAGGATCTGTCCTTCCAGTGAGCGCTCAGGGCTGATTTCCTTCAGAATGGATAGGTTGGATCTTCTTGCAGTCCATGGGACTCTCAAGAGTCTCCTCCAGCACCATATTTTTTTCTTTTTCTTCTTACCCTCATCTTTCAGCATAGAAATGTGATAGGACTGCTATATCTTTCAATTTAAAACACTAGGGCCACATCTGCAACATTAAAGCACTCTTGTTTCACTTTAAAAGCCATGGCTTCCACCAAGGAATGTTGCGAACAGTAGTTTCTTGATGGTCTCCTCACAACTCTCAACTCCTTTAAGCAACTTTCCTTTTCATAATTCTTTGGGGGAAACCATGACTGTAACAAGAGTTATTTAAATATATGGTGTGGATGAGCTGTTAGAATTACTGTGAACAGAATCCGTGATCTCGACCTTATGCAGAGTTGAATTGAATGTTCTCCACCTCTGCTGCCTTCTGGGATATCTTCCAGAGAATAAAAGGCTAAAAAGTAAGCCCTACACAGATCCAGAGTGGAGTCTCTTAGGTGGATGGATGTTATTTTCTATGCTTCCTTCTGGCAACCCCTGAAACCAAGCTGGTGCCAAACGTCCTGCTCTGCTTTCCTTTTGACCACATCAGCAAGACTGAGAGGGGAGCCTTGTCCTCTGGGCAGCTCAGGACTGTCCAGGCTTGCACCCTGGGGAGGACACTTCAGTGCTGCTAAGACAGCGGGTTGACCTCACCCTTGGAGCCACACTCCATTGTTCTCGAGACAAACAGATGCCAACAATTGGAAGGAAATAATATCATCCTGTTATACATCTGTCTCTTTCTAATACCCTCGTGGATTTCTTCCCTCTTCTCTTCACTAATTTAGCTCCACCACTTTCTGAGAGGCATCTCATTTAACAATAGTGCCGGGGAAGAGGTTTCATTTAGCCAGAAGGGGGATTTGGTGACTGAATTGGATATCATCAACTGGATCACATTCCCAAATGACTCCTTTTTCAGAGTTAAGGTCGGAATGATGAACCCCCAGGCTCCCCTAAGCAAGAGACTCTCCATTCATGATGATACCATCACGTGGCCCATCAGGTTCAACCAGGTAAGGTCCATTTCAGAGTGTCCCCAGACATTTCCTCAATGCTAAAAAAAGGGGGTTCACTATTCAAACTCTGAAACATCTATTCCAAGATGCAACTAGTTGTGATTTAACTCACCTCCTGAAGAAGACAGGGAACCAACATTCAACTGAAAACAGCACAGGCAGTGGGAAGCTTAAAATGGCAAAATGTGATATAGAAAGAAGTTGGATAGGTGGGCTTATTTATAACTGAATTTTAAAAAGAAAACAAAGTACAGAAGAACCTCATCACTGTTCTTCATTGTTTCCCCAAACATTGCTGTAGCATAACATAACAATACCTTGTTTGGGCCTCTGAGATTCTCAGATAATGTTCAAAGGAGCCCACAGCTTAAAAAATAACATAGTTAGGAAGTGATGAAGCAAATGGCATCACCCAAAGTAATTGTGAGAAGAAAGGAAGACACCCAGAACCAGGAAACACTGGCAACTTGGATGAAGAGCAGAAACACCCAAGAACCTAAGGATGAGGTGTGAGCCAAAGTTCTTAAAGGCCCCATAAAAGTGGGTTCAGGGTGTTTGTGGCCTGCTCAGTGTTCAGCAGGGGACATTCAGTATCAGACAGTGGGAGGGCAATTGCTGTGAAGCAAAGAACAGAAGAACCAAGGGCAGCAGCTCCTTGTAATGTGAACGGTCATCCTGATCTGATTGGCACTTCAGACATCCTGCCAGTGTGGGAAACAGGGGGGTAAATTTGGCCCAATCTGAGGAACAGGTACGGCATGTTTAAGTCAGAAATTACCATCTTCTTTCCTTTTTTGGACAGGCACAACCCCTTTCTCTGTGCAATGAGAATTGCCAATTGGGCTACAGTCGGACCAAGAAGGAAGGGAAGCTACCTTGCTGCTATGATTGCATCCCGTGCCCAGAAGGGAAGATTTCGGATCAGAAGGGTCGGAGTTTTTTTATTTATTTTTGGGGTATACTAGTCATAAGAATTGTCAAGAATGATCCAGTACATGAAAATTAAAATAAGTAGAGAAGGAAGGAAAGAGAATGGTGTCCAATGGTACCAGTAAGATGTACCTGTTTTGGAGCATAGTCTCATATGCTCATGGAATGCAGAGGTAAGGATTTCAGCATAGCAGGAGATGATGGAAACAGGGAGAACTTATGATTGGTGATATCCAGGTGATGAACTTCTCTTCTTCCAATTGTAGTGAAGACCTGCATTGCTCTGGAATCCTAAGTAAATACAGCCCTCTTGTATATAGAAATAATTGGGCCAAACACCTATATATATTTTACCAGTACTGATCCAGCAGCCATCATTCAAGGCTTTCTGGCCATTTGCCTTGATTTCTTCTGGGCACAAAACGCTTCACAAGTACAGTATAGTATTTTTCTTTTTTCTTTTTCAGACATGGACGACTGTTTTGAATGCTCTGAAGATCAGTATCCAAACAGTGACAAGGATGGATGCCTTCCAAAAGATAAAACTTTCTTGTCTTATGGAGAACCGTTGGGGATCAGTCTGGCCACTTTTGCTGTCTGCTTTTCTTCCATCACAGCTGCAGTGCTTGGAATATTCGTGAAACACAAGGCGACTCCCTTAGTCAAAGCCAACAACAGGAACCTCACCTACGCTCTCCTCCTCTCCCTCCTCCTCTCCTTCCTTTGTGCTTTGCTCTTCATTGGCCAACCTAACAAGCTGACATGCATCCTACGGCAAACTGCTTTTGGCATGATCTTCTCAGTTGCCATTTCGTGCATATTGTCCAAAACCGCCATTGTGGTTGTGGCTTTCATGGCTACCAAGCCAGGGTCCCGAATGAGGAAGTGGCTGGGGAAACAACTGGCCAGCTTCATTGTTCTTTCCTGCTCCCTTATTCAAGCCACAATCTGTAGCATATGGCTGGCAACTTCTCCTCCTTTCCCAGACGTTGACATGCACTCAAGGACTGAAGAAATAATACTAGAATGTAATGAAGGCTCCACTCTTATGTTTTATTGTGTCCTGGGATTCATGGGTTGGCTGGCCATTGTGAGCTTCACGGTGGCTTTCCTAGCTAGAAAGTTGCCTGACAGTTTCAATGAAGCCAAATTTATCACTTTCAGCATGTTGGTGTTTTGCAGTGTGTGGTTGTCCTTTGTTCCAACCTACTTGAGCACCAAGGGCAAATATATGGTGGCTGTGGAGATCTTCTCCATCTTGGCCTCCAGTTTTGGGTTACTGGGTTGCATCTTTACCCCCAAATGCTATGTTATTTTACTGAGGCCTAAGCTGAACAGCAGGGAGCAGTTAATTAGAACAAAGAATTAAGAACTGACAAGAGTGACTCACTGGTCCAGGCAATTCTTTGTCACTGGAAATACTTCTTTCCAGATCATTGTCAGTTGGATATGAATTAATTGAACACATGAAGTTAATATAAACTGAGTTCCATATTTAAGTTTAGTCCCGGTTCATCATATCTCAATCGGCCATGATTTATCCATACACGTGGCACCTCATTCGTTTCTACTACTCTCCATGGTCCTGACAGCAATGTAATCATTGTGAAACCAAAAGGAGTATTTTGTGAGGTTATTAACTGACATATAATTTCTCAACCCACCACCAATTATCTACACACCCAATATTACATATCACAATATAAAATCTCCCCTGCCTGCTGATAATAGTTCTTCAATAGTCCTGTTAGATCTACTTGAGTGGATTGAGAAGAGTGATAAGGGATGCAAATTCATCCATCGGATACAAACTTTTTGACCCTGCCTTAATCTATTAAAATTTTTGACCCTGCCTTAATATATTAAAATTTATTCAGAATTTTTGCAAATATGCACAGGAACACATATATTTGACTCATAATAAATACCTTGCCATCCCGCTCAGGAAAATCTTGCTGAGACCTGAGCAAAAAGCAACTGTAAGAATTACAGTTTATGAGTGACCCATGAACTACACCAGAATTACCCAATTTACCATAATTGCATCTCTTAATTCTTCTAGTTCCGTGGTTCCCAACGTGGGGCACAGGGGGGCAATTTGATTTTTAAGGGGGGCAATTTGAGAATGAATTATGAACAGATAATGGTCATTTAAGCTTCCTCCAAGCAAACGGGAATTCACTTTTTGAATAATAAAAATTATATGTCACACGGAGGGGGGCCTCAAGATTTTAGAGATGCTTATATGGAGCATGGCAGGGGGAAAGGTTGAGAACCACTTATTATATAACCACTGCTCTAGTTAGTAGGGAATTCAGGGGTCAGATGTGAAACTAAGAACCAAGACTAGAGGATGCTATTAATACACTATCTACTGTACCATTTGAAAATGGGGCCATGAGACACGAGTCTCTGGACTCAGCTATACAGCTGCAAATAAAACGTTTTGTGTTGCAAAGTGCATTGGGGATGATGGACTATGGCAAATTCAGTCTATTTTTGCAAGACTTTATCTACTTAGAAGCAGCTGTTCTACCAGCAAATTTCAATCATTTGTGACAAAAAGATAACAATCATGGTTTCTTATTTTTAAAATTGTCATAAGAATGCATAGGCAAAAATCTATTTAATTGTTGGATTTGGTTATTGTTTCGTACCTGAGTGTAATCAGTTTTAAGGAGTTTATTCAAGTTGTAATAAGAACAGTCAGTCCTCAGGTGTGCTTGTTGCTGGGGGGCCCCCAGACCCCAGGTTATATAGCCTGTATTCACACCTAGGTCATACTTGATAGGCCAATTCAAACTTCCCATCAGGAGCTGGATTGGACGGCTCCTATGGCCAATCAGATTACTACATTCTAAAATCCTACATGCCTATTATTCTTAGATCCCAGCTCCAGACATAACACTGAGACAAACCAGGCAGCCTCTGAAAACTGAGCTCTTTTGCTGAATCAGGGCCTTTCACCTAGTGCATTTTTTCCACCTAGTGCAACCCCCTCTTGTACCTATGCTGTCCCTAGTCTCCCCATTCAGGAGAATCAAGAGAGAGCTCTGCTGAAATGTGATCGATATGTTTTCATCTTAGAGAATCCAGAATTCTGAGCAAGTTATTATTTTCCCTATAGTTATGGAATTATCTATAATTACTACTTCTCCAATTCCTTAGACAGTTCAGCTGGCCGCTAGCAAAACACCACAGATGGAAGAAGGCATTTAAGATCTTCTGTGTCATTCAGAACTGGAAAAATAAATAGATAAAGAGAGTTCCATTCTGTTTCTGGGACTAGAGACACACAAGGCTCTGATAAATGAAATTTTGCGCCATACAGCCCTGGCTTCAATCATCCAAGGGAGTGGTCATTCAAGCCAGACTGTACAATTCAGTATCATGGCGATGTTGGTGTAGGAAGAGATTGATCGGTTTCTATCAAGAAGATTTTTGTGCAAGATGGAGGTGTTATTGGTACTGCTAGCAGTGCTACTTCCTCAGGCAGTGTGCATGGTTCCTGTTTCTAGATGCAATGTTAGTGACCCTCTTCTTATCCATCACAAGTATTATCAGCCAGGAGACCTTATAATTGGTGGCCTTATTTCGCACATCTTCCATTTTTTAAGTATGCTAAACTTCAAACAACGTCTCTCTTCTGAGCTCTTTGATGACCTTGTGTAAGGAATTGGGTTTTCTTAAACATATCGTGTATCTGTCCTGATATTCTTCTTTTTCACAGCTTCGTTTTATATGCATTTCCAGCTTATATGGAAAATCTTCTGCATGACAGCATTCTGCTCTGTATATGACTGAAAGCATTAATTCAATGGTACATTTATTCTCTCTCAGTTTTGCCTCAGTGTATTTGAACAGCTCCTGTGGGTGATCATAAAAGGCACTGTCTGAATTATCTTGTTACAGCTGAGTTGAATTGTCATAAGCTAGAATGTTCTGAAAGATTTTCAGATTTTTATTTTTATTTTGAAACTTTCCACACCATTGCAGAATTACAACCCTCTCTTGGGGAAAAATAAAGTGGGAAAATGACTTCCATGGTTTAGCCATCTGTGAATAGGGCGGAGAACATTGGGTGCAACTGTTAATCTAGTTTCAGATTTTTTTAGTATTATTTAATACAGTCAAACCTCTTCTTACATCTGCCTCCACTTGAATCTATTTTGCCCAACGTCCGCAGCAAACCCGGAAGTAACCTGCGGGTTTGTGGCCAGTTGTGCAGGCGCAAGAGTGGCGATCACCACCCACGCCTGCATACAACAGCGCCTCTCCCAGCGACCCGTTTTGACCTCCAGACGGACCTCCGGAATGGATTATGGTCGCAGGTAGAGGTTCCACTGTATCTAATATTTTGATATTTTACAATAAAGTCTCTTCTTCCATCCAATTATCTTAGCCCACCGCTCCTTTCATTCATTAGTGTTGCTTAATTCGATAGTTTCATTCCGCATTAACTCAGCTGAAATTTCAGTGAATTTCAAAAAACTCTAACTTTTGGAGAAATCACTTTCTTCCCAGAGAGTATTTATATAAATCACTCTCACAAATGTTGCCATCCATAAATGCCTCTTTATTTTCAAAGCTATAAACTGGTACTTAATTGATCAGCTGTGTAATGTGCAAGCGCATCATAGAAACAGTTAGGGATGGACAGATCAGTATATATTTTGTCAATTTCACGTGTGTTCACTCATAAATCATTTGTGTTCCATTTCCATACTAATCTGTGATTTTAAAAAAAACACCCTGTAAACTTATATTTTAATATGTATTTTATTACACAATTCTAAATGTGCTTTAGAATAAAACACGACAAATTATTTCTTTCCATAATTTAGTACTTTGGAGAACTGTGAAATTTAAAGGATTATTACATGGATTAGTCTGGGCAGGGCCAGATTTAGGTTTGATGAGGCCCTAAACGACTGACGGTAATGGGGCCCTTTCTAGGTCCAGCTGTCCTTTGTCAACAACAAATTGTCACTTTTTTGTTGTTGTTGAATATATGCTATATGGTAATTTATGGACCTAATAGGTATCTAAAGCCATTTGCACATAACAAAATATATATTTTATCAAAGTAATTGTTGAACTGATATACAATTAATACAATTTTTACCACTTTAATTTTTTGGGGGGCCCCCAAGAGAGTGGGGCCCTAATCTATAGCTTGTTTAGCTTATACGTAAATCTGGCACTGACTCTGGGTAATTCAAATTGGGTCACTTAACTTAAAAAGTTGGGCCGAACAAAAGACCCCTCCCTTGCTAGGAAAAGTTTTGTTCATTAGAATTATGTCTGACATACTGCAATCTATTTGCTTTATTATTTATACTTTCCCCCTATTATTAAATAATCTCATTATCCTTAAGAGTTGGTATATTTTTGTTGTTATTGTTGTTGTTATATTGTTGTTGTTGTTGTTGTTATGATGTGCATCTGAACTATGTTAGCAACCTGTGCTCCTTTGGCAAACAATATTCATTGCAACCTGATTATATGTCAAGTATTCTGTATTGCGTTTCCATGCGCTCCTCTGGTTCGCCAGAAGCGGCTTAGGCATGCTGGCCACATGACCTGGAAAAACTGTCTGTGGACAAACGCCGGCTCCCTCAGCCAGTAAAACGAGATGAGTGCCACAACCCCAGAGTCGGCCATGACTGGACCTAATGGTCAGGGGTCCCTTTACCTTTACCTTTATTCTGTATTGCACCAATCTACCAAGACTGGGGACACCGGTGGCTCTGTGGTCTAAACCACAGAGCCACTTGGGCTTGCCAATCAGAAGGTCAGCAGTTTGAATCCCCGCGACGGGGTGAGCTCCCATTGCTCGGTCCCTGCTCCTGCCAACCTAGCAGTTTGAAAGGATGTCAAAGTGCAAGTAGGTTAACAGGTACCGCTCTGGCGCGAAGGTAAACGCCATTTCCGTGCACTGCTCTGGTTCGCCAGAAGCGGCTTAGTCCTGCTGGCCACATGACCCTGAAGCTGTACGCCAGCTCCCTCGGCCAATAAAGCGAGATGAGCGCCGCAACCCCAGAGTCGTTCACAACTGGACTTAACTGTCAGGGGTCCTTTACCTTTACCTTTACCTTTACCTTTACCTTGTATATCTGAAGACGTGTGCATGCACACGAAAGCTCATACCAAGAACAAACTTAGTTGGTCTCTAAGGTGCTACTGGAAGGATTTTTTTTTATTTTGTTTCGACTACGGCAGACCAACACGGCTACCTTACCAAGAGATCACAAAGACACTCCCATAGTCAACGCCAACAACCGGAGCCTCACCTACGGCCTCCTCATCTCCCTACTGCTCTGCTTCCTTTGTGTATTCCTATTCATTGGTCAGCCTGAGAAGATACCATGCCTCTTTCGACAACCTGCTTTTGGCATTATCTTCTCAATGGCAGTTTCTTGTGTGTTGGCCAAAACCATCACTGTCATCATGGCTTTCACGGTGACCAAGCCTGGGTCCAGGATGAGGAAATGGATCGGGAAAAGACTGGCCTTTTCCATTGTTCTATCGTGCTCCCTTATTCAAACCACTATTTGTGCTGTGTGGCTGGCAACCTCTCCCCCATTCTTGTATTTTGACATGCACTCAATGACTGAAGAAATTGTTCTGGAATGTAATGAAGGTTCAATTATTATGTTTTACTGTGTTTTGGGCTTTATGGGCTTCCTAGCCATTGTCAGCTTCACTGTGGCTTTCCTAGCGTCAAACTCATCTTACAAACAACAATGCACTAGAAGGAGCCAACAACAGTTCTCAGCACTACGGGGTTACATTATTCACTCACAAAGGAAGCCCCTTTCCCCCTCTCTCCATAAAGTTAGAAGAACCAAAGATTTTCAGCACAGCTTCAGGTTTTGGCTGCTCTCATTGACAAAAAACCATGGAGTCAAGTGCTAAAAATAAATCCTTTTTTGCAACCCACTGCTGATCTCTATTGGCTGTGTTACTAATAGGAAGGAACATGACTTGTTAGTCCCAGGAATACTGTACTCTTAGCCTCTTAGCATAACTTGAGTTTTTCTCATATCCCATAAAAGCTCTTTATCTCAAAGAGGCCACCGGCAATTAGAGGATACAGTGGGGTGGTAATTCTTGTCAACCAGGTTTTGTAGTAATTAAATTATTGTGTAGGGCACTATTTTGAATATTCGTAAGAAAGTTTGTGAAATAAATCCATTTCTAAGACTGTATTCCCAATTGTTGTTTTCAGGGGGGGAATTAAAAAATAAATAAATAAAAGAACCACGAAATATTTGTTTGTTTGTTGCACTTATATCTCACATTTTTATTCAAGGAGCCCAAGGCAGTGTATGAGGGTCTGCCCTCCATTTTATCTTCACAACCCTGTGTGACCCAAGGTCACCCAGTAAGTTTCAGGACTGAGTGGGGATTTGAACCTGGGTCTCCCAGTAAGTCTGGAAGATGTATTGATACATTGTCCAGAACAGGTTTGAGAGCCAGAGTATGGTGACAATTACCTGATTTTTGACCAAGGCAGTATACTGCAGGTGGGGCTTACTAGCTGGCTGGCCAGCACCTTGACCACCTTCTCTGGCTGAGCAGGTGGGCTGCCTTATTCCTCCCTATGCCAGGCACTGGTGGAACTGTGGAACTGTGGAAGCAGCAGCAGCTTGACCACGGTGCCTCGCAGTGGTGGGGCCAGTGCTCCTTCCTTTTCCCTCTGCATGCCAGGCAGTGGCGGTGGCAGGAGCAGTGGTGGTTTCAACCCAGTGCCTTGCAGTTTTCAATGTGGGCCGGGACTCCTCATTCGTGTGAACGGTGCCATGCCTGTCCGACTTCACAATCTCCTCTCCCTCTGTGCACCCTGGGTGTGGGGCCAATACTAGGGCTGGGCGATGTATCTTGGCTGCTTCTTCCCATCCTATTTCCTCCTTCCTCCTTATTTCAGACATCGTGATGTATCACTATATTGTGATGTTTACCTGGTGATACAGCACGACGTTGAAAACCTGATATCACCCTGCCCTGTCTCCCATGTCCTAGTCCGACACTCTAACCGCTACACCACACTGGCTCTCTATAGGTATACGTTTAAGTATACTTAAACCTCATATTTTCAATGGTTAGTTAGCTCACAGCTGCAATGGGACCCCCCTTTGCTCCTCAAGCACCTCATGGACCAACTCAACACTTTGCTGAACCAAGGAATGGGTGAGAGACTGTTACCTCGCTGGCACAGCAATCTGAAGTAGGAAGCTTCACTCTCAGAAGGCACAGATCTTAACGCCCTGACTTTGTGCTCCTCTTGCTCCAAGATTGGGTATATCCCTTCCCTCCCCTAGTGGTTACTATGGCACATTGCTGCAATCACTTTCTCTAAGACTTCTGGGTACTTAGGGATCCTTAACTGTTGGCAGTGCCAAAGAATGCTCCAGCTACCTCACAGTTGCACTCATTTCACACACTAGCAAGGTGTAAAATTCTACAAGGCAGGCTTAAGCAGTATGTGGACCGAGAACTCTCAGAAGTGCAAGCTGGATTTCGAAGGGGCAGAGGAACCAGAGACCAAATTGCAAACATGCGCTGGATTATGGAGAAAGCTAGAGAGTTCCAGAAAAACATCTACTTCTGTTTCATTGACTACGCAAAAGCATTTGACTGTGTCGGCCACAGCAAGCTATGGCAAGTTCTTAAAGAAATGGGAGTGCCTGATCACCTCATCTGTCTCCTGAGAAATCTCTATGTGGGACAAGAAGCTACAGTTAGAGATGGGCTGACCTCCAAGTACTATAAGACATTAAAAGACTACTTGATACAACCTTTGATGGAGGTCAGCAATGAAATTTTGGAGGGGAAGAGGGCACCGGAGTCGTGGAAGGAAGCGTTTATCACATTAATACCAAAGACGGAAGCTGAAAAGACACAACTTAAGAACTACCGTCCCATCTCCCTTTTAAATGTGGATTACAAAATATTTGCAGACATTTTGGCAAGTAGACTTAAAAAAGTTTTAAATGAAGTAATCCATAAGGACCAGGCAGGCTTTCTCCCAGGTAGACATTTGTTTGCTAATACAAGGAACATTATTGACATTTTGGAACTTTTGCAAACAGATATAAACACAAAAGCAGTTTTAATCTTTATAGACGCGGAGAAGGCCTTTGACAACATCTCCTGGAAATTTATGATGGGAAACTTGAAAGAAATGGGAGTGGGACGGGGTTTTGAGAATGGGATTGAGGCGATATATTCAGAGCAGAAAGCTAAACTGATAGTTAACAATGTGGTTACAGAGGAATTTAAAATTGAAAAAGGAACACGACAAGGTTGCCCTATTTCCCCTTTGTTATTTATCTCAGTTCTGGAAGTGCTCCTGAATATGATCAGAGGGGACCGGTTGGTGGAAGGAATCCAGGTCGGACAGAAACAATACAAATTAAAAGTTTTTGCAGATGACCTGGTTTTGACCTTGCAGGAGCCAGAGTCTAGTACGAAAAGAGTATTACAACTGATTAATGATTTTGGTCGGGTGGCTGGATTTAAATTGAATAAACAGAAAACTAAAGTTTTGGGGAAAAACTTAACAGATACAGAGTCAGAACGGTTTCAGAAAGAGACAGAACTTAATGTGGTTAAAAAAGTAAAATACCTAGGGGTAAACATAACATCAAAAAATCTAAGTCTATTTAAGGATAACTATGAAAAATGCTGGGCAGAAATTAAGAGAGACTTAGATAGTTGGTCAAAATTGAAACTTTCTTTGTTAGGCCGAATTGCTGCCATTAAGATGAATGTATTGCCAAAGATGTTGTTTTTGTTTCAAACACTTCAGGTTTTGGACAAGACGGAGTGCTTTCAGAAGTGGCAAAGAGATATTTCTAAGTTTGTCTGGCAGGGCAAAAAGCCCAGAATCAAGTTTAAGATATTAACCGATGCGAAAGAAAGAGGGGGCTTTGCCCTGCCAGATTTAAAGTTGTATTATGAGGCCGCAGCGTTCTGCTGGCTAAAAGACTGGCTACTTCTTGAAGACACTGACCTGTTGGATTTGGAAGGGTTTAACAATGCTTTTGGATGGCATGCATATTTATGGTATGACAAGGTTAAAGCAAATAAGGCCTTTAAGAACCATATTGTCAGAAAATCACTGTTTAATGTCTGGACAAAATATAAAGACTTGCTGGAAAATAAAACTCCAAGGTGGCTTTCACCTTTGGAAGCTAAGGCCCGAAAAAGACCCAATATGGAGGCTAAATGGCCTAAATATTGGGAAATACTAGAAAAAGATGGAGACAATTGGAAATTGCAGAGTTTGGAGAAAATGAAGGATAAAGTGCGAGACTGGTTACATTACGCTCAGATTAAAGAAGTTTTTAAAAATGACAAGAAATTAGGGTTCCAGGTGGAGAAATCGAAACTAGAAACAGAATTGTTAGAACCAAAGACTAAGGTACTTTCAAGGATGTATAACTTGCTGTTAAAATGGAATACACAAGATGAAATGGTCAAATCGGCTATGATAAGGTGGGCACAGGACATTGGGTATAATATTATGTTTGAGGACTGGGAAAGGTTGTGGAGTACTGGATTGAAATTTACTGCATGCAATGCTTTGAAAGAAAATGTAATGAAAATGATATATAGATGGTATATGACCCCAGTCAAACTTGCAAAAATTTACCACCTGTCTGATAATAAGTGTTGGAAATGTAAAGAGTGTGAAGGAACATTTTTCCACCTCTGGTGGACTTGCCCTAAAGTGAAGGCGTTCTGGGAAATGATTTATAATGAACTGAAAAAGGTATTTAAATATACCTTCACTAAGAAACCAGAGGCCTTTCTTTTGGGTATTGTCGGCCAAGGGGTGGTAAAGAAGGACCGGACATTTTTTATGTATGCAACAACAGCAGCAAGGATACTACTTGCAAAGCACTGGAAAGCTCAAGATCTACCCACACTGGAAGAATGGCAGATACAACTGATAGACTACATGGAACTGGCTGAGATGACCGGCAGAATTCGTGACCTGGGAGAAGAGAAGATGGAGGAGGATTGGAAGAAATTTAAGAATTACTTACAAAAGCATTGTAATTTGAGTGAATGTTAAGCAGGAAGCTAGATCATAAAAAATGGAGCACCACTAACCTAGATGATTTAAGATAATAAGTGAGATTGAGAAAATATAAACTTTATTGAGAATTATAAGATTATAAAGACATAAATGAGATATAAGAATGCAAATAAGATAATAAATTGCTGGTAAAAAGTTATAATGATGAAAGTGGGAGCGGGAGATGTGAGGAAGTCCAAAGAAAATGTGAAATTATGTTAAGATTTGTTATACTGTTCATTATGTTCACTTTTATTGTAAACTCCAAAAAATATTTTTCAAAAAAAAAAAGAAGCTACAGTTAGAACTGGATATGGAACAACTGATTGGTTCAAAATTGGGAAAGGAGTACGACAAGGCTGTATATTGTCTTCCTACTTATTATATTTACATGCAGAATTCATCATGCGAAAGGCTGGGCTGGATGAATCCCAAGCCGGAAGACCCTGATGTTGGGACCGATGGAGGGCACAAGGAGAAGGGGACGACAGAGGACGAGATGGTGGGACAGTGTTCTCGAAGCTACCAGTATGAGGGAGGCAGTAGAAGACAGGAGTGCCTGGCGTGCTCTGGTGCATGGGGTCACAAAGAGTCGGACACGACTAAACAACTAAACAACAACAAACTGTTTGGAATTAAGCTGTGTGGATGTTAATAGTAACGCCTGCTACCTCGCTGTCTAAAGTAGCACTCGTACACTCCACCTCTTTCATTTCCGTGTAGTAAACAACTCTTTTTGTAGAAAAGCTCTTTATTGGGTGTATGGATTAAAAGCACGCACACATTTTAAATGAACACACACCCTGACTCCACACAAAAGGTTCCATTCCCCTCAGACGTGTTATGGTGAGTTCATATACATGCAGGACACCCATGTGGGTTCAAGCATACATATACCTTGTAACAAATTCCTATACAGTTCTGAGATCTCCCTTACTGGCTGTTAGGTTGGCGTCCGATCGACTGACTTCCACTCTTGCATTGCTTGCTTGTATTAAGGGCAAAGAGCCCTACAAGTGGATCAGGCCAAAGGGCGCCTGATACCTCTCCCCACTTCTGCCCCATTATTATTAGGTGGCATGGTGCCTCTGAAACTGGAGCCATTATGTAGCCATCTGAGGTGAACCTCTGGTAACTCACCAAAGAACAAGCCGATGAGGACCCCCAAGAGGGTGAGGGAACCTTCGCTTGAAGCTCTCACAGTCATCTTGGCCTGTGGTGGACAGATAGATGCATCAACAACTTTATTGCAGAAGCAATTTGAAGTGGTGGTTCAAGAAGCAAGACTTCTGCTTTCCTTCTCCTGCAAAGACACAAACGGTGGCATGTGGTGCAAGTCCAGGAGAGCCACTGAGGAGTGGGGGGGGGGGGTGAGATTTCCTTCATCATGCTCATGTCAGGCTCATTCCCTCCAAACACACATCCTGTCCCCTTATCAGGCCAGCACTCCCCTCGCCCGCTTCTTGCCGTTATGTACTTCTGAGAAGCCCCAAACAAACATTTCAAGTCAGAACAGAAGCTGGCCAGCGCATGCGAGTCTACACTTCTTTTTGACCTACAACTCCATCTGGCTCCCAGCCGCGCTTGGTCAAGCTTTGGAGTGGAGCCAATTTTTTTTTTAATGTATTTTTATTAAAGATTTTCTTGATTTACAGTATGTGTAATGTCTCTCTCTCATATTTTTTCCATGTAACATTTTTACAAATCAGTTTCGTTTGTTGAGACATTAGGAAGAAAAGGGGAAAAGAGGTAGAGGGGGGAAGGCGAGTGGTTGTTGGGGTTGGGTGGCGATGTTTCTATTTTATTTAATATATGTGGGGTTTGGTGTCAGCGTTGCTTGTGCAGGTTCTCTGCTATTCACTTGTGTTCCTTTGGTGGTGAGAGAGGTTGGGGCTGCCCTATGGTGTGGCTGTTCATTTGTGGTTGGCTGTGGTGGTCTTTGTTTTCATGTGTGAGTGGGGTGGGTGGGTGTTAGCCATATTGATTTGTATGCCGTTGGTGGATTTTTGTCATTGTCTTGTTGGGCTGTGTGTGTGATAAAGGGGAGCCATACCAGGGTGAAGGTGTCTTCTTCTATCAGTTTCAGTTTATTGGTTAATTTTTCTAGTAAGGCTGTTTCCCATACTATTTGGTACCACTGGTCCATGCTTACACCTGACAGGTCTCTCCAGTGGAGTGGAGCCAATTCTTATTTCCTTTTCTTCGATCCAACTCACGTGTAGCAACAGCCAGCTTTAAGTCCTCTAGCCAGGCCTCTCCCACTGCATGCATGCGCTTTTGCAAAAGGGCTCTCTTCCAAGCTGGTCTAGAGCAGAAGGAAGTCAGGGCACATTAAACAGACCTGCACCAAACCCGGGAGCAGCTCCCAAAGCAGTGAGGGAGACAGCTTGCCATACTTGAGAGCACCTCTACCAGTGGAGAACCCGGCTGTTGTCAAACCAGCATCTGTTCAGGCTGCCCCGAGTCACCGTGCGACTTACTCTAACCACTTCATGGCAAGTTCCAGCACTTACAGCTGAACCTCAGTTTTCAAATGTGATCCATTCAGGAAGACCGTTCGACTTCCGAAACGTTCGGAAACCAAGGCACGTCAGCAAATTCATTTGAGAAAATTGAAAAAAAAGCAGCAGAAGCCATCCGACTTCCGTTTGAAAATGGAAGCATTTACTTCAGGGTTTTTGGCGTTCAGGTTCCAAAACGCTGGTCAACGGAGACGTTCGAGAACCGAGGTTCCGCTGTATTTGTCTTGCGGGGAAAGCACTGGACCTAGCCATATTACAGACTTTCCCTAATTTCTGCACTGAGTGCAACAATAGTTGTTTAGGGAGGTTTTTAATGTTTGATGTATTACTGTATTTTAATATAGTGTTGGAAGCCGCCCAGAGTGGCTGGGAAAACCCAGCCAGATGGGCGGGGTATAAATAATAAATTATTGTTGTTGTTGTTGTTAGCTCATTTAAAAGAACAACAGCACTGGGTTAGATGCTCAGGGGCTATCTAATCACAAGTTGCCATCTTACACATCTCAAGGCTTAATCTTATTTACTTTCTTATTGCCTTTATATCCCACCTGTTCTCTTGGGGAGCTCAAGGTGGCATAGATGGTTCTTGCCCTCCTCATTTAAACCCCACAACAACCCTGTGAGGTAGGTTAGGCTGAGAGGCAGTGGCAAAGAATTTCGTTTTATTTTTTAAGTAACAGCAACACTCCTGAATCACCCTCCCTCTCTGCAGCAGCTGGAGAGATAACCCTAACATACAGTAAGTCATATAAAACTTGTCAATAAATAATAGGCACAGATAAATGAGCAAACAGGCTTTAGTCTAAGGGGTTAGGATGCAGCTTTTTTTAGGGCAATGTCCCCTCCCCTCTCCACAGGTGGTTTAGAAAAGACTGGATTCCTCTAGGTCAGAGATGGATTCTTTAGCTTTCTGGGCCTTGCAGAGCCTGGGAGCTGCTTCCCCTCCGTCTCTTGGCCTCTGCCATGTTGACTCCTTTGAGCTCTTAAAATGCCTGTGCAGACCACTTTCTCAGGCAGGTTTGTCAGCAGCGCTGTGTTATTGTCAGCACCTCCTTAATTTTGCTAGCCCCTGCTGCCAAAAGAGACCCAGCAAAGAGGCTTGTAGCAGCCGTCCCCAACTTAGCGCCTTCCAGATGTTGTTGGCCCAACTCCCATCATCTCGGACCATTGGCTATGCCGATGGGAGTTGGATTCCAACAGCATCTGCATTGCTATCCTGCGCAAAGGAAGCTGTTTGCCTGGGATTTTTGGGTGCGTAGGAAGGTGAAGGGGATTTTGAGAGTCCAGGTGGTTCATGGAGCGTGCTCTGCTTTTATCTGTTTTGCATAAGCAATGTAGGATCGGTTATATTCTTGCGTTTTATTATAATGTAAGCTCCCCTGGAATCCTTGGAAGAAAGGCAGGTTAGAAATTCTCTCATAAATAAAAATTGCAGCGGGAGACTTAAAAAGCCTTAGTTAGCAACCTGGGAGCAGACGTTGTCTGCCCAAGGAAGTTGCTTGTTTGTATGCAGATGTCATTCGGAATATATAACAAGATGAAAGATGAAAAGATCTTTTTTAATAATTCCAGTAATTTAGCTTTAGGATTTATAATGGGACATGAATCCAGTATCTCCATTCAGACCAGGTCTCTCCATAGTTTTTAGTTTGGTAATGAGTTATAATTCAGCAACTTCTCTTTCAAGTGTATTTCTAAAATTCTTCTGCAATAAGACTGCTACTTTAAGATCTTGTATAGAATGCAATTAGAAGCTAATTTTGGTCATCTATCCCTTTAAGAATCCCTTGCCCTTCCCTGTGGAACCAACTGCCGTAACAGTCTTCAAGAGTTCTAAGGCTGAAGTATCTGACGAAGTGTATAATACACACAAAAGCTCATACCTTGAAAACTTATACTATTGAGTTGATCTTTAAGGTGCCACTGGAATTATTAAAAAAGATTTTTTCATCTTGTTATTTATTATGACTATGACAGATCAACATGGCCTTCCACCTGAATCTGCTGTCATTCGTAGTTGACCTCTCCCACGCACACTGTCATAGGCGACTTATTCCGGTTTTCAACTTCGGCTTTTGATCTCAAAACGTTCTGTTTATCACAGCTGATTCCTTTGTTCGTCTTGATTGGAATCGGAGGGACCGGCCTGTGCACCATGCGCCTTGCTCTTCGCAACCCTGATGTCAGGTAAGTGCCACCCCTCAGGGCAGGATCAGCCCTTGGCCTGGTGCTGACAACTGCCATCCCCGCAAAACCACGTCACATGCTCCCCGCCTCCCAGTGGCCCCTCGGTGTCCTTCACTGATGGTTGTGAGGCAGCGCTTTGGAATGGGACCTCAGCTGGACTCCCATCCGTGTCAGCTGCCCACTACTTTACGCAACTCAGAATTCATCACAGGGATCCGTGGCCTGAGAGGATGGGAGCAAGCTTGGCTTCTTATCAGAAGCGACACTGCCACTGAAGAGCATCTGGGGACCCAGTGGCAGGGACTGGTGGCCTGGCTGGGCCAGGCTGATAAGCACCCTTCCAAACTCCTTGGGGGCAGAGCTTTTGCCACTTCTTTAAGTGTTGCATCTTAAAGCGCCACCTGAATAAAATATGACCTGCTGTGCTCCAGAGGTAGCATAATAATAATAGTTATAAAACAAATTATAAAACCACAGTAAAACATGAGTGTCAGCTTCTTAGCTTTAGAGTAAGAAAACCAACCATATAAGCATTGCCATTCCTCAGCCGAGTTGTACCCAAGGCATTGCAATGAGCGGTACAGCATAGCTAAAAGGGTATTTGGGAAGAGAGTCAAGCCAATGAACTGTCTCAGCAGAAAGCACAAAGTCTATCAGGAACCTGTCATGGAGAAAGTGTAGGATCGGGATGCCTGCATTGAGTTCTGTCCAGCACTGCCTCACCAACTTGCCGCTGTCTCTGGTGCAAGGCAGTGAGAAGCTGCCCTTGCATTTAGGTAACTGTGTGTTAACTGGCTTTAAAGGGCTTTTACAAATACTTGGGGTACGGTGGCCTTTTTTTACATCCCACATTATAAAAGAAGTGTTCTCTTCTGGTGGCACTGAGGAGGCCATGATTGTTAAATTTGGTGAGAACCATGTGCCAAGAGTTGGGCAGAGCGTTACGCTTTATGCTGTATGTTTTTCTTCTTCTTACAAAGATGTACTCCTTGCTGTCTGCCTCTTGTCACATTGCTCTGCCTGGCTGGGACAAAAAGAGCAACCCAGAGCCTTGGAACAAGCTGTGACCCAACGACCAGTACAAGGTATGGTAGGAAATACTTAACTAGGGTTATGATGCTGGTTATCTTATAGGCCAGGGATGGGGAGCCTGGTGTCCAGCAGAGATTGTTGGGACTCCAACTCCCATCAGCCCCATCCCTGAAATCTACGGAAGATGGGCTAATAATAATAATAATAATAATAATAATAATAATGGCCATTTGGTGGGAGGTGGGCTTCAGCTTTGGAAGGCCTGGTGTGTGTGATCACAGCATTTGGGGTTGGACTAGATGACCCTTGGGTTCCTTCTATGATTCTTCATTCTCCTCTCCAGTTCAATCTTCTAAACTCTGACTGACTAAGCAGGATAGATCCCTGAGTTTCTGCCATTGACTTGTGGTTCTTCCTGCAAAATTGCTTTTAAGCCCATTAAAGTTGAATGATTAGAGATCCTTTCCTGCCACTTCCGAGTCACCTTCAATGGTAGCCCCACGTAGAGCGCATGGTAGTAGTCCAAGCTGGAGATAACGCTTAACCGTGCTGCCCTCTTTCAGTTCTATGCGGTGAATGCAGACTATGACAAGCTGAAAAAAGGAGCGCCCAGATATCTGAAGAGCAAATGAATCTGGGAGCTATAGTTTGGGTCTTTGGGTTTGATGCTTTTGTAACTGGATCTGTAATGGCTTTTAGTCAAATACAACAAATGAATGATTGACTGACTGACTGATGGAAAAGTGCTTTTTTACTGAGATGCTAACTTTGTCTCTCCATGCCATTCCTTGAACAGCAAAGATAAGGCTTGCTTTCATTGCTCTGTTCATTGGTGCATTTGACTAGTGTTATGTGGAGGGAAATGCAGCTCCTGGGCTGAAAAATGGCCCCCTTGGGTGTCCGGTGTGGCCTTCACAGATATAGACACAACTTGGGGGAGGGTGTTTTGGCTGCTGAGCTGCGCCCCCCCCCCCATTGTGAGGGCTGAGGGTGTGATGGTGATGCCTCCCCAGCTGCTGCCATTGTCTGTGGGTTGACTGTGATGCCACAAACACATTTGGCAGCTGAGTGGGTATAAATGTGGGCCAAGGTGCAAGCCTCGGCAGTTGCCCTCCCCAGAGAGAAATGGGCAGCTCGGTGGCACTCAGCCCTGGTGGTCTCCTGCCCCGTGGCAACCAGCTGACAAGCGGAAGGAGGCAATCGCCTGGTGCTGGGATGCTGTGGAGCAAGGAGAAGGCAAGTACAAAGTTGACTTGCTGGTGGGATCGCTACCTGAAGGCGATGGATATTCAGCTCTGAAGCTGGTTGATGTCTGGCAATGGACCTGGCGAGGCTGCAGCTGGTGGGTGGTTGTTGGAAGAGTTTGCGTTCAGGCTAGTGGATGCCGTGAGGCTACGCTGGCTGAGATGGATGCAAAGTGGTTTGGAAGCCTTGTTTGTTAACAGGCAGCCAAACAGAGGAGGAGTCTGGGGGGACGCTGTTGGATGGGGGCCATCCCACTCACCTGTTTGCCTTTGCCTTACAGGGATGTCCAGAGCCAGTGAGGTTTTCCCCAAGTCCAGCCTTCAAAATCATGAAGAGAACCGCAGGACGTCCCTATTTACACTGGAGAAATGAATGTGAAATACTGGCAGCGAACAATGGACAAGGCCGTACCTGAGAGAAGGAGCTTTGAAGGAAGACTGCAGGCGGACATCTGCTGCATTGCAAGTGATGGGGCAGTGGGGAGAGAGAAGAAAATGAGGGAGGAAACATTAGGGCACATTAGGCGCACCGTCCATTGGAAGTGCTATGAAGACGCTTTGAACAGGAATGGCTTCCCCTCAGGGATTCTGGGAACTGTAGGTGGTTAAGGGGACAGAGAGTTGTTAGGCGGGTTAGGCTTAGGCTTAGGGTTAGTCTTAGGGTTAGGGTAGGGGTAGGGGTAGGGGTAGGGGTAGGGTTGAGTTGGGGTAGTGTTAGGGTTAGGGTTAGGGTTAGGGTTCCCTTCTTCTCAGGGAACTTTGGGAATTGTAGCTCTAGTTAAGGGTTAAGGGTTAAGGGTTAAGGGTTAAGGGTTAGAGTTAGGGTTAGCGTCAGGGGTAGGGGTAGGAGTAGAGTTCCCTTTTTGCCAGGGAACTCTGGGAATTGTAGCTCTTGGAGGGGAACAGGGGGTCTCCTAACAACTCTCTGCACCCTTTTCAAACTATAGCTCCCAGATTCTTTGGGGGAAGAAGCCATGAGTGTTTAAAGCAGCTTCATAGCACATGAAATGGTGTGGATGTGGCCCTGGCCTCCCTCACCCCACTGCCCCTTATTATTGAGGAATCGAAAAGATTTCCCTATGCAAATCTCTCGGAAACAATGTATTTCATCTGGAAAACTATTTAATAAAGATTACTTTTTATTAAAACCTTTGAATGTGTTTGAACTGTGTTTGAGTGCGTCGAGAATGATTTCACTTGAAAGCAATGCCCTTAGATTACAGAATCATGGAAGAGTTAAACGGGACCACGAGGGTCTTCAAGTCCAGCCCCTGCAGGAATCTTTTGCTCTACGTGGGGCTCAAAGGACGGCCCTGAGATTAAGGGTCTCGTGCTCTACTCAATGAGCTATACGGATTGATCTAAATAGCAAACACCAATTATTTATTCTTTACAATTTACAGTGGTTTAAAATAAAGGGTGTAGGAAATGAAATGATTGTTGCCTTTTCATTGTTTAAGGATGTTTTGTTAAGACTTTTGATTCAACACACTTATTTCAATATACAGTTGTACCTTGGTTTTCGAACTTAATCCGTTCCGGAAGTCCAATCCATAAAATGACAGCAATAGACCAGGCTGCAATCTACTACCCAGTATATAAACCCTTACCCTGCCCATGCCATCCTGTGAGGGAATGCCGCGGCAGTCACTTCTTGTCAGCTCAGATGCTGACAGGAGGAGAAGCAGGCAGAGAACCCTTAGCAGCGGAAGGCAGAGAGGAGGGGGAGAGCAGCTGTAATCTGAGCTTGTTAAGCAAAGGGGGGGGGGGACCAAGGTGCCAACAAAATTCTGTTTTATTTTTTAGCTATGCTAGAAAGACCAAAGCAGGTTGCAAAGAATTTCATTTTATTTTTTAAGTGACAGCAACACTCCTGAATCGCCCTCCCTCTCTGCAGCAGCTGGAGAGATAACCCTAACATACAATAATTTCCTATATTAGTCATTACTTTTGTTGCAACTAAATGATTACTGTACTTTGAAAAATACCTTTGTAAATGAAAACTCAGGCCTTGCTAGCTTCACAGCGTTCCTATGGCAGCAGTTTTGCACATGTCTAGTCACAGCGAGAGATGTGTTTAATGACACATGTCTGCTGAGCACAGCATATTTAAAGCCATCATTCCATCTTCTGGGGCCTGAAAGGTATTGAGCCTGCTGCTAATTGGGAATCCACAAACTCTATAAAGGTAGACTCACACAGAGGGTACATTCCAGGCAGTCTTAGGAATGCTCTTTTGTAACGCAAGTAAATTCCATTGTATTTAACTTTTGAGTAGACCATAGAGTTGAACTGCCAGCGGATGAAAAATATTGGTGGGTTAGTGTTTTTAAACATTCATTTTATTTATTATCTGCCCTTTACTGTAAGTACCCAAGGCAGATTTAAAAGCACAAGCCATTTCAGTGCAAAGCAATGCAGCACAACTTATTATTATTATTATTATTATTATTATTATTATTATATTATTATTATTATTATTATTATTATTATTATCCTCCCCCCTTCAGCAGAAGGTCCCAAATGCCTTTTGGATTTGAGCTGAATGAGAGCATTTACTTTTTGCTGTTGGAACCTGAAAGATGTTTTGCATAGGCGAGCTGGATCTCTGTCTTGCAGACTGATCTTGCTAACCTGCAATTTTAACAGCAGACTACCTTGTGATGCTGCCATTAGGCTCTCTTTCTTAGCCACAACCCGACCCCCAAGCTGTAATATTTGGATAATGTAGACTGCACTGGAAAAGCAATAAAATACAATGAGAGCGCAAGCCTCTTCAAGTTTACTTAGTTTGGATGTAGCCTCTGCGCTCGGGATCCAAATGCAGTGTTTTATTTAGTGGTGTATGCAGGCTGATTCCAAATTTTAAAAATACAGATCCAATTAGCTTCCTTTTAAATCTGAATTAGATGGTTTGTTTCACCTACAAAGAGCTCAAGAGTGGGATACGTGGTTCCCTTTCTCCCCCCTTTATCCTCACAACAACCTTGTAAGGTAGGTTAGGCCAAGAGACAGCAACTGGCTCAAGGCTACCCAGAAAACTTCAAAGTCCAGTGGGGATTCTTATTTCAGTTTCACAAAATCACAACACTGCTGTCATTTTGCAAATACTTTATCTTTTTATTTTTTGCCCTTAGAAAAATATACATTTTTTTCATCCAGTACCACATATTAAAAGTATAGAAAAGCATTAACAAAATGCTAGCTTTATTCTGGGTAACTGAAGATTCATCTCTTATTCCATGCTCTGTGGATTCTCCTCCAAGGATCACTCAGGACAGCTGCAACTAGTATGAAAAATATCAGCATCAAGCCTTTGGCAAGAGTCTGAGAGTACGGTTCTCCTGAAAGACAGTTTGAAACAGTAATCAACAGTAATCAACTGTAGTAATAACATGACATGATAGCTGATTTGTGTCTTGAGTCCTGTCATTCCAAAGCCAGAACCACCGCCGTAAAAGCCCTACTTAATGTCGCATTTGAACCTTTCACAATGAGATTCACCTGACTGCAAATATAGCACGGACTGATACTGAGCAAGGAAGTTCCTGTAATTAGTACATAAGGTAAAGGTAAAGGGACCCCTGACCATTAGGTCCAGTCGTGGCCGACTCTGGGGTTGCGGGGCTCATTTCGCTGTATTGGCCGAGGGAGCCGGCGTACAGCTTCCGGGTCATGTGACCAGTATGACTAAGCCGCTTCTGGCGAACTAGAGCAGCGCACGGAAACGCCCTTTACCTTCCTGCTGGAGCGGTACCTATTTATCTACTTGCACTTTGACGTGCTTTTGAACTGCTAGGTTGGCAGGAGCAGGGACCGAACAACGGGAGCTCACCCCGTCGCGGGGATTCGAACCGCCAACTAAAACACCTACAAATTATTTAGCTGTAAGCTGTAAGGGATAAGGAACCTCCTTAGATTCCAGTTCCCATCAACCCCAGCCAGAGTGGCCTAAGGTGAGGGATGATGAGGAATTGGAGTCCAGCAACACCTTAACAAGGCTTGACACCCTTGTGTAAATAACCCATCTGAATGCTTGTCAAGAAACCACCAGCTTCCCTCTATCTTTTTACCAGTGTAGTAGCGTGTCAAGGGATAAAGAAGTTCTGGCCAGCAAACATCATTCCTCTTGCAGTCATATTCTGTGTAGTTAATCTGAAATCTGCAAAAGAGTTTAAAATAAAGTCTTACAGTCAGATGGATGTTGTTGTTTTATTAGATTTGTAAATTTTTCCTGATGCTGGGGAATGCTACCTGTTGTTAATAGACAGTGGGGAGGGGGGCAGTGTATGTGTGTGTGATAGATCCTTATTGTGTGATCACCACAATCAGGACCAGCAGGACACAGCTGACTTCCCATGGTAAGCGTGGGGGGGAGCAGCAATGGTGTTTACTTGTTCCAATTCTGTGTTATTGCTATGCCCCCATGGCAGCCATATTGTTATGTCACAGCCCACTGCAGCTATTTTGTGACTCGTGCCCACAACACTTTCACATAATTCAAAATGTGCTCTCTGTTCCAAAAAGGTTGGTGACCCCGGTCCAATGCATACACTGTGCCAAGCTACTCAGGTATCAAAACGACTACCCCTTTTTTCTATTAAGCCAAATTCAACGTTTAACTGATGCTATTATTATTACTATTATGATTTATATACCTGGGGATCTCAGGGTGGTTCACAGAATAAAATCAAGATATAAAACCACAAAATAAATAATAAAAATAAAAACAACCACCCAATAGCGCCCCCCCCCCCCCCAGAAAAACCACATTTTAAAAGGGCACAGGATGTAAGTCAGATCAACCAGAGGCATTAACACATCTAACAGAATTACAGTAACATAGCATCCAAAAGGGTTACCTTGTCTTTGGAACAGGGGGTTGTGCTGGTATTTTAATAAACTGCACTGCAGCAGAGATAGAAAGAGAGCTGGCTTTATCTTCACAGGCAATTGGACACTGAACTTGCCAGGTTACTGTTGAAATACTAAATATGAAGAGAAAATCTATATTACAAAACCTCAAGCAACAACACTGCAATATTAGGCTACATACTGTTATAGCAGCTTTGATTTTGTCAATATCCTTACATAAGGTGACCAGTTAGATCTGCTTTAAAGTACAAAGGTCAATCTTACACTTGCATTTCACTTCAACTGCCTACTTTCTTGTAATGATTTTGAACATTAGATGGGAGCATTGTAATCAATTAGGCTAACATTTAAAAGGTAGCAATCTTAATATCCTTTGCCTTCATCTAGATGAGCAGGTAGTGAATTTATTGAATTGAATAAATAACTGTAAGTTACAGTATTCCCAGGGCTCAAGTGTCTAGCATAACACATTGCATTGCCCCTCTTCTAGCAGAAAATGGAGATTGGTACAATACAAATCTACTTAATTTGCATAATGTATTTTTATTGACCCAAGACTCCTCTCACCCAGTGCAGAGTATAACACAATGGATAAAACCATTGTAAATTTGTGAAAGAAAAGAAAGAGCAGTTCTGCCGAACATAGCTAGTTTTCTTACGTACCTGACCTGTACCCCAACTATCTCCTGCTGTGGAATCCCTTCTACTGCTCCAACATCAGCAATGATAATTTGAATATTCAAGTGGGTAGGAATATCAAGGCAAATCCCTTTCAAATCTCCAAAACTTGCATTTGTATCTGCACCAAACGTATCTAAATCTGTTATTGGGGGGAAACATTGTTCTGAGAACTATTGAACAGTGTTGAACAGCTTATCTTTTTCTTTCAAGGTTACAAGGGAAAAGGGGCAATGTTGTTGTTTTCATTTTTTTAAGGGGCAGGGCTAATTGAACACAATGAGATGACCTGCTGAGTAAACACACAGAGGACAGAATAATTAATCATGCTTTCCAGAAAACAGAGCAACCCTATACTCTTAAATACATGGAGATACTATTTTCTTACATCTACATCCTGCCTGTCTTCAAGACAGCACACGCACAGTTCCTAGGCAACTACCCATCCAGGTTCTGATCAGACCCAGACCTGCTTAGATTCTGCAAGGAGGTGACCTCATGTGTCTTCAGACTTTAACCTGGGACCACATGACACCACTGCATCCGATGGCCCCTCAAACAGTATAACAATTATTCTGTAATTTCATTTTTTTAAAAATATCAAAATTCAACTGCACAACTTTGAATCTAATATGGAAAAAATAGTCATGCTTTGTGGTGTTTAAAATTTTACTATCTCAAAATGTTTATACATGTGGTTATGCCATATGCTATTAAATTAATTTTTTAATAGGAATGACTTAACTAAATGAAAACTCAGCAATTGACTCAATGCTAGTGAATGTTGGTACTCACAAATAATTTCCACCCAATCATCTGGAGCGCTAGTAGAGGAGTTCCCTCTCTTTCCGACATGAGTAGCTTGCACCAACGAATTAAGTCTTTTGGTAACATTCTCCCTGCAATAATGGAAGTTGGAACATTACAATTATCCACACTTGAAAATAAATTATTCAGGGTAGCAGAAACCAATACAGCTTTGTTGATGAAAACATTGCTCTCCTTTAATGTCCTGGGATTTTTGTTTAGCCAAAGTGTGGTTTGTTTTATCGTCCAAACCAAGTCCCACAAGCTAACTATAGTCTGTTTTCTCGCAACAAACTTCAATTTGAAACCATGATTTGTTGATGGCTTATTTTAACTACACAACAGCCCTATTTAACCATGGTTTGGTTGTCCAACACACACTAAAGGCACAAAGCAAAACCAGCAGGAAATCAAAACACACTTTAGAGAAACAAGCTGCAGCTTGGATACTCATCTCTTTGATAATTCACGGTTTGCTGAACAAACCATGGTTAAAAGAAACCATGGCTAAGTGTTATGTTCAAATGTAACCAATGATAGAATTTCAACGTGAGATTAAAACTCCCTCATCACTTCAGACTTTCCACAAGTAGAAAAAGGGAAGAAAACACTCCATCTCACCTCAACTGATTGCAGTTGTCCTTAAGATCAACTTCTAAAATGCATCCAGAGATTGAATTTAATCCGAACAAAACTGGTGTGAGACCTGCTGATGCACACAAGCCTTTGCCATCTATGTAACAGAAGTATTTGCTTGAGAAAACCTCATATTTTTTTCAGGTTCTTGCTTACAGTTTTATGTAATATAATTTTTAAACAAAAATTACCAAGGTGCACAATAAAATAATAATGTTGAGATCTTACTGAGTTCACCTTTTTACATCCATTAGAAACAGAGATGTTTTAATTCAATCCACGCTGAAGTGACTGAGCTGTCACAGAGCACTTCTACCCAGGACCAAGACTATAACGCTGTTTCAGGAAAGCTTTTTAAATGGCAGATCTCAGTATTTCCCTTCTGAAGCATTTCAAAGGAAAGTGGTATGATATCAGAAGCAAAAGCAGAAAAGCCAACTAAGGCTTTAGGTAGAAACAGTGTCTAATTATCTCTGTATCTGCCATAGATCAGATAAATACATATTTATAGTTAGTTTTACAGTATATTTCGAATCAACAAAACACATATCAACTCCAATTACACTGTTAGATAAATAGATAAATAAATTGTTTATTATTATTATATTTATTATTTCATTATTTATACCCCGCCCAACTGGCTGGGTTTCCCCAGCCACTCTGGGCAGCTTACCTTAACCAAACAGTATAGAAGATTGAAATTAGTGTTAGGGTGATAAACCTAATTCTGAAATGTTCATTTGTATCACGGTTCTATAACACTCCATATCAAAATGTAGTACCGGGCTTCCAAAGTTGCAAAATGGTGACAGCATCGGAAGAATTCAGATTTGCTGCTCTAATTGGTTTGCCAATTTGATAACCTATACAGAAAGAGATGGTTTTCTGTAAAGTTTTATAGATGTTAATCATTCTTGACAAGCAATACTGTCAAATAGCTGTGTTATAGTGCATTCTTAGCCATGTCTGCTCAGAAGTAAATTTTATTGAATTTAATGCTTAAACCCAGGTGAGGGGTTGGGATTGCAACCTTAAGTCTTCCTAGAGTTAACACCCAAAGCATCAGGTTTTGACATTTTCACTCCCCACATACATCATTACAAATATGTTGCATTTTCTCCGGCGAGCATATAAACACCACCAATGAGGCTTTTCACCTGGATTCCCAGACAATTCTTCTCTGCTTGTAGTGTTTACACTCACAAAGTTGACTGTGAATTTCTGTGTCAGTATTTCTGAAAAAGGAAAAGGATACACAATAAACACTAATGAAAAGGAGGAATACCACTTTGTTGAACCTTTAATTCAGCAATTATCATACAAATCATAACCTAAATTTTGATAACTAATACAATACTGCATCCTTTAAAACCCACTGATATTTCTCTGTTTATATATAGATCATTTCAAAGCTGAATAGATCTTTTCGTGATTTCTATACACCACTGCAGAGGGCAAGATGTGCACTTTTCTGGATACACAGCATATATGATGGCTACAGGGCAACCCTTTAGTATTTGTAGCTACAGGAGAAGAACCTCAGGATATGATACAACCAGCACAAAGGATGTCCTGCTCTTTTTTGCTTGGTTTTTCTTTCAATGGGCCATATAGCAGACATGTGGCAGAATCTTTTCTCATCAAAATCAGGTAAACAAATGTCAAATCCAGTGAACTTTTTTTGTGGCACAGAGCTAGAGGTCTGTGAAAGCCCTCCTCAGAGGTCTTTTGCCTCACAGGATGCATGACTGGAGTTGATGGAGGCTCCACCTACTGAAATAGACCAAGCATTAAGTCATTTCCATTCTCCTGCCTCTTAAGCAAGTGGGAGAAGTTACGCAGACCTGGATACAGCAAGTATTTGGCACGTTCAGAAAGGGTGGTGGGCTTGAGGCAACCCAAGTACTTGAACAGAGGCAGCAAAAAGAAACGTTGCTCCCCTCCTCACTCTATTTGAACCGCATTCAATATCACCAGTTCTCCTTGGGTTTAAAAACAGTATTGCCATGGGGGTCAGGATTTGCTAGCCCCATCTTACCAGCCACCGAGCTGAAAATTCTCTTTCATGTCACACTCCAATAATGTCTCAAGATTATGCCATATAAACAACAAGGACTGGGAGTGGGAGAGAAACTGAGCAAGGAATGCAAAAAAGAAATATGATGGTACCTTCTGGACATACTGCTCCAGAAACGACGGTGACTTGTATTTCTATTATTCTCTTGCCTTCCCATATGATTGTATAATCTTCTCCAAAGGTCACATTTCTGCATTCTGAACACAAAAAACGATTTGTATGAAATCCAAATTTCACTGTAATTTAAAGAAAGCTCTAGCGATCTGGTGATTTAGAGAGAGAGTTGAACACAGACTTACCTCTGCCAGTGCAGCTACCTACATCAGTGTCTTTCCTCTCATGGGTCACCTGTGGCTTGATGCTGTCTGGCAAGAAAACAAATTATTGAGTGCAACAAGTCTGAAAAACAACCTGCAACAAAAGCAGATTGTAATTGCAGCAAGGGGGATCCCAGATGCAGAATAAGACATACAGATGGTTTTCTAGAGCATAACTTGCACAGGGGGAAAGATTATGATTTATTCATAGACGTATTCATATATCTCCCACTCATAAAATATCAAGGTATTGCACTACATAAAATAATGCAAAACAATGCAAAATATGACTGGCTCATCTAAAAAAGAAAATTGAACTGAACAGGGCTGTCAGCATAAAAATGATGATGGATATGCAGCTTGAATAGCAGGATTCCTGAACCTAGCAACCAGTTGGTTGGGGAGGAGGTACTTGCAGTTCTTTCTTCTTTTCAACAGATGACTTGACACTATCAGTCCCAATAGTGCCCTTTGTTGTCAGGGCATGGTCTGAAAGCAGAGAATGCAGCAATCTTGTTGAAGATAAGCAGGTCTTCAGGTTGTGGTCAGTACCCAGACAGGAAATTATCTAGGACCTCTAGGCACACTACCTTGAGTTCGACCTACATGTATGTATATATTGTTGGTGGATCAGTGTTTGCCAAGCTCATAGTACGATTTGGGAGAAGAGCCAGGTCAAATTACACCTTGCATCATTTTACTTCATTTTACTCTTGAAGATAAAGAACAGTTTAAGCCTGGCAGCCATGCCTGAAAACAATGGTCACAGGTATTAGAAAAGAACACTTCAATCAACCTCATTCTGATGGAGCAAAGAGCAACCTATTATTTCTGATCCCAACGTACCTCCAGTACCGCTGTTTATTGCTATGTTAGGTGGCGTGCTCCCCACTCCATCACAAGCGCTGAGACATTCGGCTTCAAAATTCTGAAGGAAGGCAACAGGGGCATTTTTTGCACACTGCCCAGCTATGAATTGCTGCATGACATAGGAAGAAAAGAGCTGAACATCAGATTTGTTTTTGTGAAATTTGTTTTCTCTCCTAAACAAGCTCAAAGCCAGCAGTAGAGAACTTTTTTTCATCTTGAGGGGGCCACTTCCTCAGTGGACAATTTTGGGGTGGGGGCTGCATTCCAGTGGTGGGTGCAGTCAGAGGCAAAACTGAGCAGGGCTAGAAGCAAAAGCAGGAGCAGCAATGGGTTTGGCTCTGATCTTTGTACAGTAGGTCATACTGTAGTCCAGCCACACAAAAGACAGCCTCTACATCCCGTGTTTCTTCATCCAGGCAAGCAAGAGCTCAAAGATAAATTCCAGCCAGGCAAAAGCACACGAAGGGGATACACAGCAGGGGGCAGCAGGTGTTTTGGAAGGAGGGGCATGACCGAGGGAGACTCCCAAAAGCCTGATTTAGGAGCTTGGTGGGTGCCATTTATCCCATGAGCCAGAGGTCCCTCACACTGCTCTAAGCAAACACAAAAAGAGCCAAGGTGGGGGGGGGGGTGTCACTCACTCAAGCAGGCTGTCATTACCTGAGGAACTGTAAAATACCCATTCTGAACAGTCATAACTGGATCTCCTTGTCTGTAACCACTGGAAAGTTTTCCTGGGATGGTTTGTAATGGTACTTTAAATGAAGAAACTCGGGGTGAAGAACTGCAAAAAACATTTTTTTAAAAAAAAACACCCACATTTGTATATTATTAAAGCCTTCAGTTTCTACAGAATCACAGCATTATGCTTGCTGAGTGGAGAAAGAGGACAGAGAGAGGAGCTTTTCTTTCTCTCTTATAATTTTCAAACTCAGGATCCCTCAATGAAACTAATCAGAAGATTCAAGGCTGATAAAAAGAAGTATTCCTTCAGAAGTACATACTGTACTTCAGTCATCAAACACATTGCCACATGATGTTATGATAGCCTCTAGCTCAGATGGCCGAGTAGCTAGTCAGACTAGCGGCCACTGATAGATCAAAAGTAACATTCGTGTAAAACAGCAGAATGCCACTCAGTATCAGCTTGAGGGGAAGAACAACGGAAGAGGACTGCTTCCTCCATACTCTGCTTGGCTGCCATTGGAGCCAGGATGCTGGACTAGCTGCCAAGCCTTTGGTCCGATCCAACAGCCAGGCTCTTCTACTGTTTGTAGCGGTAGCAAGATCTGCTCAGCACATGAACTAAGAGGGAGCAGTGGGTAATAAGCTTGAAGATCTCTGCAGCTGGTTCTCTCCCTCCTCCCAAATATGTCTTATTATCCTGTATGTGGCAGCAGGAAACAAGAGAATGTATAGCCTGTGCGAGAAAATTAAAAATAAAGCATGGGGCCCAGAGAAAGGGAACAGCTGGGATGGAGAACCTGGAGCTCTCCAGGGGTTGTTAGACCGACTCACATCAGCCTCAGCTTGCATGGACCTGAGCAAAAACCAGGACAGGGAGAAAGAGCTCTGTACCAGCCTTTGTCAACCTGGGACCCTCCAAAAATTTTGGACTATGATTCCCATTAGCCTCAGCCAGCACAGCTGTGCTGGTTAAAACTGTTAGGTGCTGTAGACCAAAACACCTGAAAAGCACCAGATTGGCAAAGGCTGCCCTGAATGGCAGCAAATATATTTGATATGGCAGGCACCAACAGTAATGCTGGTTGTTTGAAACATAGCTATTTGCGATGGCATTCCCTAAGCACTGCCTTTCAGTAGCGGCTCTATTGGAAATTCTGGGTATCTGTGATATCTGTGCTTTTAGTAACTTACTGTTTTATTGCATTGATTTTATTCTATAAAGTGCCTTACTTATTTTACAATGAAAGGTGATATATAAATGTCTTAATAAATAAGTTTTATAAGAATGAAAGGTTCATAAAGTGCTCATTGTTTCTTTTAAAAATATTCTTGGATGACGGAATTGGTGGGAAGAGGTAATTCCACTGTCGGAAACATAGTGAAAAGAGAAAATAACAAAACTGTGCAAGCATGAGAGGTGGAGAGAAACTGGGTCACTTGCATGCACTTAGTTAGGGACTATCTCACAGGAACGCACATATCCCAGATAAGCCTCCATACTTACACAGCCCCATGATAGAAATAACCCCGGAAAGGTGTGTTGTTAATGGAAGACTGCACACATAGGAAGGGAAACCAGTCAGGGGCATTGTTCCCCGTCTGGACAGAGCACAGTTGGTCAAAAGGTGGACTGACATCCCCACCAAATATTCCTTTAAAACATGACCCATTGAACAGTTGCTTCATCTCTGAGGTGCATTCCTAGAAAAAGGAAAAAGGGGAAAAAGGTTCTACTTTTTGCCAAACTAAAAAGACGTGGTACAATAAAGCACAAGCTTTGGGGAGTGACTGTAGCTCAGTGGTAGAGCACATGCCCTGCATGCAGAAGGTCCCAGATTCATCAATCCCTGGCACATCCAGTTAAAACAGGTGTAGGGAACTACAGCTCCCATCAGCCTCCCCAAGCATGTTGAATGGCAGGGATGATGGGAGTCATAGCTCAGCAACATCCAGAGGTCCAAAGGTTCCCACACCTGAGTTAAACAGATCACAGGTAGCAAGTGGGCCAAAGACAACACCTAAAACCCAGAAGATCCACTCCATCCAGAGCAGAAAATACTGGACTAGATGGACAAAGAGGCCTGCATGAACTTATCTTACATGCACTTTTTAAGAAAGAAAAGGTAAGCAGGGCAGATACTGTGGAGGTCACCCCTGCTGCTTATCAACCCCGGGAGCCATCAGCCACATTTTTTCATATTTTTTCCTTCTTATTAAATTAGTTCAACTTCTGAAGACCAGAAGTTACAACCATTGTTGGCTTATTGTGTCATAGTGCTAAATATAAAGAACAACACAAAGTTCTCTCGCAAATAATATTGCAGGCATTTTTGTAGATTTCCCCTAAGAATGCTTACAATGAAGAAAGTTTTCAAAATTAAATGTAGAAATAGTACCAAATCACAGCAGCAACGGATATCGCAGGCTCCTGCAGTGAGATTGCAAGGACAAGATCCAGTGGCTGAAACACTTGATTGGGGATCACTGTTGTACTATCTATTTAAAAAAGGAGAAAAATAACTTCAGCTCTGAAACTTAAGGCGCTCCTCCCCACCCCACAGCTGTTATCTAGTGGCAGCCAGTCCATCTGACTGCAGTGGAAAAAAGATGGGGAGCAGGGCCACTCCACTGGTTCTGCTGGGAAATCAACCGCATTTGAATCTTAATAATAATTTTAATTATTTGATTATTTGTACCCTGCCCATCTGACTGCGTTTCCCCAGCCTGCCTCTCCCTGAACTTTTAGATACACACACACATACACACACACACAGAGGCAAATATGGTGCAGGGTGGAGAGTTCTTCCATTTTGTAGGCAAAGTTGCTTCTTCTACATATAGTTATATAGGACTTTTGAAGTCTAATGGGACTGCTGCATCAAAAGGCTGAAGCCTCAGTGAAAATATACACAGAGTATCACAGAAAAGCAGAAAAGGAAATTCTAAAATATAACATAAAGCAACAGCGACTGAAATACCTTCTCCTTTTCCTGTCACATTTCCTGAGGACGTATTAGCATATATTTCAGCTTGGATCAACAGATGGGCCACCACCACCGAGTCTCGACAAGCCGAGACTTGCAAAGCTTCAACCAAGCAGAGGGCTTCTGTGCAGCAATTGGTGAGATTGGAAGTACACAGCTGCAGACTCCTGGTCAAAGATACCATCACTCTGGAAACATTCTGAAACACACAGTGTGATGGCAGGTATACATTTACTAAACATCACACAAATTTCAAACACATCTTGCTGGAAAAGTGACCTTCAACACCAGCCAGTGTATTTTCCTCTGTCAATTAAATGGGGGGGGGGGGTGGAAGAGCAATAATTAACAAGCACCAAACAAAATGTGTTTAGTATTGCAATGCTAGTGGGAAAACACCCAATGATCAGTGATACATGTGTGAAACAACCACAGAAAGAAATATTATTTGGGATTCTGTGTGGGATTAAGTTAACTGTACAGTTCTTATTTTAACAAGCCTTTGTGACAGGCATGTATTTTTGATGGTTTTGATTTTTTGCATCAATTTCTTATCACCTTGTTGGTTTTAAATTGATTGTGCTATTTGTATTGCTTATAGTTCTTTATTGTTTTAAATTTTTTATTGTATATTGTAATTTTTTAAAAAATTGCAAACCACGCAGAAAACATAATTGGTGGAGAGTATGCAAGTGTAACAAACAAATAAAATAAATATTCGCTTATGTGAGAGGCAGGAGTCCTTTATGGCAGGCAGTCACAGGCTAATCCCATAGTTCAAAAATGCACAAAATTAGAGTCAATGGAGTACTTAAGAAGTATACAGTTAAAATATTGAACCACAATGGAAGGATGGCTTATGGGATTTTTCTACTAACCCCTTGATACGTTACATTCAAACTCCAGTCACCAGTTTTGTTTCTTCCAGTACAATCTGCAAGCGGCAACATTCCTGGAAGAGAGCAAAGAGCAATATGAATACTTTCGGATTTACTCTTCTCTCTCACTTCATCACTGTGAGAGATGGTAGAAGTAGGAAAGTTCATGTACTCAGTCCCAAGTGATCTTTGAGACAGCAAAATGGTCCCACAATTTCTATGGTATTTAAACACATCCAATTTGGGGAAAAAGCAGTGTCAAAAGAATCTTACCTGTTTCATTGTCTGCCACAGCAATACTGAAAACATCTGATGGATTGCTCACCAAAGAAGCAGTGACTACAGGCCCAGACATGTAGATAAAGGGAGGCTGAAAACCTACAAATATAAATCAACATTAGCACTTGTGGAATAAAAAAACGTTATCACTGCCTGTACTTCTGTGCATTTCAATCCCTCTGACCTCACTTTTTATAATCCCTGCACCCAATCTAGCATATAACTATAACCCCATGCATCAGCTGAAGGGGACTGCAGTGTACAAAAGGCTTATCCATAATAAATTTGTTAAGTCTTCCAAGCGACACGATATTTTTTGTTATTATCTAGAGACAATTTCCCCATTTTAGGGATTTCATTTCAGACCCCTCTAAGTAGAAAGCTCTTTGTGAGTAAATCTAAGAAATTTTCTTGGGCTAGTTTACAGAAATACGTAATAGAACAGAGGCACCTTCTGTTCTGATGCCCTGTGGGATCCCTTTGAACTGTGGAGCACAAGGAAAAGAAACGTTGCCTGACTTGCACTGCACAAGGTCTGAGATACTGGGAGGCTGGGCAGAGGGAGGGGAAGCAGTTAATAAAGAGTTTTGCAGAGTGACAAAAGAAAATTGACCACCTCAAGTGCCTCGTTTCCTAAGGTTTTAGGTTGTCAATCTGTTTGCTCCCCAAACCAAGGCACCTTGTGAGCGGGCTCCGGAGCTTCCACAGCTGCGTGGCAGGCAGAAACAAAACAGGGGAGGCTTTTTACCCAGCGCGGCGAGGTGACGAAGCGGGGTACCGCCTGCACCTGCAAGATTTCTGCCTGTCACGCATATGCTCTTGCTAGAATTTCTTAGCTGCTTCATCCCGCTCAGGGCAACTTCCAACCAAGCCAGCAAATGCACGGGAGAAGCGCCGAAGCGGACGTTGCCCTTTCCTACCCACCCGGATTCCCATCCTGGGCTCCAGCCCCGAAAAAAGCCAGCAGCCCCCAAAGGAGCCGCCGGACGAGCATGGCGAGGCGAAGCCGCCGCTAAAGCGAGCCGCCGCCGCCGCCGCCGCCGCCGCGCCGGACAGGGAGCAGCCGAGCCGAAGCCTCCGCAGGCGCCATTTTGCGAACGGGTCCCTCGGTTGCTGTGGAAACGGCTGGGAGGAACCACCTCACGTTGCCCGGCTCTGAAGCGGGAGAAGACCCCCCAAAAAACTCAAGCCCAGAGTGTTTCACTACGTACATTGATTAACACAGGCTTGAGGTGGGGGAAGGCAATAAAGCAGCAAAGAGTGCAGTCTAAAGTCCCTAGTGTCAAATCTCCTTTCCTCCACCCCTCTGTGTGAATGGTATGTCCCAATATGAAGGCGTGCCTAACAACGGGACGCGACGCAGGTGGCGCTGTGGGTTAAACCACAGAGCCTAGGACTTGCCGATCAGAAGGTCGGTGGTTCGAATCCCCATGACAGGGTGAGAGCCCGTTGCTCAGTCCCTGCTCCTGCCAACCTAGCAGTTCGAAAGCACGTCAAAGTGCAAGTAGATAAATAGGTACCACTCTGGCGGGAAGGTAAACGGCGTTGCCATGCGCTGCTCTGGTTCGCCAGAAGCGGCTTAGTCATGCTGGCCACATGACCTGGAAGCCACATGATGCCGGCTCCTTCGGCCAATAAAGCAAGATGAGCACCACAACCCCAGAGTCAGTCACAACTGGACCTAATGGTCAGGGGTCCCTTTACCTTTTAACAACAGGTGGGGGAGGTTAAGTTAAATGCAATTTGCCCTCTGGGCTCTCAGAGTTGGCTTGCTTCTTGGCCTGCTGCTGTGCCTGTTCTTAAAGCAACTCCTATCAGAGTTGTAGCGGCAAAGCACCGCCCACGCCATGCTGTCAAAGAGCTTCATGCACCACTTGAACAGTCGGAGTATCTTGGGAGCTCTAGCTATGGTGTTGGGAACTGCAGCTCTGTGAAATCAGAGCCCCTCAAAAAACTATAGTTCCCATGTTTGGTGGGGGAGCCACGGCTTGGAGGTTGTGCCACAGTTCCCACCTCAGAGCCCCAGTGTGGCCGGCAGCATCCTAAGGTGCTTAAGTGGTGGATGATATCTATTGGAATTGGTAGCATGGAAGGCAAGAGAGACCAACAGCAGCTGGAGAGAGACCACAAGTTCTAGGAAGGTCCCCATCCTCCTCTGAGGCGAAGGAGAAGGAAGGCTGGCTCTTCCAATTAACCACACTGGCATCTTCTTGGCCAGGGGTCAGCAAACTTTTTCAACATACTGTCCCTCAGACCTTGTGGGGGGCAGGACTATATTTTGAAAAAAAATATATATGAACGAATTCCTATGCCCCACAAATAACCCAGAGATGCATTTTAAATAAAAGGACACATTCTACTCATGTAAACCATGCTGATTCCTGGACTGTCTGTGGGCCGGATTTAGAAGGCAATTGGGCCAGATCCAGCCCCCGGGGTTTGTCTACCCATGTTCTTGGCCATGCTGGCACCTTTATTGATCCAAAAACCAGAGGGAACATGCCAGTGGCCCACCTCGTCCAGCATCCTGTTCTCACAATGGCCAGCCTGTGGGAAACCAGCAAGCAAGATCTGAGCACAAGAACACTCTCCCCTAATAGCCTCCTTAAATTTGTCTAGTCTTCATTTAAAACCATCTAAGTTGGTGGCCCTCACTGCCTCCTGTGCGAGCAAGTTCCATAGTTTTACCATGCACTGCAGTAAGAAGTATGTGCTATTATCGCTCCTAAATATTCACACAATCTGTGGGGTGCATTCTAGCTATATACCTGGGTTGCCAGGTATTAGACTCCTTCGAACTCAGAGCCTCTGCAAGGGTGGGCCAACCAATTAAGATGGTCTGCCCCAGGAGACTGATGGATCCGAATGGATTCCTGGTGGCACTTGAAGAGTTTTCTGTCACCTTGGCAAGCAACCATCAAAGCCCTGGTGGACTTCCGGAACAGAGAAATGACCCAGGCGGTGGACAAGATCACTTCTGAGTGTCCCCTGGTTCTCTGTGATGAAATGAGTCTGACCAAGCACAGGACAGAGCCTCTTTGAAGCCCTACTCTGTGGCAGTGCAGGGAGCAAATAAATCTTTTTTCTCTGCCTCATTTGTATCAGTGAGGAGCTGTCCAACAGAGCTGTTTCAAGTGGTCAGGGGTCTTTTACACTCTGACCCGTGTGAGGAAAGTTTAGACCACTCAATGGCCCGCTGTGAACTATTTGTTCAGCACTTCCCTGACAAAATTGTTCAGATCCATTCTGACTTGGACACTATAATTGATACAAGTCTGGTGGATGTAATTTTGGCCTTTGCTTGTCCATTGTTAATGGATACTTTTCAATTTGCACAGCCCAAGGATGTGAAGAGGATCCTTGAAAATGTGAGAGCTACCACATGTGTGCTAGATCCTTGTCCTTCCTGGCTCATCGAAATCGCCAGCAGGGGACTGGCTGAGTGGGTGAAGGCGAGCGGTCAGTGCCTCCTTACAACAAGGCACAATTCCAGCAGGCCTAAAAGAGGCAGTTTTAAGACCTCTTTTTAAAAGCCCTCCCTGGATCCCACCATATTGGATAATTATTGGCCAGTCTCTAATACCCCATTCTTGAGCAAGGTACTGGAACATGTGGAGGGTTTCTGGAGGAAAGGGGTCATCTCGATCCATTTCAATATGGTTTCAGGCCTGGTTATGGGACAAAGATGACTTTGGTCGCCTTGGTAGATGTCTTACACTGGGGACTGGACTGTGTGTGTCCCTGTTGGCTGTCCTTCTGGGCCACCTTGCTGGGATGGGACTTGGAAGAACAGTTTTACCATGGCTCCATTCCTTTCTGGTGGGCACATCCAGAAGGTAGTGCTGAGGGGCTCTCGTTTGACACCTTGACCATTGGTCTGCGGGGTCCCTCAGAGTTCTGTCCTGTCTGCCAAGTTATATAACATTTACATCAAACTGCTGGGAAAGGTGGTCTGAAATTTTGGTGTTGATTTCACTAGCATGCTGATAACACCCAGTGCTTTTTCTCCTTTCCACCTAAATCTACAACAACAACAACAACAACAACAACAACTATTATTATTATTATTATTATTATTATTATTATTATTATTCTGCACTGTAGCTCCTCATTCTGTAAATGAACCTGATTACTTTCCCTGAAAAGCTGAAGAAAATTAAACCATGGATTTCTCACTTTACAGTCCCCATTTCTTACCAAGATGTGTCTGTACCTGTTCAACCATGGCGCTGTGGTGACCCCATGCAATGCTTACGCCCTGTGAGTCTGTAATATGCAGGTCTTGATTTATAATCAGGACCCCAGGCACAGTACAAATTCCTCTGTAATGTCACCATGACAGCAATGACACAACTCCATACAACATATATTTACAAAAATACACCTTCCCCCCCCCCCTCACTGTTTTTTTTAAAGATAGGTCCACCTTCTCCTTTTCTGAGCAGAGGATGTCACTGAGGAACTGCCAGAAGTAGACTCAAACAAGCAGTCCCCATGGCACCTTAAGCACTAACGGATTAACAGTGCAACTCCTTCTGTGTCTACTTGGAATTACATTTTCTGTGTCCAGTGGGGCTTACTAAGCATTCTTAGAACTTATTACGGCAAGACCTTTAATGGAGCAGAGACCATTAAAGCCTCTGCTAAATAAGACTGCAGTCTTCCGTATACATGGAAATGGTCTGAAGACGCATGGAGCTAAAGCTAAGCAGGTCTGGGGCTGAGTTCACACTATAACTTTAAAGCTCATTTGAAACACATCATTTCCCTCAAAGAATTCTGGGCACTGTAGTTTAACTCTCACTGAGTCACAATTTGCTACAACCCTAAAGAAATTATTATTATTATTATTATCATTATCATGATCATTATTCTGTTTTACATCTTAGACACTTAGACATTCACTTAGACAACCTTAAAATCAATGACTTCCCTTCCTCTCTTTCCATGCTTCATTTTGCACAACATAAATACCTGCATATTTTATATAAACTAAACTATTCAGTATTCCATTATTACATCCATCAAAACTTATTTAAAGGTAAAGGTAAAGGTACCCCTGCCCATACGGGCCAGTCGTGTCCAACTCTGGGGTTGCGCACCCATCTCGCTTAAGAGGCTGGGGGCCAGCGCTGTCCGAAGACACTTCCGGGTCACGTGGCCAGCGTGACAAGCTGCATCTGGCGAGCCAGCGCAGCACACGGAAACGCCGTTTACCTTCCCACTAGTAAGCGGTCCCTATTTATCTACTTGCACCCGGGGGTGCTTTCGAACTGCTAGGTTGGCAGGCGCTGGGACCGAGCAACAGGAGCTCACCCCGCCGCGGGGATTTGAACTGCCGACCTGACGATCGGCAAGTCCTAGGCGCTGAGGTTTTACCCACAGCACCACCCGCGTCCCCAAAACCCCAAAACACTGTTGAATTTATCTTAATGCTGCCCAAGTTTTCAAATAAACACAATTTTCCTCCATATATTCAATAAACATGTTCCAATCTTCTTGCTCTCTTATTCTATATGTTAGGTCTGCAAGCTGCACATATTCCATCTATTTAGGTTGCCAATCTTCTTTAGTCAGGACTTCATTCGTTTTCCATTTTGGGGCTAGCAAAACACGAGCCACAGTAGTGACATACATAAATAACCTTTTCAGACACCTGGGAATTTCCATCTGAGTTATCCCCAACAAAAAGGACTCTGGTGGTTTTTTTTGGGGGGGGGAGAAGTACTTTTAAACATTTTTTTAGTTCATTATGAATTATTTCCCAATACTCTTGTAACCTTTTACAGGTCCACCACTTATGACAGAACGTACCCTCAGTCTCATTACATCTCCAACACTTATCTGATTCAGTCTTATACATCTTAGCAAGTCTACTCGGATTTAGAGACAATCTGTAAATCATTTTCAGGTAATTCTCCTTCAAGGAATAACATGCTGTAAATTTCAGATCACTCTTCCAAAGTTTTCCCCAAAGATTAAAATCTATATTGTGTCCTATATATATTGCCCAGTCCCACTCTAATAACAAATTGTACATTTTAGATAAAAGTTTCTCTTTATTTTGCAGGAGTTGTTTTTCAAATTGTGAGCTTTGGTCCAAAAAACAATTTTTCCTGTTATTTTAAACATTTCATATAACTGATGATATTGTAGCCAGTCTGTAACATGGCTCCTTACACTTTCCATTTATTTCAGTTTGGGTTCCCCCTCTGTAAAGTACAGTGGTACCTCAGGTTACAGACGCTTCAGGTTACATACGCTTCAGGTTACAGACTCCCTAACCCAGAAATAGTACCTCAGGTTAAAAACTTTGCTTCAGGATGAGAACAGAAATCGCGCGGCAGCAGGAGCCCCCATTAGCTAAAGTGGTACCTCAGGTTAAGAACAGTTTCAGGTTAAGAACGGACCTCCAGAACGAATTAAGTTCTTACCACTGTATAGCAATTCCCTGTAAGTTGCCCACTGTCTATCCATATTAACTCTCTTTATTGTAATAGCCTCAATAGAAGATAGCCATAAAGGTGTTTTCTTTTCCAGCAGACTTTTATATTTCTCCCAAACTCTATACAAATTCTTCCTTAGAAAATGGTTTGTAAAACCTTTGTAAATTTTCGCCTTCCCATACCATAAACATGCATGCCAGCTGAATCATGACCTTCTAAGCCCAGGATGTCTGAATTATCCAATGTAATCCATTCTTTTAACCAACACAAACCCTAAATAAATTACAGTGCCCAGAATTCTTTGAAGAAAATAATGTGCTTCAATTGTGATATAAAGCTATAGTGCTGGTTTGTCTTAAACAGTGCAGTCCCATTCAATTAAAAAAATATATATTAATAGCATACCTCTCCTAACTCAACAGCAGAAGCAAAACAGCCAAAATATACTTTATGCCTGCAATTGATATAGCCAACTCTAGACAGCACTGGAAAGTGTTTAATGTCTATAATATTCTTTTTAAAAGCAAGGTTGGGAAAAGAGACACTGAAGAGAAGCTTGACATAACCAGAGCTTTGTACGGAAAGGTTAAGCTTCAATTGCCTGACCTCCCTCAAAGACTGGGTGAATGTTTAGCAGCTGGTGTTGTGCATGGCTGGTGGGGATATATATCCAGCCAGCTACAACCAGTGAACCAGGATATCCTTGTCATCCACCTCCCACTCCATCTGAGAGCAAGGTCTCTTCTGCACGTCTGCCAAGGGCCCAGTAATTCCAGAAGAGGAGAGAGAGAGAGATTTGTTTCCCAACCACTTTCAAAAGACAGAAATCAAAGAAACAGCCATGGATGCTGATCCAAGGATCTGCCTGGCGTTCCTATATAAGAACGACCCTTTCTATTCACTCTGCCTTTCAGACTTGCTGACAGCACCCCAGCAGGTTAAGAATAAGTTTCTCAAGGAGCAGAAGGACCTAACAATGGTAAGGTGACCAGTTTCATTGCCTTCCCTCACCCTCAACAGATGTTATTGTTGTTGTTTATTAAATTTGATTGTTTCATTGTTCGTTTCCAGACTATAAAGAAACTGGAGCAGCAGAAGCTGAGCAGGCTGCGACAACTGGACGAGGAGAAAAAACAGTTCACTCTGCTCATGAGGAAGAAACTGAGCCCCGGGGTCATCATCAGGACAGGGTCATCCATGACCATGGAAAGGGGTTCCCAGAGGACATTCTCCAGTGTCCAGTTTTCTTCTCTGGCTTCAAGCAAGAGCAGCTGGAAGAAGCATGGCAGCAAGCCACACCCCCTATCAGGCCCTGGCTTCTTTTCAGCCATTGGACGATAGGTTCCTGCAACTCACACTCCAAAAGTTTTGCAATGTAAGCTTAACACCCAGGGAGAATTGGATCTTAAAAATGTAACGTTCCAGGCCAGGCATGGAGAACCTTACTGGGACTGCTGGGAATTGTAGTTCAGCAACATCTGTCCTTGCTTAACCTAACTCACATTATTGTCAAGATTTAAAAGTGGCGTACAATAGCAGCATGATCCCATGGATGTCTACTCCGAAGTTGCGTTCAGTGGGATTTTTTCCCAGGTAAGGGCAGAGACAAGGATTTGGCCTTCCTTGTCAGATCCAGTTCCGCAGTCCTCAACATAAAATCAGCCCCAGTTCTCTGGAAGAAAGGCAGGATTCAAAAGTGATCTGAGAGTTCTGTACAAGCCTGAATGTCTGAACTGGCTCTTCTGTGTTTCCCACCCACAGGCACCCAATCTTTATTTCCCAAGCTCTGCGCTGGTAGCGAATATATACAAATGCCTAGACAGCAAGAAGGAATGAACAAGAAGTGGAAGTTAGCTGCCTCTTCGTGGTCACATGATGCCGTCCGTGAACTTTCATGGAATTATCAACAAAGAGTGTTGTTTTTAAAAAAGTGAAAGGTAACCATAGGCAGTCTCCACTCAGTCCCACTCGAAAGGCGGGCTAGGCTGCAATCCTACTGCAATCCACACTTAAACCTGGTGTAATCTCTACTGAACTCAATGGAACTTATTTCTGTAGACATGTACAAGATTGCAGTTTTGTGTATAAATTTGTTCACGTGCACATTTGAGGAGATATGTGAACAGAGAAGACTTCTCTAGGACTGATTAATGTAGGCTTGTAAACAGCTACTAACCCGGTTACAAATGAGTGGTAGCAACTGCCAGCAGGTGGATCAGGCAGAATTCTGTATATTGAAAGTAATTCAGTTCCTTACACTTTTCAGGCAATTAATGTCATAAACTACTAACGCAGACATAGGAATCTTATAAATGTCAGGTGCTGATGTCAGGATCTAGTCCACGGTTGATTTTCTGAGCATGCAACTCCATTGTTGTATCACCTGCAGTGACTTCTGCAGTGGACCCAATTCAAAGCAGTGACTATTACAAGAGGCAAATCGCTTTCCTGCAAAATCGGAAAAGCAGCTAATTTTCCAAGCCAATATATCATTTGTACGTTACCCACTCATTACACAGTCTGCAGCCGCTGGACTGGTTTTGGGAGGCTGCTCTGTGAACAATTAGCCTCCAGTTTTATTTCGTTTGCATCGACTTCAAGTTAATTTCTGGGTGAAATTCAGTGTGCCTGTTCTTACCTATAAAGCCCAAGCAGTTTGGGACCAGGACACTTGAAGGACTACCTGCTCCCAGATTGTCCTGCATCCAGTGTCGAAGGCCCTGCTATGCACCCTCCTGCTTTCAAAACCTCAGCTGGTTGGAACATGAGATGGGTCCTTTTCTACGGAGGCTTCTGACTTGTGGCTCCATTTCCCCGCTGTATTTTTTGCTTCAGACACCTTTCAGTGTAGGTTAAATTTGACTGTTTTGTCCTGCTCCTGATTCTGCTGTTCAGGTAATTGAACTGTTCTTAATTTGAACTTTTAAAAATTGCAGGTTAAGTCATTTTATGAACTTCTTTGTAAGCTGCTTTGAGGGTTTTTGTAATTAAAGAAAAGTGGAACATGCATTTTTAACTAAATAAAGTAACTACGCAGTTTAGTGGGCCAGAGGACTGTGCACTTGCTCAATTCCTACCTGTTTCTTGTGTAGATATCCTGCATAGGCCCCTTCTAAATGAGCCTGATTTTATGTCTGTCCACCAATGGTGGTTCCTGTAAAGGGTCTTGCCTACAGCAAAGCTCTTCAAATAAATTATAGGCTGTTACAGGGAAACACCCGAATCCTGTGTTCTTAGAAGCAGTTTATTAAGGAAAAGTTACAAAACATTTGTAAAACAAAACAGCATTGAGATGGCAAAGATTCAGTATAATATACAGGCCTGTCAATAAATTACAGCGTCTCTAGAAAGCACTGGTTCCTGATAGACCACCAAATGTAAGATAAATATTTAAATTTGGGCTCAGGAAGCAAAGCACACACAGACAACTGTTTGTGGAAGGATGGAAGAAAGTGTGTTTTGGCTGTGCTGAAACCATGTCCAACATTCAAGGAAATAAAATTGCATGGCAGAGGCTTTCTGCCAGAAGTACAGAAAAGGAGAAAAGTTTGTGCCTCAGCACACTATTCAATCTTTCCTTGCGGCTGGTCAAACATGAGACAGGATAAGCCACTTGGTACTGCAGTGTGGAAGACCAAACCTTTCCTGGTTCTCAAAGCAGAGCAAACTCAGCATGAGCAGCAGCCGCCTTTGTCAGAATTCCTTCATTCTGTTAGGAAACAGGGATAATTCACGGCATGGAAGCATGTGACTCAGTTTCATTACTGAAATTGCCAAGCAGCTGTTGGTCTGCTTTCAATAGTGGCATTTAACTGTGATAGGTTAATCTGCTTGTTCCAGCTTAATTTTTGGCTGAGCTGGCTCTGTTTAAAAGCAGATGTAGTGATCACTATTAAAAAGTGTGGTGAGGGTGGACAAATACCTAAGATGCATTGTTAACCATACTGAAAACCATAGCTCAGAGCAGTCTAGAGTCCAAGGCTTCTGCACTCTTTAAATCAGGCAGTTCTTTCTACTAATTTGAAAGGAGCTCTACAGGACCAGCCCAGGAGCCCCAAAGTTTCAGTTCCTAAAGCAAATATTAGATTTCTATTTAAATAATCGGGGCTTTCGTTTTAAAGGAAGTGTCACGGCTTAAATTGATTTGATTTGTTCCAAACGGAGCAGTTGGTCCAAGGACGCTATATTAAAGAAGCATCACTCTTGGGTTTACGCATTTCTGGCTTTACAGCTTCACTAGCTGAAGCCGTTGGTCCAAGGCAGTTACAGATTAACCATCCTGACTTTGTAATATAGCACAAGTTTTAAGTGTCAACATGGGCCACTGAACAGACTAGTTGCATCCAACGTATGTGGCTGTTCCAAAACGTTTAGCCCCAGAGATTATCATACAGGTCCCTCTTTTCCAGTGTCCCATAACCGTCATGGGTAGCTTAACAGCTACAATGTGAAATTCACATGGAAATCAACAATGCTGTTAGACAGCCAATTTCAATTTCTTTTTCTTAGACTTCATGACAGCTGGCAGTGAAATCTTGAATGCAGTCCTGGAATGACAAAAAATAATAATCCTGGCTGGGTTGCTAGAAGCTGCACCTGTGGATGTGTTCACACATAACATTAAGCCATTGTTTGTTTTATCTAAGATGTGTTGAACAATCCCGGATCAGTCTTGTGATCAGGCAAAGTAACAATGGCTTGTTTCACCTGATGTTGCTTTTGTTACCTAACTGCTCCCGCCTTGCTCCAGGTGCCTATGGGAAGCCCACAAGGAGAACCCGGGTGCAACAGTACTCACCTCATCCACAGTTCCCAGGGGCCTGTGTCCAGAGGCACAGTGGAGCCAGAACGTGGCCATTGTGGCCAACAGCCATTGGTAGCCACATCCGCCATAATTTGTCTACTATTTTAAAGTTGTCCCAGCTGGTGGCCATCATCACTTATTGTGGGAGCAAATTCCACATGCATTGTGTGAACAGGTACTTGTTATTTGTCCTGAATCTTCAACATGTCTAGTAGGGTCATACAGCTAAAAAGGGGAAGGGGTCAAATTCCTGTCTACAAACTACTGAAAACTATGCCCAGTTCCAGTTCCCACAAACATGATGAACACATGTCTGAAACCCTCTCTCTGCAAGAATGAGGGCCAGAAACTTTTTATTGCTTTTATGCAGAGAATGCAGAACAAATGCAGCCCTACCTGGACATGTTTTATTTTAAATACATATATATATAAATATATATCAAGGTCACTTACTCACAAGTGGTGCAAATTGGACTGAAGCTGCAGAATACTGTGTGGACAAAAGAACAACAACAGATACATTCAGACAGTCTGTAGACTAGTTAAGGAAGGCTACAGAAATCAACCAAAACCTGGTGAAACCAATCAGATAATAAGACTTACTTGACAAACACACAGAGCAGACATAACCGATTTCAATGAGATTTCTGTGGCAGAAGCAGGCAGCTCGGTAGTCAACATGAACAGGGGGTGGGAGAATTAGCTGCGATCTTTGTTCTTGGTCAGGCAGATATACCCACTGTAATAATAATAATAATAATAATAGCAGCAGCAGCAGCTTTCTAACTTCAGAGAACATGGCTAGATTAAAGTAGGGGTCAGGTGAAGGCAGATTAGGATGCATTAGAAAAGCACAGGGTGATTTGCAATGTTTGACAGGAGTTCCCAACTCCCAATTGTCACAACACAGTAAGTTTTTTTCTAAACTACTGTACATTGTTAGAATCCTTGAGCATAGTAACCCAGATGTGGCTTTGACCTTGCATATCCAGGTCACTCCAGTGGGTGGTTCATGGGGTTCATTTGGCAACTGGCGCCACCCAATGAGCCACTGTTTCACACCTGGCTTTAGTTGGGAGACATTGGGGTTCCAGTATAAAAAAGATGCTGACAGCCAGGTAAATTCCACAAGCCTTAAGTCTGCCCACACCTGGATCTGAGGACTAAGAATGTCAAGGACTTGCTTCCTGGATAAAGCCAATGTCTGCTGAGCCCGTTGCTTTGTTTCCAATGGTGGTTAGTCAGTTGTCTTTCGCAGCTTGAAAGCACGGTGCATTGTCTTATGTTCACAAGCACATTGTCTCTGAACCTGGAGGCTCCATTTAATCCATGGGTAGGCAAAGTAAGGCCCGGGGGGCTGGATCAGGCCCAATCGCCTTCTCAACCCGGCCCGCGGATGATCCGGGAATCACTGTGTTTTTACATGAGTAGAATGTATCCTTTTATTTAAAATGCATCTCTGCATTTTATGGGTTATTTGTGGGGCCTGCCTGGTGTTTTTACATGAGTAGAATGTGTGCTTTTATTTAAAATGCATCTCTGGGTTATTTGTGGGGCATAGGAATTCGTTCATTTATTTTTCCAAAATATAGTCCAGCCCCCCACAAGGTCTGAGGGACAATGAACCAGCCCCCTGCTGAAAAAGTTTGCTGACCCCTGATTTTATCTCATGACTGAGAGCCTCTTATACAGCTATGCTCTATGGAGCAAAGTCTACCTATCCAAAATGTTAGCACAAAATTTATTCATTTACCCTCCCTGGAAAGCTTTAAAAAAACTGTAAATCACTGCACTGAGAATCAATCCAAGGCCACAAAAGGTTTTGGCATCCCATATGTCAAGAAGAAAAGGGTCGGACAGAAACAATATAAATTAAAAGCCTTTGCAGATGACCTGGTTTTGACCCTGCAGGAGCCAGAGTCTAGTACGAAAAGAGTATTACAACTGATTAATGATTTTGGTCGGGTGGCTGGATTTAAATTAAATAAACAGAAAACTAAGGTTTTGGGGGGAAATTTGACAGATACAGAGTCAGAACGGTTTCAGAAAGAGACAGAACTTAATGTGGTTAAAAAAGTAAAATACCTAGGGGTAAACATAACAGCAAAAAATCTAAGTCTATTTAAGGATAATTATGAAAAATGCTGGGCAGAAATTAAGAGAGACTTAGATAGTTGGTCAAAATTGAAACTTTCTTTGTTAGGCCGAATTGCTGCTATCAAGATGAATGTATTGCCAAAGATGTTGTTTTTATTTCAAACACTTCAGGTTTTGGACAAGACGGAGTGCTTTCAGAAGTGGCAGAGAGATATTTCTAAGTTTGTCTGGCAGGGCAAAAAGCCCAGAATTAAGTTTAAGATATTAACTGATGCGAAAGAAAGAGGGGGCTTTGCCCTGCCAGATCTAAAGTTGTATTATGAGGCCGCAGCGTTCTGCTGGCTAAAAGACTGGCTACTTCTTGAAGACACTGACGTGTTGGATTTGGAAGGGTTTAATAATGCTTTTGGATGGCATGCATATTTATGGTATGACAAGGTTAAAGCAAATAAGGCCTTTAAGAACCATATTGTCAGAAAATCACTGTTTAATGTCTGGACAAAATATAAAGACTTGCTGGAAAATAAAACTCCAAGGTGGCTTTCACCTTTGGAAGCTAAGGCCCGAAAAAGACCCAATATGGAGGCCAAATGGCCAAAATATTGGGAAATACTAGAAAAAGATGGAGACAACTGGAAATTGCAGAGTTTGGAGAAAATGAAGGATAAAGTGCGAGACTGGTTACATTACGCTCAGATTAAAGAAGTTTTTAAAAATGACAAGAAATTAGGGTTCCAGGTGGAGAAATCGAAACTAGAAACAGAATTGTTAGAACCAAAGACAAAGGTACTTTCAAGGATGTATAACTTGCTGTTAAAATGGAACACACAAGATGAAATGGTTAAATCGGCTATGATAAGGTGGGCACAGGACATTGGGTATAATATTATGTTTGAGGACTGGGAAAGGTTGTGGAGTACTGGATTGAAATTTACTGCATGCAATGCTTTGAAAGAAAATGTAATGAAAATGATATATAGATGGTATATGACCCCAGTCAAACTTGCAAAAATTTACCACCTGTCTGATAATAAGTGTTGGAAATGTAAAGAGTGTGAAGGAACATTTTTCCACCTCTGGTGGACTTGCCCTAAAGTGAAGGCATTCTGGGAAATGATTTATAATGAACTGAAAAAGGTATTTAAATATACCTTCACTAAGAAACCAGAGGCCTTTCTTTTGGGTATTGTCGGCCAAGGGGTGGTAAAGAAGGACCGGACATTTTTTATGTATGCAACAACAGCAGCAAGGATACTACTTGCAAAGCACTGGAAAGCTCAAGATCTACCCACACTGGAAGAATGGCAGATGCAACTGATAGACTACATGGAACTGGCTGAGATGACCGGCAGAATTCGTGACCTGGGAGAAGAGAGGATTGAGGAGGATTGGAAGAAATTTAAGAATTATTTACAAAAACACTGCAACTTGAGTGAATGCTAAGCAGGATGCTAGATCATAAATAATTGAGCACCACTAACTTAGATGATTTAAGAAAATAAGTGAGATTGAGAAAATACAACTCCCTTTGAGAACTAGAAGACTATGAAATATAGAAGGGATATAAGAATGCAAATAAGATAACAAATTGCTGGTAAAAAGTTATAACGATGAAAGTGGGAGCGGGAGATGTGAGGAAGTCCAAAAAAAATGTGAAACTATGTTAAGATATTTGTTATATTGCCTGTTACATTTATTCTCATTGTAAACTCTAATAAATATTATATTAAAAAAAAAAAAACAAGAAGAAAAGGGGCACTCTACAGATCATCACACAAAATGCAGGCATGACTCTTGGCCCAACAATTTATACAAGCTTCTTCATGGAGCACTTTTGAACCAGAATAAATATAGAGGTGATTAGAAAAGTGGAACTCACCAGCAAATACTGCAGCAGAGATGGCATATGGGGAACTTTCAAGTAAATGCCACCAGTAATATCGCAAGCCTGGAAAACATGGCGTTATTACTTTAAAAACAATGTAACACCAGGAGGTAGTAAGTAGCTTAGTGGTAGAACATATGCTTTGAATGCAGAAGGCCCCATGTTCAATCCTGGATTATTCAGGTAAGATTAGGAAAGATCCCGTCTGAAAGAGTTACTACCAGTAAAGCGAGGTGGACTCAGCATAGGGAATGGCCTGACTCAGCATAAGGAATCTTCATATGTGCCTGGGGCCTGTACATATCTGTTAATTCCCTTAAAAATAATAAAAAAGCTCCTAGACCTCATGACTGTCACGACCTCTTCCTATTTGCTAGATATCTGGATATTCTAAAATTTACTTCAGGGGATGGAAGCCCCTCTCCTGCAAAAGAATTCCAAGATAACAATACCTTCCATACTCAAACAATGTGCAAATAATGCAAATGGTGTACAATGATAATAGTCAGATGTGCTGCAATAACTTCCCAGATTGTGCTGTGATTTCTACTGGGGTGCTGATCAAAAGGCTTTCTAACACTATAATCTATTTGCCGGACAGACAGACAGAATTGTAGAGTTAGAAGGGACCCCGTGGGGTCACCTAGTCCAACCCCCTGCAGTGCAGGAATCACAACTAATGCATTCTGGTAAATAAAGCACAACAACCAGCAGCTGTGCCTCCTTTGTCTGGATGACGTCTCACTCTTCTTTCCCCTCCCTGCCCCACCTACTCCAAATTTATGCAGCCAATGACAATTACTCAGTAACATCTTACCTGCTGCAAGAGCCCTGAATCAGAATCCAGAACGCAGGCATCAATCAAAATATTCTGAAAAACCAGGGGAAATGAGAGTTAGGTTTTATTGAAAATGTGAGTAAAGGAAAGAGGAGTTTTGTCTTTTTATTTAAACCATTTATATACCATCTCTGGGTGGTTTACAAGGATGCAATATAAAAAGTGAAAATCAGTTCTAAAGTCAGGCTCCAATTAAAATGCTAGCTGGAGTTTTAAAAAAGGCAACAGGAGGCACTGGAAGTTCAACAGGGTGGAGGTCTGACTGACTTCAACTGGAAGAGTTCCACAAAACTGCAACCACAACTGTGAATGCAGGACTCTGGGGGTGCCACTAATAGTGACCCCCCCTTCCTCCTGCAAAGACCTCAGTGATTCGGCAGGAAGATAAGGGATCAGGCAGCCCCAAATTATTAAGGGGCTTGCACATTAATACAAGCAGGAAAGAAGAAGTAGTAACAATAATAGTAATAGTAATAATAATAATTTATTTATACCCCGCCCATCTGGCTGGGTTTCCCCAGCCACTCTGGGCAGCTCCCAACAGAATATTAAAGGGAAGGGTAGGCAAGCTTGAGGTTTGCTGCAGCTCATTCTTGCAAGAATCCACTAAGGTTTAGCATCAGAACTGAGCTGGGTCCACGAGTTCATGGTGAAGGCAAGTGAGGATGTGGACTTTAATCCTTGAAGCCTGGATATGGGGCAAAGGCTGCAGCGCAGCGGTAGAACATCTGCTTTGTATGTAGGAGGCCCCAAGCTCAAACCCTGGCATCTCCAGGTAGGGGAGATGAGCTGTTTGAAACGCTGGAGAGCCGCTGTCAGTCAGTGCAGAAGATAGTACTGAACTAAATGGACCAGTGGTCCGACTCTATAGAAGGCAGCTTCCAATGTTCCAAAAGCCAGAGCCACAATAAACCTATTGCTCCAACAGCAGAGAACCTGTGGCCATCCACAGATGTTGCTGGACGATAACTCGGGCCATTCCTGACTTGGCCATCTTGGTTGGGGCTGATGGGAGTCAGACCCCAACAGAAGCCAAAGGGCTGCAGGGTCTCCACTCATGTTTTTAAAGGTGCTTAGCATTGGTGTGAGTGTCTGCATTTTTAACTGTCAGCTTTCCCCCCATGTCTTGAACACAACACAGAGCAGTTAGTTTTAAAAATCAGGGCTGGGACGATATCCAGAGGCATAGTTAGGCTCTGTTGCACCACTGGCAAGAGCAGCGCTGGCACTCTCCGGTCCCTGGCGACTTCTGCTGAGGCACCCAGGGGAGAAGTAGCCCAGGGAGCAGGTGGACTGATGATGAGCCGCTCCAAGCCAGAGTGGAGAGGCACAATTTTTGCACCCCGTGGGCCTGCATCCTTGGTGGGGGCCAACCCGAGTATGCCCCTGATTTAAACATGTTAAGAAATACTACTGGTGTCAGAATCAACTATTGGCATCACCTGTTTCTGGGCTGCAAAGATCACATTCATAAAGTTCATGTACTGCAACGCACTGTCTTCAGCAGCTTTTATGACCTGGGTGAAGAAATTGGCATTTCTTAGTCTACTATACTGACCAAGTGGAGTCTGCTGGGATTCAGTATTTGTAAGGAAATCTGAAAAGTCTTACCAAAATCCTAGACTTGATTTCCTGGCTGGCTGCATATTGAAGGAGGGGAGGAGGAAAGAGGAGAAATATATATATATAAAATTGTATCTAACTCCAAAGCTTTGCTGTCAATCTGTTCACAAAATCTCTATGCAGTCTCCATTGTTTGTTTTCTTTAAGCAAAGTTAAATGTTGAGTCACCTGACTATAATCATAGCTCAGTAGCAGAGCACATGCTTGCCATGCAGTTGCAGGTTCAACACCTGACATCTCCAGTTAAAAAAAAAAGGATCCAGGAATCCGCCTTGGCAGCTCAGTTAGTAGAGCATGAGACTCTTAATCCCAGGGTTATGGGATTAAGAGATTCCTTTGCAAAAGATTCCTGCATTGCAAGGGGTTGGGGTAGATGACCCCTGTGGTCCCTTCCAACTCTACAATTCTATGATTCTATGAAGTGATGGGAAGATCCTTCTCTGACTGAGACCCTGAAGTCTGGAGAGGACCACAAGGGCACATACTGGAGCAAACTGGGATAGACAGACAAACAATCTGGCATGCTGTAAGACTGCTTCCTATATACCCCAAACATTGTTAAGGACTGGCTGGAAAACAGGATATGAAACCTTCGTTTAAAGATATTTCAGAAACTCTTGTTAATATCAACCACGGTTAACTGCAAACCATAGTTTAAAACAGGGGTTTCCCTATATTTGCCTTCCAAGTCCAGAGCTTAGTTTGGCAAGCTATACTATAGTTTTGCTGTATGTTTCAGACCTTAACCAGGGCTCAGGTATGAATGCATTAGGCTAAATTATATCTAATATCTGCACAGAAAACAACACACACACATGCAAAGATCAATTAATAAATCTTAAGAGTAGTAAGCTCATTTAATTCAGAGTAATAAAGATGAAAAAAAGTCAACCCACATTTCTCTCTCTCTTAATTTGTTCCCATTTTCTATTTTAAAAACCCCAGTAACTGTTACTGAGTTAAGCATAATACTGTACCTTTTCCCTCTTTAGTCATCCTGTGAATATCTAAGACATGTAATATTCAGGAATAATTTGTTAAAAATAAGAGCATCTTCATGTAACAGATGTTATAAAAGCAGAATTTCTGGGCTATGGGTACAAATACATCTGGCCTGATATATAAGGCACCTTTTTATGCTTCCATGGGTGAATATGTATGAATTGCCACCTCTTTTGCATCAATCAGCTCTCTTCTTGCCTTTTCCATTAAACATTTAGCATAACTCCTTCATCCTCCTCCCTGAACTGCGACCATGCCTAAGTATGGATAGTTTCATTTATCCCCAGTTCTCTCTTGCTATGCTTGTCTGTCTCTCCCTTCCCCCGTCCAAATGTATACTGGATGCTCCACTGTCAAGATGTATGTATACACTGGACGCTCCTTGGGGGCAGAGACCTACCGCTCTCCTCCCACCCTTTTTTTTGCTTATAAAACCCTGTATAAAGTATGATGCAGAATGACAGCACAACACATACATACAACAAATCCAGGTGTGATTGCATAAATTATCTCCATGCTTTGGTTTTGAAAGAACAGGAAAAACTTTACAAGTCTGGTTTCAGAAGGATACAGCAAATTGCTTTAGCAAGAGATCCTGCCAGTAATGATTCAGTCTGCTGCCCTCTTATTTCAGCTGCCACAAAAGAGAAATCACACACACAAACACAACACACAGACAAAATGAGTACATGGTTTGGTATTTCTTGGCTTTATTGTGTTAACTGCACATTATGCTTTAACTACAGGTAGTTGTTTATGATGATGAAAACCTGTTAACCATTTGCTGTGGATTTCCTTCCCCCATGGAAATTAGACTTGAAAGAAGGATTCTATTGTAGCTTATAGAACAGGTTGTGTTGTGTGCCTGGTTCTGGTATGTGTGCAGTGCCCACAAGGTTCTCTAGTTTGCAAATGTGCCCACAAGCCTGAAAAGGTTGGTGCCTTCTGTTCTAGGGAATAATTCAAAGGCACATGAGACCACTCCTTTGCTGAAGCTAAGCATGTCTGGGTCTGGTAGTCAGTGCCTGGATGGGAGACTGCCTGGGAAAGGAGATCTAAAATGTTAGAAACTAAAGAAAGAAATGTATAGTGCAGGGGTTCTCAAAGGGTGTGTCAGAACAGAATGGCAAGTGTGGCAGAAAGATTCAAGGACAATCAAAGAAACATTTAAACATTTCAGTGCAGTATAGTATAGTATAGTATAGTATAGTATAGTATAGTATAGTATAGTATCAAAATGATTTTTTTATTTGCAGAATAAGGATAGGTATCTATTTAAAATGCGAGCAAGAGCATCAAGTGATACTGAGGACAATCCTGGTTGTGATCCAGAATCGTAGTTCAAACAGAGTGCTGGACAAGACTCATTTATACCTTGGGAGTGATTTCTGTTCTTATAAAGCTGCATTGTTTTATACTTCCTGGATACACCATTTTCATACGCCATTTTGTTCTATGTCATAAATCAGGCACTGCTAGGAGTTTTTTCTTCTTGTTTTCTTATTAATTAAAAACAATTTTTTCCGGAAAGTGTGGCCCAAAGAAAAAAGTTTGAGAACCACTAGTATAGCCATTTAAATCACACATGGTATTTGCAGTGTAGGCATCTCTCAAGACTAAGTAAGAGCAGGTGGCAATTGTCTGTGTCAACTTGGGTGGAGGGAACAGCCACGAAGGAAAAAGAGAAAGTGGATGATGTGGCATCCAAGGGGTCTGCATCCAAACCTGTAGGCCTCCAGATGTTACGTCCTGACCACTGACCACACCGACTGGGGCTGATTGGAGCTGAACAACATCTGGAGGCCCCAAGTTCCCCATCCCTTACATAAAGCAAAACTTTGGAGAAATAAATCTTTGGGTCCAGGCAGCGCTTCCTCGACGTAGGCTCTGCTCTCCCCTGACCTGGCCAAAGAAATTGCAGAGTAGCAGCGGTCCTGCTTCCGTGTGAGAAAAAGGGATAAATCAGTCCAGAGACAGTCCGTCCTTATCTCTAGTAGCTTTATTTACAGAGCAATAAATTCCATCAGACACCATCGGAGCATTCCGGCATCTTTGTGCTTTCCAAAAGCACTCTCACAGCAGCTTCTAAGTTGAGCTGCTTCTCTGTCCGTTGCAGAGACAGATCTGAAGAGCGTCAGAACAACATCCTGTGACGCACTTCTCTGCATGGAGCTCCTCCCAGCTCCAGATACAGGACACCAGTGAGTTTTAACCCTGTCAGTTCCAAACTCCACAAAAACTGCCTTTCATAGTAATGCATTCTAAGGGAAGTCAACCCTCTACCTGGTCATAGGGTTAAATGGTTTAGGAAAAAAGGAAGTAGGAAACACAGAGGCTGTGGAACAAAGCAAAGCAAACCAGCTTCTCATCTTACTGTTAGTCATAAGGTCCTTGATCTCTTCTGCGATAGTTTCATTTATTGTTGTTAACAACTCATATTTTCCATCCTTGCTGCCAGATATATTAGATTCACCAAAAAGATCAGCTGGTGCCCAATGTTTTCCAGGGTAGAGAAAACGACTAAGAGAAATTGAAGTTGTATTAACATAATTACCATAACTAACTTAATTGCCACAATATGAAGCATCAGACAACATTCAGCATTAAAGACAAGATGAAAAGTAAAAAGAAAACGTGCATGATTTTGTTCCTACTGATTTCTATCATACACTTCAGCATATAAAATGCTTTAGAGTTCAGTTCTCATTTATTTTCACAGCAACATTGTGAGGTCGGTAAGGCCCCCTTTGCCCTTTACATGCTCACCTGGCTACAAGCCTCTAGGTGAGCAATCACTGCCTTGCTGGATCATTCACATGCTCACCTGGCGCAAGTCCAAATACATGAATCCTCTTTCTGGGTCAGACAAAAAATTCATCGTTGTCAGCACTGTTTCCAAAGAACAGCCAGTTTGATATCTTCTGTGAGGCTCCAAAGAAGAGTAAGTCTGAGATCCAGCCATCCCACCACTGTGTAACTTCAGAATCTGATATGCTGCTATTTGAATTTCACCCACCAAAGCCTCTTCCTAGTCTAGTCTATCCACAGCTCTCTTTCCAAATGCCTGACCATTAAAAAGCTACAACCATTCAAAAAGCTACAATACCTTTCCTGTATATGACTGGCTATCACAGCCAGTTTGTTGTTGCGGTTCATAAATAAGTGCGAGTTTCCCAACACCATGGCTGCATCGAGGCATTTTGATAATGTAAGCTGTGGGTAAAAGCAGGGGAGAATTATTAAACACCACAAAGATTTAAAATGGGAAATTAAATTTGTGAACATCTCATCAAACTGTACTTATGTTGGGCCTTGACAACTGCCCAACCATGCTGACCCCTGGGGCTGGCTCCGCACTGAACACAGCACATTAGCACACTGAATTAGCACATTATCAGTCCAGTTCTAACTACAACGGACATAGGACCACGCACTTAATTGGAAGTTCTTCAGACTCACAGGAACATTTATTTAGTATCAACGCTGAAGACTTCAATCTAGATTATAATGCATCCAAATTACTGTTATTGTTATTGTTTTTAAAAAAGGACAGAAAATCAATGATCCTGGCATAGGTTTCACATATAACGGGAAAGTCTTACCTCTGAGCCTCCTAATGCCTGCTTTCCCCACCAAATAGGGTTAGTGTCAACAACAATGACTAAGAGGTTCAGCTCATCATCTGGAAAAAAATAATGAAATATCAGCCCCCAAAACTGTGAAAACATTAGCTGACAGTTTCCCAGCTCTGTAGGAGGATTGAAATTTAAAGTCTTATGTCCAATTTGTTTGTTGCTGTCTCTTAATGATCTACAGAAGGTGCAAGGAACCATTGGCCCTCCAGATGCTGTGGGCCTGCAACTCCCATTATCATTATTGGCCCTGTTGGCTGGGCTTGGTCAAAACTGGAGTTCAACAGCATCTGGAGGAACACAGCTTCCCCACCCCAATCTACAGGCAGAAGAAAGGAGATTCCAACTAAACATCAGGAAGAACTTTCTGACAGTAAGAGATGTACAACAGTGGAACAGACTCCCTCAGAAGGTGGTGGCCTCTCATTCCTTGGAGGTTTTTAAGCAGAGAGCGGATGGATGCTTTAGCTGAGATTCCTGCATTGCAGGGTCTTGGATTAATGACCTTCAGGGTCCCTTCCAAATCTACAATTCTATGATTCTATGAGTCTACATCCATCCACAGAGGTGCTATAACACCTGCTCAGTGTGGAAAGCTTCCAGTGTCTTTTTAAATAGATACAGCAGCAGCCCTTGGGAGTTACATTTCTTTCTTTCTGAATACTGTAGTGTTGATGGGAACCAGGTGTATGTAACCTTGAGCTCTATGATGAAAGACAGGTCGGATATAATTGTAAGAAAATAAAAGAAAATCTTTGTAATAGCTCTTTGAGTTAAATACTATTATTTTCATTTTACAGATAGGAAATGTAAGCAAATGTGTAGGCAGTTGGCACCTGTCTGTCTCTGGAGGCAATGGAGGGGTGCCAAGCAAACAAAATTTTACTAGCCCTAAAAGCCAAAGAAAGTTGCCAGTAAAGGAAGAGGTGTGGGGGAGGGGAGAGTGAAAGTGGAGGAGAGAAAGCTGTAAACAATTACTTTTGCTCCAGTTAGCACAAATGCTGTTAACATGCAAATGAAAGCTGATCTCTGTGTGTGTGGAGATACGTTTGTGCATTTCAGTGAGTGCTTAGTAGCCTACGTTTACACCTGAATCCCAAGGAGGGGTGGAAATTGTGCTAAGCAGTGAGTGCTTAGATCCCATTTTAAATGCAGTTTTCTTTTTTAAAAAAAGAGGGGGAGGAGTTCTGCACATATTTAAGGACCAGGAAAAACACTCAGCACATGCTCAGATGCAGCCACACCACAGAACCAGGACTTAAAACACACACAGAGAGGAGGAACCTGACAGCCACGCGCGCGAGACTCCCTCCCTCCCTCCGGGCTAACGCAACAGGAGCCCGCGGAAGGAGCCAGAATCGCCCCGCCGATCCTTCCCCGCCCCGTTTTTGCCTGAAATCCCGGGCCGGCAGCAGCGGGGAGGCGACGCCAGGCGACGCGGACTCACCTCCGCTCATATCGCCCCGCAGCAGGGACAGGCAGGCGGACTTCCGTCGCTCGAGAATGAGGTCACGCGAGCTTCTGGCGCGTCATCTCGACGTCACTTTTCCCCCTTTCCCTCCCTCTTCCCCGGAAGTAACTGCAGCATGGAAAGGTTTCCGGCGAGGCCAAGCGGCGCGGCGCCGAAGGTTCCGCCCAAGGGGCAGCGTGGATCGGGAGAGCAGCTGGGAAGGTTTGGGTGACATTTTCTCCTACCATGAACGAAGCAGGTAAGGCAGTGAGTGTTGCGCGCTGCAGCTGGTCAATTATTATTATTATTATTATTATTATTATTATTATTACCGTTGTTGTTTCGGTTTTCTAGAGTAGGTCCCCAACTCTGTCATCAAAACAGCAACAAAAGGAGGAGATTCCCATCAGTGGCCAAATAAATTTCTATTTTATATATGTGTGTGTTAGATGGAAACAGAATAATATTAAATTGTTTACTGTCAGATATAAACCCATGTTGGTGTTAGCGACAACCACCGCGTGTGAAAATGGCCACTGTTGGTACTGTAATTACCTTGTTCGTGCTTTTATCAGTTCCACAAACACACACCTGCATCTCGGGACAACATCTCTTGAAGAGTATATAGACCACAAAAGTTCGCAAAAGCCATAATAAGTGTGTTAACCTTTATGGTGTCACAAGGCTCCCACCTCATAAATGTTATGATTCTGCAGTAAATGCAGCTTCCGGATCAAGCCCGAAGGAAGCCCCATACTGTCTTTTAACCAGATCAGAATGCTGGTCTTGCTCGTTGATCCTTTTGACTGGAGATTCTGAGGACTGAATCTGGAACCTTTTTCATAAGATGCAGGGGTTCTGCTGCATAGCTACCTTCTTGTAAAATGTTGTGTCGATTATCATAATTATTGGATCTCTTAATAAAAGCAACTGTGACTGTTTGTGGAGATTCCAAAGCTGACCATTTAAACTACCATTGCAATGAATTTGTAATAACTGAAAGCACAGCTAGTTTGTGAAGTGTAAAAGCAGAACGTCAGTGACTCTCCCCTTTTTCCCTCCTTCCCCATATCTTCTTTTCAGAGCTGGTTGAAGCTTTTAAAACCAAGATTACACAGGAGCCAGATGTTGCCTCTGCTGTGGCAGCCATCAATGTCTTGTTGGAGTTCTTGAAGAGGGACAAAGGCACGTAAGGGAATCCGATTGGGTGGGCTGAGCTGTGGAGCTACCAGTTTGCACCTGGTTTTCCGGGAACTTTTGATTTATAGTAAAACTTGCTGCCACCTTGCTGAGTTCAAGGTGCTGATTTTGGTGTATAAAGCCTTATACAGCTTGCAGCCAGGATACCTGAATACCCCTTATATACCCAGTCAGCCATTGTGTTCTGCTGGTGAGAGCCTCTTGCAGACGCCATCTCATCAGGAGGCTTGTTCTGCAGAATGTAGGAATCAGGCCTTTTAGTATTGTGGTTCCTTCCCTTTGGAATTCCCTCCCTTTAATATTAGACATGTGCTGTCTCTGTTCAGTACCTACTGAAGACGTCCTCTTTCAACAAGTTTTTTAATTGGAGTTCTTGTTCCAGTGTGCATCTGTACTGGAATTGTTTTTAATATGCTTTAAATATGTCTTTCATTCTTTATCACTTGTTATTTGCTGCCCTGGGAGGAAGGGCTGGATATAAACTTAACAAATAAGTAGATCCTGTAAGCTATATAAGTCTGCGCACCCCTGGACAATGCTGTCATTGGGCCTTTAGTAGCTTACTCTCTCCCTCTTTCTGTCAAGGTGAGACAATTCAAGGGTTGAGAGCAAACCTCAAACATGCAATAGAAATTCTCTCTGGTGTTGACTCTTCAGTTGCTGTCTCTTCTGGGGGAGAGCTCTTCTTAAGATTCATCAGCCTCACGTCTTTGGAGAATCCAGTAAGTTTCACTTAGCTTTTCATAAAGGGTGGCAACTGTTTGATAGTAGTCTTCTTTATGCCATTGCTGGTTTTTAGATGAAGGCAATACAGAGCAGGACCACAAGAGCTGCAATGAAACACGTTTACCTTGAGTACTCAGGGACTGCCTCTCCCCATAGGAACTGACCCAGACCCTGCAGTCATCATCTGAGGCCCTTATTTCTGTGCCACCTCCACGAGAGGTCCAGAGGGCAGCAACACAAGAACAGGCCTTTTCTGTGGTGACTCCACGTTTGTGGAATGCACTCCCTAGGGAGGCTCACTTGGCACCTTGGTTACATATCTTTAGGAACCAGGTGAAAACTTTCCTCTTTCCCAGGCCTTTGGCTAATTGAGCAATGTTTGGCCTTTTAAACTCTGGCGGGTATTGTTTTTGTTTGTTCCTATGTTACGTATTTTTGTGTTTTTACATTGTAAACTGCCCTGTGATCCTTGGATGAAAGGCAGTATAGAAATTAAATAAATACATAGTTACTTCTTTGCTATGATCTGGAACCAGTTTTAAATATCAGGGACCAGCGCTGGAACAAATCATGTGCTGGTAACAGTGAAAGAGGACTCTGTAGCATTTGCAAAGTTTGTATATCACTCTGTGCACCTCAGAAGACTCAGAGGATGTCTTTAGCACTTTTTCTGTCCCTCTCTTTTTTTAAAAAAGCTAAGCCAGTCTTGTAAATAAGTCTATAGAAGCTACTAGCCTGCACCAAACAAAGAAACAGCAGAGAGCTGACAGGGGGAGAATAAATAAATCAAGTTAATAATAAATTTCTGTGCTGGTTGTAGAGGGATGATGGGATCCTTCCTTCTTCTGCTAGCTGGCTCAGTATCTTGCATACATGCAATTCCTTATCACCTGTGGCTACTAAGTAGTTGCTTATAAACAAAGTTGTGCTAAGCATGATACCCAGGGCATGCTCTAGTTTATTTCACTAGTTATTTTTTCTTTCTTTTTCCAACTGATATAATTATAGAAACAGTACAAATTACATAATGCATATCTAGACATGTTAAACATTTCACTTTGAAATTATACAGAATAAGAAACTATATTGTTGTGCTATCTTACATATAACAGTAAAGTGCTAATATGGATTATTATGTGCTGCTTTTTCCAGGACTATTCCAAATGCAAAGATACCATGATTCAGCGAGGGAAGCTTTTCCTCGCTCGAACCTCTAATTCAAGGAGCAAAATTGCCGAACTTTGCCACACTTTTGTCAAAGATGGTGGGGTAAGTGAGCTTGGGTCATATTAGGGCAAAGAAATAGAGTGAAATGTCTTGTGCGTATCCCACAGATGCTCCATGTGTGCAGAAACTGATTCTGGGCAGAAAACATTGTACCCTATGAATCTCTGAGCTAAGCCAGGCATGGAATCATAGAATGGAAAAGACCTTGGAGGTCCTCCAGCCCTGCCTCCCACTCAGGGAAGCATCTGCAATGCAGGATGCAACTTTGCTATATAACTAGCCAGACTAACTAACCATCCAGCCTCTGCTTTAAACTCTCCAACGAAGGAGAGAGTCCACCTCCTCCTGAGGTTGTCTGTTCCACCGTCAAACAGCTCTTAATGTCAGAAAGTTCCTTCATTGCCAGGGGGTTGGACTAGATGATCCTTGGGGTCCCTTCCAACTCTACGATAATATGATTCTGTGACAGTGACTCTTCACAGGGTTGGCGCCAGAGGCTGGGCATTTGCCAGGGCCCCAAGGCCAGAAGAGGGTCCACTGCCCTAGCATAAGCTGTTTTGTCACAGAGCCCATTCCCAAGTTTTGCATTCATGGCTGATGGCCGTCTGTCCTGGATGCTTTAGTTGAGATTCCTGCGTTGCAGGGGGTTGGACTAGATGATCCTCAGGATCCCTTCCAACCTCATGGGTGTTAATATAGCCTGGACAGAATCTCAAGTGGATTTCCGTGGCACGCAATAAACTGAAGAATCCTGTGCCTTGCCTCCTCAGAGAATCTTAACTCACGCTTACTCCAAAGTGGTCCTGCGAGTGTTAGAAGCCGCCGTGGAAGCAAAGAAACGCTTCAGTGTCTACATCACGGAATCGCAGCCTGATCAAGCAGGGCAAGTAGATGGGACTTCTCTTTTCTTTATGTTAGGGGCACGAGGCTCTGTGCAAACAGAGGAAGCCGTTTGCTATCTGTCTTTATCTGGAAAGGTTTACCCCCCTGCGAATTTAGGAGGCAGTCTTCTGCACACTGAACTTGGAAGTAAGTCCCATTGAACACGGTGGGACATATTTCTGAACAAGCACGCAGCAGATCAGTCTGCAAATTCAGCAGCTGGTAAATCACTTTAAGAGCAGCCCAAGAATCAACAGGTTTTGGTGAATGGATTTGCCAACTTTGTTTAGGTTGGGCTTTTGCCGCGTGTCCCATGTTTTAAATCCCCCTTTCCTCCCAGGAAATCAGAATAGTATACAAGGTTTTATTTCCTCCACTCCCCAGAATTTTCTGCCCACAACCAGCATGGGAGGTAAGGTAGGCTGAGAGATGGTGATTGGGTCAAAGACCTCACAGTGAGCCACATGGTGAGTGGAGATTTTAACCCGGGCCTCTGTGATTACAGTCCAACACTCTACCGTAGTCTTCCCCAACGTGGTGCCCTCCAGGTGTTGGACTAAACTCTGATCATTCCTAGCAATTGGAGGTTGATGGAAGTTGGAGTCTAACAACATCTTGGAGAACCACCTTGGGAAAGCCTGCTCTAACCACTACACAGCACTGCCTCTTTTCCCCTTACTTTTCTGCATGAACTAGAGGATTGGAGGGGGGTGGAGAAGAGCCACCTTGCTTTGTGCCAGGCTACAGTGAAGGGAAGAACTAGTGGGAAAGCAGCCAGAGGGCTTGAGGGAGGAGTCTGTTTCACTTTGTGGAAAGGTTTCTCTGCAAATCTCAAAAGACTTGTGGAAGGAGATGTCACCATTGGTGACCAGGGGAATAAATTTGTGGAGTTCCATAGTTTTCTTAATCTCCAGTGGCACAATGTGAAGCATGTCACTTAGAAATAAACCCCTCTGAGTTCATTGGGACCTGCTCTCTGGTAAATTTAAGGTAAAGGGACCCCTGACCATTAGGTCCAGTCGTGGCTGACTCTGGGGTTGCGGCGCTCATCTCGCCTTATTGACCGAGGGAGCTGGCGTACAGCTTCCGGGTCATGTGGTCAGTATGACTAAGCCGCTTCTGGCAAACCAGAGCAGCGCACGGAAACGCCGTTTACCTTCCTGCCAGAGTGGTACCTAGTTATCTACTTGCACTTTGATGTGCTTTCGAACTGCTACATTGGCAGGAGCAGGGACCGAGCAACGGGAGCTCACCCCATTGCGGGGATTCGAACCGCCAACCTTCTGATTGGCAAGTCCTAGGCTATGTGGTTTAGACCACAGCACCACCCACGTCCCTCTGGTAAATTTGCTTAGACCTGATTTCTTGAAACAACATCCTCAGTGCAAAAGGAGGGGTAGGAGTTGCTGATGATGAGAAGAAAAAGCAATTCTATACCAGGAGCTCATTTGAGAGAGAGAGAGAGATTCTGTTAATTTTTAGAACACTGTTTTGAACAAAAAACTATTAATGTAAAAAAAACTATTAACAATTACACAGGCAGAAGATGGCAAAGGCACTCAGTAAACTTGGCATTCCTGTGACCATCATCCTGGATGCTGCCGTTGGGTAAGTCTGTGTGGCTGGTTCTGCAGCTGGGCTTTTGAAAGGCAGTTGGACATAGTGACCTCCTGTGAGCGCTGCAGAGGAAGAGAACCTGCTGCATCCTGGTGTTTAAAGGGCTGGTTCTTGCACTAGTAAGCCAAGGTTGTTGGCCATAGCGCAGTGCGAGAGCGTTTGCCTTGGGTGCAGAAGGTCCAAGGTTCAGTCCCCAGAGATTCCAGGTGGGGGTTGGAGAGAGCCCTGCCTGAAACCCTGGAGAGCTGCTGCCAGTCTGTGTAGACAGTACTGTGCTAGATGGACTACTGGTGGGACTCGGTATAAGGCAGCTTCCTGTGTCTCCCCCCCCCCTTTCTCTTTGGCTGTTTCACGGCTAGTCTTGTGTTTCTCTCCCAAGTGTAAAACAAGTGGCAAGGGGAGGGTAATAATAATAATAATAATAATAATAATAATAATAATAATTTTATTTATATCCCGCCCTCCCCAGCCAAAGCCGGGCTCAGGGCAGCTAGCAACAATAAAATAGTACAACATACCAAAATCATTCATTATAAAATTAACTCAAATCAAACTAATGGCAGCCACTGGGCCAGAGCTCTGCGAAGATTGCCAAAGGAGGGGGTCAGACTGTGCCTTGGCCAAAGGCCTGGTGGAACATCTCTGTCTTGCAGGCCCTGCGGAAAGATGTCAAGTCCCACAGGGCCCTAGTCTCTTGTGACAGAGCGTTCCACCAGATCGGAGCCACAGCCGAAAAAGCCCTGGCTCTAGTTGAGGCCAGCCTAACCTCTCTGTGGCCTGGGACCTTCAAGATGTTTTTGTTTGAAGACCGTAAGTTCCTCCGTGGGACATACCAGGAGAGGCGGTCCCGTAGGTACGAGGCTCCTAGGCTGTATAGGGCTTTAAAGGTTAAAACCAGCACCTTAAACCTGATCCTGTACTCCACCGGGAGCCAGTGCAGCTGGTATAGCACCGGGTGAATGTGATCTCGCAGCGAGGACCCCGTAAGGTATAGCTGAAAGCGTAGCAGGAGTGGCTCTGTGCATCACAATGGCCCCACCCCAAATAACTCCTTGGATGGAACAGGAATTGAGTTGTTTTTATTCCTTCTGAACAGCTACATCATGGAGAAGGTGGACCTGGTGATAGTTGGCGCTGAAGGAGTGGTAGAAAATGGAGGAATTATTAACAAGGTAAAGTGTGAGTCTGCCCAGGTTTTTCGTGGCTCCCTAAACAGTTTAGGAAATAGTTGTTTTTCCAGAGCTGTCCTGCTAGATCCGAACAAAAGTCCCGTCTTCTCCAACGTCCTGCTTTCTTCCATTGGTTAGCCAGATTATTTAAGGAAGAAGTTTGGGAGCAGCAGAAGAAAGTGCTTGTCGTTCCTTAGTTTTTTCCCTCCAACATACACGAAAAAAGACTTTAAAAATCCTAGTCAGCTTTCCTTTGTAAAAACTTCTTTGATTCCATCCCCTCTCTTTCTTCCCAACTGTCCCAAATAAATGTTAGAATTCTGCAGCCTGTATATATTGTTCAAAATAAATAAGTAGCATTGCCTATTTACTTATATGGGGCATAATTGTACATAATTTATTCTAATTTTGCTAGTCAAGGGGAGCAGCATAAAACTACATAGAGCAGAAGTGTTGACCAGTGAAAAACTTGTTTAGCTGCTCCTCTGTCATCTTTACAACCATAAGGGCCAGAAACTTGTTTTTTAAAATAAAATAGAATAGAAAGCTAGAATGTAGACCCACACACCCATGTACATATGAATGTTCTGGCTTCTGTGGAATCCTATCATACATGCATAGCATAAGGCTTGCTTATGTGTGAACATACCCTTTTTCTCAAAGGTTTTGAGACCTGAATCTAGGGAGTTGCTTATTTTTCTTGCAGGTATAATACAGGATACAGTTAAGCGCTTTGAAGTTCCACTGATTTTCAGTGAGAGAGGGAAACTTGTACTTTATAGCGCAAACCTAGGCATGTCGACTCAGGAGGAAATCCCTTTATTTCACAGTAGCTTAGTACGTTTAAAATTGTAGCTTACTTACGTGGGAACCTGATTAAACTCAATGGGGTTTTCTTCTGAGTAGACATGTATATAGGACTGCACTCTAAATCTCTCCAACAAGACTTCACTGTGCTCGGCTTTGACAGAATCTTACCCTTGGGGTTCCTTTTGTGTCATAAAGCAAGGGGTGTTTGGTTCCTCATCATAACCTGAGAACATTTCTCTCCCCCCCCCCATGGCCTTTTCAGATTGGCACAAACCAAATGGCTGTGTGCGCCAAAGCTCAGAACAAACCCTTCTACGTGGTGGCAGAGAGCTTCAAGTTTGTGAGACTCTTCCCTCTGAACCAACAGGATGTCCCAGATAAATTTAAGGTAAAGGAAAACTAACTTTGCTTCCTGGTTATCTGCATTCAAAACACTGTAGCCTGCAATGGGGTGGAAACCTCTGAGGAATTTAATGTCCGATCTTGGAAGTAAACCAGTATAAGGGGCAGCCATCCAGGGATTTGGGGCACTGAGGTGCATTTGTCGCCTTCATTATCAACTTCCAGAATGAATTTGAAAACATTAATGTTTACTCAGGCATTTAGGGACTGAAGAATCCTGTTCCTGGCAACCCTGAAGGTGTCAGATGAAGTGTTGTTTTTAATGGTCACTGCTTTTAGATGTTTTTAATTGTAATAGTTTTTCTAATGTTTTAGCTGCTTTGTTTTTGAATTGTGGGTGGGTGTGCCACCCTGGACTAATTCAGGAGGAAGGGCAGGATGTGCATTCAATGGAGAAATAAATGATGGGTGGGAGACACCCAGTTCTTGTCTCTCCATGGCATCTGAATTGGGTGAAGCTGTGCAAGACTTGCCTTTTTGGGGCAGTTTTTTTGAGGAGCCACTGATTTCGGCCACTATTAATAATTTTAATTCAGTGATTCATGTTAACATTTTTCTAATAGATTTATCTGTTTTATATCTCTTTATCTGTTTGCTTTGTTGTAAACTGCCCTGTAACTTGTGGAAAGGGCAATATATAAGTTGTCAACTAAGCAGAACCCCACGTTTTATTATAACCAGAACTGTAGCTTGAGCTGAGGAGAGTTCTTTCAGCTATTTATTTCAAGCACTTTCCCCCACATTCTTCCGCCAAAATAGGCTCCCAGAGTAGCATACAAATGCTTACCAATAAGACAGTCCCTGCCCTCATGCTTACAATCTAAAAGAATGACATAAAAGGAAAAGGGTTTGTGGGAAGCAGAAGGAAATCAAGCTCAGGCATTAGATCTTAGTTGCCAAGTTCCTCAGGTCGCAATTCAGCAAGGGACAGAGCTGGATCCAAGCACAGGGAAAGGGCTGCTTCATCCTCTTCCACTTGTGGTGTCGACGGCAGTGAGCTAGATGGGTCTGACTTGGTGTAAGGTAGCTTCCCATTGTCAGCCTGCGTTCAGACTATGCAGCCTGGGAATATGTGTGTTGAATGTTACACATGTACAGAATACTGTAACAGGACCCAAACCAAAGGGCTCAAATGGCAAGGAAAAGGATTTAGGCAAAATGTCAGGACCCTCTTGATGGACCACTCTGTTAGACAGTGGAACAGGCTGCCTCAGTCTGAATCAGACTAATAATAATAATAATAATAATAATTTTTATTTATACCTCGCCCTCCCCAGCCAAGGCCGGGCTCAGGGCGGCTAACAAGCAATAATAAAAACAAGTTGAATGAATACAACTTAAAAACAATATTAATACAACATTAAAATATTGAAACATTAAAATATTAAAATGCAGCCTCATCAGAGGAGGAGAAAGGAAAAAGAAAAAAGAAAAGAGGGGGTGGGAATCAAATCATATACTAATCCTTCTGTCTTAGTATTGTCTGCAAAACTGTGATCCAGAGTTGCAGGCAGGCAACACTCTCAGCCAGGAAATGAACCTGGGACCTTCTGCACACGAAGCCAACACTCTGCCCCCAAGCTGCCTCCCTTCCCTTCATTACAGCTTCTAAAGGAGGCGCTGGGTGCCTGCCTATTAGGGACGCTGTAGTAGCCAACTTTTCTGAATGGGCAGGTGATTAGACCAGATTACCTTTAGGTGCCTCTCAGCTCTGTGATCCTGTGTTCTAAGTCATGCTGCCAAACTCGGGTGAAAAAAGTGTCCTTTCACAGAAAACGATAACTCACCACTTTTTCTTATTTCTTCCCCAGTACAAAGCTGACACGTTGAATCAGCGTAAGGCACTTACAGAGGAGCATCCCTGGATCGATTATACCTCCCCATCTTTGATCACTCTGCTCTTTACAGACCTTGGGGTCCTGACCCCCTCTGCTGTTAGCGATGAACTGATTAAACTCTACTTGTAAAATTGTCCACATCTGGCGTGCCTAAGGGTGATTATGTTTCTCTACCAGTCTGTTAAAAAGGCAAACCCTATAAGTAAGAAGATTGCTGGTGATGAATCATTGGATGGCTCAATTTGAAGAACCAAGTCTCTTAAATGGGTTGCATGCAGAGCCCACAATGCAGCTTGGAAAGTTAAATTGTCAGGAACAAATTCACAGAAGGTTCAGATATGTTAGATTTTATTTGTAATTCAGTTTATTACCGACCCTTCACCATAGGTCTTCTGTTCTGGGCCATTATTGAGGATTGCACACACATGAAGGTGGTGGGTGGATAGAAGGACCCTGAGTGGGAGGTAGGGAAGACCACCCAGGGGGAGAGGCTGGGAGAAGAAAGGAAAGCTGGGTGGGTCTACCACTTTCTGTGTGAGACAAAACACTAAGAGCTGCCTTTAAGAGAGGAATTCGCTTTTGCTTTCTCTGTTTTTATTTAGATTAGTTTCTTTTATCTTACTGTATTATGACAAAGCTTTAATAAAATACTATTTTTTTAAAAAATACTAAAATATATTTTTTAAAATATATCTTTTAAGAAGGCAGGCTTAAGATGATGGAGAACAGTTGGTGGCTGATGATCTGAACCTCAATTCTCTTAGATAAGAGAAGCCAGACTTTTCAGAAGGAATGACACAAAATGTTTAAAGCAGACAGCCAGGGAGTGACTACTTACAGTCAATCCCTCAGGCCAGGTAGTCTTCCTACAAGGAGCTTGGAGCTGGATACACGATCTCTCCCTTGTTAGCCTCATCACAGTCCAACAAAGTAGGTTTAGGTTGCAACACCGCCCTGAAACCTCCGGGTATAGGGTGGCATATAAATTCAATAGATAAATAAAAATAAACAAACACAGCAACTGGGACAAGGTTACCCAGCAAGAATGTGCCACTGGCTTTGTAGAATGCAACTTATTGCAAGACATGGGTGGGAGGAAAAATCTGGGAGCCTTTGCAACATGATGCTTAAAATCTTAACAGCAAAGTGGTCCTTACTCGTAGCTTCCTGGCAAAGCCCACACTTTCCCAAGCTCAAAATCCTTGGCACTTCCTGTTAAAAGAATCCCCTGTAGCAGCTCATCAGTGGTCTGGCTCAGAAGGCGGTGGCTTCAAGTTGTCCTGATTGAAAGCTGTGCTGGCTGGCGCTCATGAGAGCTGAAGCCCAAATCATCTGCACGGCTCCAAGTTGAACAAGGCTGCTGTAACATAAGGCCCCAACAGCAACAATATCAAGAGTGAAATGGCACTCGGTTTGTGCATATAAAGTTTTATTTGTATCAAAAAGGAGAGTTCAGCTCAACATTTCACCCTTCAGTCTGAGCCTCCTGCCTGGGCCTCCTTCACGCCGTGCAGCAGCTTCTTCTCAAACTCCTCCTCACTGATTTTGCCCTTCTTGAGCCTTTTCAAGAGCCGGGTGTCCTGCAGGAGCTCCTCCATATCCTCGTCCTCCACATCAGAACCCTGCAAGGAAAAGGGGGAGAAGACTAGAGCGTAGCAGGGCACAGAAATACTTGGGCGGCAACTGCCGGCATCATAATGACATTATACAAATCTATGGTGCAGCTGCATTTGGAGGGCTGTGCACTGTCCTGGTCGCTTCACCTCAAAAAGGGTATTGTAGAAGTGGGTGGCGCTGTGGGTTAAACCACAGAGTCTAGGACTTGCTGATCAGAAGGTCGGTGGTTCGAATCCCCGTGACGGGGTGAGCTCCCGTTGCTCGGTCCCTGCTCCTGCCAACCTAGGAGTTCGAAAGCACCTCAAAGTGCAAGTAGATAAATAGGTACTGCTCTGGCAGGAAGACAAACGGCGTTTCCGTGCACTGCTCTGGTTGGCCAGAAGCGGCTTAGTCATGCTGGCCACATGACCCGGAAGCTGGACGCCGGCTCCCTTGGCCAGTAAAGCGAGATGAGTGCCGCAACCCCAGTCGGCCACGACTGGACCTAATGGTCAGGGGTCCCTTTACCTTTTAGAGCTGGGGAAAGTTCAGAAAAGGGCCACCAAATGGCCGAGGGGGTGGAGCGACTCCCCTATTAGGAAAGGTTGCAGCGTTTGGGACTCTTTAGTTTGGAGAAAAGGCAAGAAAGAGGCAACATGACAGAAGTTTATAAAACTATGCAGGGCATTGAGAAAGCGGGTAGTGGAATTCCCCTCTCTCCTAACACTGGAACTCGTGGACACCCAATGAAGCTGAACGTTGGAAGATTTTGGATGGATAAAAGAAAGTGCTTCATGCAGCGCAGTCAAATATGGAACCCTTAGATGTTTTTAAAATAGGATTAGACAAATTCATGAAGGAGAAGAGGGATCCTAGCCATGGTGGCTTGGCTCTGCCTCCACAGTTGGGAGGCAGCAATGCTTCTGAATACCAATTGCTGGAAGCCGCAGGAGGGAAGAGCTCTTGTGCTCAGGTCCTGCTTGAAGGTTTCCCAAAAGAAGCATCTGGTTGGCCTTTGTGAGAAGAGGCTGCTGGACTAGGGGGCCACTGGGCTGATCCAGGAGGCTCTCCTGATGTTCTTATGACAGACACATACCGTATTTTTTGCACCATAACACTCACTTTTTTCCTCCTAGAAAGTAAGGGGAAATGTCTGTGCGTGTTATGGAGTGAATGCCTACGGATGGCGGGGGGGAATCTGCTGCAGTCGTGAGCAGAGGATCCATGGTTCCCCTTCCTTCCCTCCTCCGTGGTTACAAAGCATGGATCTACATGGATCCTCAGGATTTTTGCATTGGGCTACTCCAAACTCACTGACAGATCACATGTCTGTGGCCACAGCATGAACCACAAAAATCATATATCCACTATTTCGTTTAGAATATTTTTTTTCTTGTTTTCCTCCTCTAAAAACTACGTGCGTGTTATGGTCTGGTGCATGTTATAGAGCGAAAAATACGGTAGTTCCAGCTTCCCCCAAACAAGTGCATCAAGCCCTCTGATGCTCCTAGTATTTCTTTATCCACCCCACCACCCTTTTCAGTCAAGACTGGCTCTCAAAAAAGAGTAGACCCACTGAAATTAATGACTCTTTATTCTTAATAGGTCTACTAGCCCTAGATGCAATCAAAAATAAAATAAACATGGTAGAACACTCCCCTCACCTCCTCTCTTTTCCTTTTGGCTGTCATTTTCTTCTTCTTCTCTTTCTTTGATTTCTGCTTGGACCAGGCTTTGTTGCGGGTGAATTTTCTCTGCCCACCGTGCTCCTGCCACTCCTTCCTTCGCTGCTCCAACAGCTTTTGCCTCTGTTTTTCTCTGTTCTTGTCCTTGAAGGCAATCGTGTCCGTGTCAATATCAACAGGCGTGAAGTCCGAAAAGCACTTGCCTTTCAGCTCCGGCATCCGTGGCATCTTCAGCAAACCAAAACCGCGGGCCAGGCTACTAAAGTCCAAGTCTGTTGAGAGGGGGCGGGGGAGAAGAGAGAGAGAAAAGTATATGGATGGATCAAGACACATACAGAAACCATGTGACAAAGCAGAGACTACACAGGCCAGCTGGGATGTCACAATAAAACAGACCATCACGCTTTTGGGGGCCAGTGAGCACATTTGGAATTTAGAGAAAGTACCATAGGCACCAGTCACAAAAAGTACCATAGGCACCAGTCACATGAAATGGCTGTTGCATCTAAAAGGGGAGAAAGAGAGGCAGACTCAAAAAAATGGTTCAAGCATGCCCCACTCGTGCCCCAATGGAGAAAGCACCTGCATCAGCCACCTCCATGCTTGCTCACAGAGTATCTCCTTGCACCCATCCTCTGTGGAGAATGGAAGGGAGAGTGCTCGATTTAGGAGATGCTCAGCCACTGCAAACAAGAAAATTAGCAGGAAAAAAGTCTTGTGGATTGTGAATTTTTGAAGGGATAATTCATAGGAGGTGCCATAGACAGGTTGGCTATTGGCGCCCATGGATGCCATGTTGGCAGCCCATGGGATAAACCATGGTTCACTGTGGTTGGGAGGACCATCAGCAAGCCCTGGCTGTGAAGAGATCAGAAACTTCTATTTCTGACAAACTCCAGATTAGCGTTAACATCAGAACCATACCTTGCGGTTTCATCTTAACTTACTGTGGGGCCTGCAGTGTGCCTCAGCCACGCATCTCACACAGTGGCTCTGACGCCTGCAGGCTCTGCACTGCCAAAACGGCAGCATGAGGCTTGCTTCTGCCCGCCGCCTCTCCCTCGGTCACCCTACAGCTGAAGGGGAGGTGGGGGCAAGGCTCAGCACACCAAACTCTGCCCCGGCTTGATAAACAAGCTGACTTCACAACACATGATTTGAAGTTGGCTTGTTTCTACAAACCATAATTAAAATCAACCAGTTTGCTCGGTTTGCATGAAATGACAAGCTGTGATTAATCAAAGCCAAAAGCTTAGGCTTTAGACTTCTTCCTCATGGCCTTGGCGGAGAAGGAAAGAAGAAGACAAAGCATGTGAGAAGCTACGTCTCTAGCCAGAGACAGAGGTCAAGAAGGGGCAGCGCAGCTTAGGGGTAGAGCATTTGCTTTCAATACAGAAGGTTCTGGGTTCAATCTAGGATGAAGAGCAAGACAAATTTAATAAATAAATTATAAATCTCTAGGTAAAGGCTGGGAATGTCGCCTGTCTGAAACTTTAAGAAAGCCACTGCCAGGAAGCACTGTCTACACTGCACTAAATGGACCGATGGTCTGACTCAGTAAAAAGCAGCATATGCCAGCAGGGGGCCTTCCAGATGTTTTCAACTAGAACTCCCTGATGCTTGGGCTGATGATGGGAAGTTGTGGAAGGTACCAGGATGGTGACGGCTGCCAGAGAGCATTCCTGAATCAAAACGGCCAGCAAAAATACACACACACACACCTAGTGCAAATTACCTTTCATCCTGAAGATCAGGTTGCACTCGTGTTTGGCATATGCCTGCACGTAAGATACAAAGGCTTTCATCCCCTTCTCATAGAAAGCTCTGTCAGCCAGACTGAGAGACTTCAGCTTCGGCAGGACATCTGCCACGTTGCTCTGCAGTTTCATTTCCTGCATGGGACACTGTCAAGAGGAGTCCAGTTTCAAATTATCTGAAACAAGACACTGGAAGTGCACCCCTTAATTCAGCTACTTTTAAATATGACATACCATGTGAAGAATTTTGCAAGTCAGAAGACCTTTTTTGCACATCATCTTTGCCCAAAAAAAGCTTGCCAAAGATTTGTGCAGAAGGGAGAATTTCTGAAGGTGCATTTTCCCCCACTAGAAGTACTGCATAAGCAGGAAAAGTCACACCTGTCAATAATTACTTACCGTATTTTTCGCCCTATAGGACGCACTTTTTCCCCTCCAAAAATGAAGGGGAAATGTGTGTGCGTCCTATGGGGCGAATGCAGGCTTTCGCTGAAGCCTGGAGAGTGAGAGGGGTTGGTGCGCACCAACCCCTCTCACTCTCCAGGCTTCAGGAAGCTCTCCGCCAGCCTTGGGAGCCCGCGGGAGTTCCCGTCGGGCTCCCTAGGCTTGCGGATAGCAGCCTGCATCTTGAAGCCCGGGGCGCGCTGCACAGCACGCCCTGGGCTTCGGTTCCCCGACCTGGTTTGGAGGCTGGCAGTGGGGAGAAGTGCGCTTCTCCCTGCCACCAGCCCCACAAGCTCAGGGGACAGCGGGGAGGCGCAGCGCCGCCATCCCGCTGTTCCCCGACCTGGTTTCGACTTCAGGCAGATATATGCAAGGTGTGGGAGCCCGGCGGGAAGTCGCGCCGGTCTCCCAAGGCTTGCGGAGAGCTGCCTGTTCTGGGGGCTGGGGTCGGGGAAAGCTCGGGCTTCCCCCGCCCCAGCCCCACACCTGGGGGGGGGAATAAAAAAAAATTCTTTATTTCCCCCCTCCAAAACTAGGTGCGTCCTATGGGCCGGTGCGCCCTATGGGGCGAAAAATACGGTATTTATTAATTTCATTTATTAATTGTCTCCCATAGAGCATTCCAAAGCAGTAAGCAAACAATTTCACATCCAATAGAGAGGCAGACTAGGATACAAATCTCCACATAAAAGACCCATTGGAAAAGGAAGTCCTTCCAATAGGCACCGAGGGGAAGTAGAAGGCACCTGTCTCTGACACATTCTGAAAAGCAGGTGCCACCACACTAAAGGCTTCATCCCTACATTGTACAGAACAGATCTAGTAAGACAGAGCTGCAGGAGGCCCTCACCTGCAGAGCACAGTGCATGGTTACATACAAGGAGTGAGACAATCTTTTAGGTCTCCTGGTCCCTAAAAGATGTAGAGGACTTTGTAGAACAGTCAGTATTCCTTCCCCATGAACTGCATTCTCAGTGGAACCTGGAAGCATTCTCCCTTTCCATTTTTGAAAACAGAGAAGCCCACGCACCTTTTGGTTAATGGCTAGAAAACTGATGTAGGCTTCTTCCATGGGAAGCAAGAAGACAAGTGCGCTGCCCAAGTGCCCGATGCGCGCAGTGCGGCCACAGCGATGAACGAAGGCACTGGAACAGCGGGGGAAAGTGGTTCAACACAAGGAAAAGGCACACCTCCTTGGAGGCCAGCACAGGCCCCCACATTTGTATGCTATCACTGCTGAGCTCAGCAGACACTTTACTTCCCACTTTTTTGCAGCCATAAACCAGAGTGGCCATTAAAGATTGGTTGCCTTCTTAAAGAGAAGGGAAGAAAGGGGAGAAACACTCAGTACCTTGCATTGCTTGGAGGGTCACACTGCAAAACCCAGTTCACCTCTGGAATGTCTATGCCTCGGGCCATCACATCCGTGCAAACCAGAATGCCACTAAGAAATCACGGGGAAATGCAAAGTTTTAGGAGGGGACGGAAATAAAAGTGAAATAACCTAGTGATTCTCCCAACTTAATTGGCTCCCATATGCAGAACGTTGGTCCTGCAACAAAAAGGTGCAGCGTGGAATAGCGCTGATGAGGAATCCAGCCACTCTATTTCCCCCTCCCACCTAAAAAAAATATCTATCAACATTCTGTAGCCACAGAGCATGCTCAGTCCTCACTGGGGTGTTTTTGAGCCCTGCCTGCCTGCCCAGCCGCCACTTTTAGGGTTTGTTTTCTAAAGATGCTTGGGACTTCTGCAAACCTTTGAGTTCTGCCAAGTCTGCTGATATCTCCCTGTTGTACATGGATGGTACTATTTTGGCTACAGAAGAATCGACAGTTGCAGACTGAACATTAGAAATAGAGGAAATGACCCTGAAGCAAACAATCCTGAAGTCTTAGCAGTTTCCCCAACAGTCTTACACCTAAATCATGTATATGTGTTGGGGGGGTGTGCGTGAGAGAGAGAGAGATGCACACACACACATATTTATAGCAGTTGGCTAAACCAGTCCTTGTGAAAATGCATCTCACCTCGGAAGTTTCCGGAACTCCGTGAAGATCCTATTCCGTTTGTGTTTCATTTTCCCATGGATGCACATTATTTTCACATTCTTAATCAAGGATTCCAAAGTCTTCCCAAAATACTCCACGCAAGCGCAGGTACTGGAAGTGTAAACAAAATGCCACAAAATGGGTCAGCTTTGCGATTCTTCATTTTTGACGGTCTAAAGGCCAAGATCCGAAGAGGGGTGAAATTACTTTGACCAGAGCTCAAGGCAGGAGAGTATGATTACCTCAGAGTATTGCAGACGAAGGAGCTGAAGCTGGAAAAGAGCGGCTTCCTTGACGCCATGCTCTGCCAGAGTACTTAAAAATCTAAATGAATCAGTCCCTCTACATCTGTCCTCCACGCCCTTCAAGCTGAGTTTCCCAGCAGTGCCCCATGCCACTGAGGCAATATGGAACCTTGACTTGTTACAACAGGAATTGTGAACCTCCAATGTTGCTGGACATCCCAACCCTCACCAGCACCAACCAGGATGGCCGATGGTTGGAAATGATGGGAGCTGGAGTCCAGAAGGTACCGTATTGGCCTGAACATAAGCCTCACTTTTTCCCAAATTCTGACAGTGAAAAGTGCGGCTTAAATTCGCAACCTTACAAAAATTGGCTTTTACGATATCGCTGCTAAAACAGACATACAGTAAAACGGAACGGGTGTGAGTGCCTGCGGAATTTTAAGGGAGCGACTTATATCCGGGTATTGTCTTTTTTTCTTTTCCCCCCTTGAATTTTAAAGGTGTGACTTATATTCAGGCCAATACGGTAATTCTGAGGAACTTCTGAGGACACCCCTTTAGCTACTGAGCCAACAAATTAGAGTGCTTAGGGTGGCAGATAGTTCTATTTTTAAAACAAAACAAAACCAAAAATATTTCTCTATGTGTTTCAGTCTACTTTCCATTTCTCAATGCTGAATGAGACATTGATCATGTCATGGGTATTTCTTTCCCGGATGAAGATATATCTGAACAGCTAAGGTGGGGAACCTGTCCTGTCCCCGTCCCCCCCATTGCTGGACCCCCAACTCCCATCAGCCCCAGCCATTATGTTCAACAGTCTGGAATGATGGGGTTTAGGGGCCAGCAACCTCTGGAGGGCCACAGATTGCCCCAGCCCTGTGTTCAAGGACCTCCCTGCCCTTAGCATCACCTGAAAAAGACGAGATGTTTTTCTGCCTTGTGTTGGCGAAGGAAGTGGACCAGCTGGTTAAATTTTTCTTCTGCTTTGCAGATCTAAAAAGAGGAGGACAGAAAGATAAAGAGGCAGGGATAAATAGATGGCAGCGGGAAGCAACAAAACACTGGCAGAATCCGAGACCAGGGAGAAGAGTCGGTGGAAGAAGATTGGAAGAAATTTAAAGACTACTTACAGAAATATTGTAAAATTAATGAATGTTAGAATGATGACGGATTGAAGTTAAGCGGTTTCTAGCGGTAATGGTATAAAAAAATATGGAAAAATTGGTTTTTAATATGTAAAAATTTAATGTTATAATTTATCAAGATTAAAGATTAGGATTAAAAAGGAGGGAAAGGAATTGCTGGATTAACATATTGAATTGGAATACAAAAGAGGGAGGTATGAGGAGGTCCGGGAAACAAGTAAATGTAAAAGAAGTGATGAAAAGATGGAATTGTTTTTAACTGTTTTTTCTTTTTTGTATTTTGTATTTTTCCTTTTTATTGTTAATTTTCTTATTAATGTGATTTTTCTTCTTTTGAAATTTTAATAAATATTATTTTTTAAAAAAAAAAAACACACAACAAACACCAGAGCCGATCAAAGCCCTCCTTAAAACCCTTTTCAAGATCAATCTGAAAGCTTCCCTTTAGACTGCAACTGTTAACAAAATTTTTTTTTAAAAAAATCTCAATTACAGTCATACCTTGGTTCTCAAACAGAATCCGTTCTAGAAGTCCATTCGACTTCCGAAAATGTTCGAAAACCAAGGCGCAGCGTCTGACTGGCTGCAGGAGCTATAGGATTATAGCCAACAAAGCTGTCCTAGTCGGGCAAGGACAATGGACTTGCACAATGGACTTTCTCCTTCCTCTCACTTTCTCACCTCCCAAAGAAACTTCTGCTTTAGAGAGCTGGGGGAAACTCCAAGAACCTGACATGGCTGAAGGGAGCTTCCTGCGTTACTATAGAGCCATCCTCACCATGTAGTAGTTTTGGAGGCGGGTGGGGGTCTTCTGAGTGTTGCTCGCTGCCATTCCCTTCTCCTTCACCGAGATGCGGACAGGGTTCCGGAGACCAGCCCTCACCAGGTTCTCGACTTCTTGAGTTTGAGTTGCCGAAAAGAGCCCCGTTCGTCTCTGCTTGGGCAACAAGTCCAGAATGGTATTTAAACTGCAAGCGAACACAGTTAGAAAGGTCAGAAGAGCTCTTCTGAATCAAGGCCAAAGATACACAAGCGAAGAACTTTATTCAGTCTTCATTTCAAAGGAAACCAAGCTAATGCTAATGATATGGATTAACATGTAGATAAAAACAGTTATCATTTGGATTGTGCACTTCTCCAAATTTTGCAATGCAGTTTTGGTTAAAAAATGCATATATTCTGTTTTAGAGTGGGAATGTGTACAAAATATATGTTTCAGGGACAAGTACATGCACAATGTTTGTTTCAGGGGGAAATGCATACAATTTAAGCAAATTTTTGGGTAGTATTTTTAAAAGCCACAGAAAGCAAGATGGAATGCACTCAACACCAGCAAAACTGTCACAGAATGGCAATAAACTGATCCATCCATCCATACTTCTTAGTCCCAAAGTGCTCAATCAGATGTCTTCCAATTTAACTATTATGAAATTTATAATCCAGCTCAAGAGCAGGCAACCATCAAAGGTGCTGGTGGAAGGTCCCCCTTACTCCCAAAGCAAATACCTTGCTTCAAAGCCCATATCCAGAAGCCGGTCTGCTTCATCCAAGACCAAAACATCCAGAGATTTCACAGAGCTGGCCAAATCCAGCCCATCTGATTTTCTCCTGAACATGTCCTCCAAACGGCCTGGAGTAGCTACTAGGATGTGTCCACTGTTGGGTATAGAGGGAAAAACCTCATTTTTATGGTTGGTTTGGGGGAAAGTTCATAACTGCAGGGAAAGTCACAGGAGAATCCAATCTTTTTGGAACTGGGATCAATACAATCAAGAAAGAAATCAAGAAGGAAAAGGAGATGTTCTCTGTCTGTGCACTAGCATATATCACAAACACAGCTGCCACCTCTTCCTCCCCCTTGCACAAAAACCTTTTACTCCACTGCCACCAGGCTCTTGCTGAATGCTTGAGACGCCCAAAATGCAAATAATGAGAACCAAAGTGACATTTTCAAATCTTATGACTTCTAAGCTCCTGTTGGTGCTCCAGTAGTAATAAGAGAGAACGAAATATGAAAGCATGTCAAAAACTGCTTTTGTGAAATTCCACTGAAATTAAGCTAGTCAACCATGTGCTTAGAATCTTAGGATTGTAGAGTTGAAAGGGAATGCAGAAATCTTTTTTGCCCAACATGGGGCTCAAACCCACAACCCTGATGTTAACAGCCTCATGCTCTACTAACTGAGCTATCAGAGATCAAATTATTACTAGGACCAACAAGGATCAAATGGCACAGCACTGTCCATACCCAATGGACAGATAGGGGCTGGGGAGTTGCTATAATAAATCTCAATAATATCTAAAGATACAAAAAAATAGTATCAATAACCACCAACCCCCCCCCCAAAAAAAACACCTAAATAAGAGTTTGTTCAGCAGCCTCAGCTTTGCAGCTGGAGTCAAGTCAGGGCCCCGCCCTCCCAGGTCAGGTGGGAAAAGGCCAGCAAGGCAGGGACCAAGTCTCCCAAGATGGTCCAATGATAACATGGTATCATTGCTTTTCTCCTATATTTACACTGGGACAAACTGGTTGAATAATCCCAAATGCAGATCCATGGAATTGCTACTGAGCTAGGATTCTACCCAGAAAATGCAGGACACATAGTAATTTCAAACTCGAAGGAGTTCAGAAAATCTGATGCCCAAGTAGTAAGATTTCAGCAGCACTGGCCAGTCAGCAACTCACCCTCGTTCTTTGAATCTTTCTACGTCTTCCATGGGATTCTTTCCGCCGATTAGAAGGCACTGGCTGAAACAAAGCACACACATGCTATTCAAAAAAGCCACCAGAGTGAGCCATCATGCCCAGCTTCTTAGCAATCAGAATCATTTATATAAGAATCATTTACATTATTACCTAAACTGTGGGAAATACTTTGTGAAATGGGATATCACTTCGTCTATTTGAATGGCAAGCTCTCGTGTGGGAGTGATGACGACAGCACCAACCTGAAACATCAGAAAGAAAATGGGAGGGAAATATAGAGGCCAACTATTTTCTTCAATGCAATCCGCTCCTCCATCCTGAACAAATGCAACTGGTAGCACTTTCTGCGGATTTCAATTGAATTTAGGTGATGGCAGAGTGGCTGAGGATCAAGAGAAATGCAGATGACAAGGGGCTCAACACACTTTGAGCTCCTTATGTATGGCTGTCAAATAGGGGTGAATCAAAAGCTGCTACACCATAGCTGTTTGGCTGGATGCGCCACTGCTGCTGCCTCTCTGCTTTTGGGGAACGAAGTAGCCTGTGGCTACCTGCCAGAGACAGGAGAGGTTTGCAGCTGTGGAGCACTTTTCTTTAGACAAGGAGGTGGTGTTAGAAAACAAGCTTGCTCCATCTTCCATGCAACAGCCCATTAGATTTCTGAAGGTAGCTATCATATCTCCTCTGTCTCCTTTTTACCATGCTAAACATATGAAGTTAAGAAGCTGCTTCATATTGATCAGACCCTTAGTCCATCCAACTCAGTATGGTCCACACCACAGGTAGCCAATCTCATGGGTGACTACAACTCCCATCATACCTCTGACCATTGGCCATGCTGGCTGAGGCTAATGGGAATTAAGGTGTAACAACATCTAGAGGCCAGCAGATTGGCTTGATCTATACTGACTACACTGACTGGCAGTGGCTCTCCAGGGTTTGAGGATTTGAACCCGGATCCTTTTGCATACAAAGCAGATGCCTTACCACTGAGCTATGACTCCTCCCTCAAGGAATTGCACAAGGTGACTTGCTTACCTGCGCCTGCCAGAAATTAAAGCACTCCACAGCCACAGCCTCCTTTCATCTCAGACAAATGGCTTCAACACACCTTGATTCCCAAGAAGAAATGGCAGTGATGGAATTGCCAGTCAAGTGATTCCAACATTGCAGTTTTTGAACTGCTGCTATGCTACAGTCACTGAAGAGAAACCTCAGAGATCACAGCACTTTCAGTCTCGTTGTTTCAGTCTTCCTCTGCCCTAAGAGTGCAAATTATGGTTCACAGTGGAATGCACTAGGTAAGAAAACCACTCTTAGGTCAGATGTAGGTAAACCATCTACAACTGTGAACCGCCTTGAGACCTCTGAGTATAGGGTGGTATATAAATTAAATATATAAATAAGCCCTTAGAACTATGGAAATAAGCTATGTAATTGACAAGTCTTTTTCACTAGCCCTCTGAAGAAAACAGAAATGAAATATCAATGTTCTTTGGCACCAGCATAAAAGACCTTTGGCTCCTGGGAACCAATTGCTCAAAACTATTCTCCCAATCTTCCTATTTTTTAAAAGCAGGGCAGAAAAGAACAGTGACATTTTACCTGCATTTTCTTGAGCTTTTCTTCCCGTCGGAGAAGAATTTCTATGATTGGAATAACAAAAGCTAAAGTTTTTCCACTGCCAGTTACCTGCAGACATGAAAACAAGAGACATTAAAAATAATTCTTTCAGCAAAAGGCCAAAAGTCACAGGGAAGTTGAGCAGCAAGACACTTACCGCCTCAGCTGCCACATCCTTATTTGTCATAAACAAAGGAATCGTTGCAGACTAGAAGAGAGACAGAAGTGTAAAAAAAGGATTATTATTTCATTTTTAAAACTTAGTCCCTGTGTAATTTTCAAAAGGAACTCAAGATGGCTAACTAATCCAAGCATTCCAACAGTATTAAAATATGTAACAATCCACATTCCAATGCCCATCAAGAAATCAAGGTATTCACATAAAAACCTATAATAAATTTCCAAAAACGGTCAACATAACTAAAATATCAAACAAAAACCAGAAAAAGAAATTATGGGGCAATGCTAAGTGACAGGATAGGGAACCTGTGACCGGCCAATGTTGTTGGACACCAATTCCCGTCAGCCTCAGCTAGCCGTGACGAAGGGCAGGGATGATGGAAGTTGCAGTCCAACGACTTATAAAGAGTCACAAACCCCCAAACCTTGTTTTAAAGAGAACTGCAGGCAGAGGGAATATTGGGGAAATGATCTTTCTATTAAAGCAGGTGATGTAAAGCAGATGATGCTGCTGGAACATTAGTCTTTAATTTTATTTATTACATAAATTTATTACATTGGCACTTTCTCTGCTGCCTTTTTGGTGCCTATTGAAGACCTTCCTCTTTCCACAAGCCTTTTACGCTTTCCCAGTACAGTGGTACCTCGGGTTACAGACACTTCAGGTTACAGACTCCGCTAACCCAGAAATAGTACCTTGGGTTAAGAATTTTGCTTCAGGATGAGAACAGAAATCGTGCTCAAGCGGCGCAGCGGCAGCGGGAGGCCCCATTAGCTAAAATGGTGCTTCAGGTTAAAAACAGTTTCAGGTTAAGAACGGACCTTTGGAACGAATTACCGTATTTTTTGCTCTATAAGACTCACTTTTTCCCTCCTAAAAAGTAAGGGAAAATGTGTGTGCGTCTTATGGGGCGAATGCAGGCTGCACAGCTATCACAGAAGCCAGAACAGCAAGAGGGGTTGCTGCTTTCACTGTGCAGCGATCCCTCTTGCTGTTCTGGCTTCTGAGATTCAGAATATTTTTTTTCTTGTTTTCTCCTCCAAAAACTAGGTGCGTCTTGTGGTCTGGTGCGTCTTATAGAGCGAAAAATACGGTAAGTACGTAACCAGAGGTACCACTGTACTGGAATTGTTTTTAAGATGTTTCTTTGTTTTATCTCTTGCTGTTTGCCGACCTGGAGTTCTTTTGGAGGAAGGACAGGATATTAACTTAATTAACAAAGAAAGAAGAAATATGCCACTTTTCCTCCAAGGAGCTCAAAGTTCTCCCCCTCTCAATTTTATCTTCACAACAATTCTTGACAGGTAGGTTAGGCTAAGAGACAGTGACTGGCCCCAGACCACTCAGTGGGCTCCATGCCTGAGTGGGGAGTTGAACCCTGTCTCCAAGATTCTAGTCCAACACTCTAACCACTATGGGGGCTGCTCTGAAAGCATTACTTTGTATGGGAGCCATAGTACTGGTAAAGCTGTGTGGGGTGGACCTGATCAGCACCCGAATGAATGGGAGACCACTGCAGCCTGCCCATATGCAACCTGGCTAAAGCTGCACCAAAATCCTTGCTGTATGGCTCCACCATCAGAGGTGAGGCACATTATGACTGGGAAGAGGTCCTTCTCACTTGCGACACCATTCATGGAACTCTATCACAACAGAAGCTTATTTGGCGCTGTGGGTTAAACCACGGAGCCTAAGACTTGCCGATCAGAAGGTCAGCGGTTCGAATCCCGGCGACAGGGTGAGCTCCTGTTGCTCAGTCCCTGCTCCTGCCAACCTAGCAGTTCGAAAGCACGTCAAAGTGAAAGTAGATAAATAGGTACCACTCCGACGGGAAGGTAAATGGCGTTTCCGTGCACTGCTCTGGTTCGCCAGAAGCGGCTTAGTCATTCTGGCCACATGACCGGAAGCTGTACACCGGCTCCCTCGGCCAATAAAGCGAGATGAGCACCACAACCCCAGAGTCGGCCACGACTGGACCTAATGGTCAGGGGTCCCTTTACCTTTAGCTGTATTTTCAGTGCCAAACAGTATTTGTATTCTTGTTTTGAGTGATTGTTTCCTACACCTGTTTGCTAATAGTCTGGAGTCTTCCCCTCCACACTCGTAGAAGCGTTGTTTTGAGTATAGAACATGGGTAGGCAAACTAAGGACCGGGTGCCAGATCCGGCCCAATCACCTTCTAAATGTGTCCTTTTATTTAAAATGCATCTCTGGGTTTTTTGTGGGGCATAGGAATTCTTTCATTCCCCCCCCCCCAAAAAAATATATAGTCTGAAGGTCTGAGGGACAGTGGACCAGCCCCCTGCTGAAAAAGTTTGCTTACCCCTGGTCTAGAATGTTGATCACTGTTTTGTTGATTTCTAACAAGTCATTTGCTGACCCCTGGTGTATTTCTTGTAGGAAGACAATGTAGTTTCATGGTGTTTATGTACGAGGCACAGCCCTCTTGATCTTCGTATTGGGCACCCCTGGCTCTCCCTTGCTTGTGGTGGTGGCGTTGGCAGCGTGGGGACCAGCTAGAGAGCCCTGTTGGTGCTGGTGCGGCCGTGGCGCTTGCCATCTTGCCTTGCCAGAAGTCAAGCATACTTACTTTTGAGTAAAGATACATAGGACTGCAAAGGTACACAATCAACTACTCTGAAAGCAGAACTTACTTACAGTGGTACCTCTGGTAACGTACTTAATTCGTTCTGGAGGTCCGTTCTTAACCTGAAACTGTTCTTAACCTGAAGCACCACTTTAGCTAATGGGGCCTCCTGCTGCCACTGCGCAGCCGGAGCACGATTTCTGTTCTCATCCTGAAGCAAAGTTCTTAACCCAAGGTACTATTTCTGGGTTAGCGGAGTCTGTAACCTGAAGCATCTGTAACCTGAAGCGTCTGTAACCCAAGGTACCACTGTATTTCTAACTCACACTTTCCCACAATCATCTTCAAGCCGGGATGCAACATAATTAATATTCCATCCAAGAGCCATGATTTAAAGGGGGGGGGGCACCAGTAACAAGAGCAATACATGCCAAAGACGACTAAAACCCTAGAGGGGGTTTGGTGCAAAACTCCAGGCTCATTTGGGTTGGAGGCTTTGCATTACACGTGTACATCTGTATACCTAGATAAACACACATATGCATAATATACAGCGCTCACGAGCATGCTGGCTCTCATCTCTTTTAAGGAAAGAATCCCAGAAGTGTAGCGCTGGAAGGGGCCCAGGGAGCCATCTAGTCCACCCCCTTCCCGAGGAGGGAGATCAGAGCCGGCTCCCTTTCCCGGTCCCCGCTGCCTACCTGCACCGGCGTCATGTGCGTGAAGCCCAGCTCCCGCAAGGCCCGTCCCACGCCAGGGCTCAGCCGGACGGGCAGCGAGTCCCACGTTCCCTCGGTCACCGTCTCCATGCTCCCGTGCGCGCAGCTCCCCCGTCCCCGGGGCAGCCAATCCGCGTCCGCCCTTCCTGCGGCCCCCCACGGTGCGGGCGTCCTCCGCCTTAAGCGGCCGTTCCGGGAAACAGAACTGCGGAACTTTAGTTCCGCGTCAGCGCTGAGCGGCGCGGGGCGCAGGGAGCAGGCGCCTCTCTTGCGAGAACAGCTCCGCGGAATCACCGTTTGTTTCCTTTAAAATGCTGCTGAGTTACCCATTCCTGCCAAAATCTGGAATCCGCAGCTCAGGGTCAACAGACACGGGTGTCAGTAGTGGGATACGAACCCTGCTTCCATTCAGAGACCAGAACAGAGCCAGAAGTACAAATGGCTGTGAAAAGACCAAAAAGTTTTGGAGGAAAGTTCATTTCGAAATGGAAAAATGTAAAAAAAACCTAAATTTGCACTGGACCCCAAAACTATGTCATTGGGAATGACTCCTTCAGCTACTGTATTGTGAAATCGTCAGTGGAACTATTTAGTTATATGACCACTTCAGTCAGAGTGGTGTTGGCTAACATATGTCCTGGAATAGATGCATGGAAAGAGAATATGCAGTAATGGCAAAACTCGCGAATTTAGTAAATGATAGACTCATGGCAGAACATTAAAAAACTTGGAATCTTTATAATTTGTATACAACTTAACAGAACTGTAACAAAATGAACATTTGTATGGATTTGTATAATAGCCCTTAGGTTACAAAAATATTTCCTGTTTAAAAATAGCTTTGTGTGTATATGATAAAGAAAGAAATATATAGTAGAAGAAATCTTGTCTGTCTGATCTAGAAATGAAATCATATTTTAAAATAATTTTTGCTTTAGAATTTTATAATCATATATGGTATTTCTCCAATAGCAAACTACCTAGAATTGGAAATAATATTTAGCATACTAACCTTTGTTTAACTCTTGATAAATGTCAGCTTGCTGAGTTATTTTGTACCATTGTGATTCAATGTTATATTTGCCAGCAGGCAAAGCAGAGTTTTGCTGCTTAGCAAGAGATTTGGGGAAGTTGCTCCCGTTCTTCACTGTGATCAGATTACACACTGAGTACTCGTCTCCCGTTTAGTGTGCAAGTCAGCCAGGCCATAGCATGAGTACCTGCCAGCCATCTCATCCTAGGTCACCCCCTATGCAGCATCAGGCAGGTGAAGTCACTAACATCCATGAAAAAAAATACACCTAAGGCGAATTCTGGGACTCCAGAATCCACAGATACCTGCAGAGTCTCTAGCTCAGGTGTGGGGAACCTCTGGCCCTCCAGATGTTGCTGCACTCCTGCTTGCTGGAGTTGCAGGAGTTGCAGTATAGCAAGAGCTGGGGTGGCCAAAGATTCCCCACATCTCACCAGAGGAAAAGGATTCTGCATATGCTCAGGAGCACATTTGCCCTGCGGTCTTTGAAATGCTACATCCCCCTTGGAGGTCAAGCATGTCTGTGCATGCTCCAGGACACTCAGCCAAGGTGCCAGAATTTTGGTCAGCCCAAAGGTAGCTGCTGCACTCTTTAGACACGTCTGCTGAAATTGCTGATAAATTTGCGCTGGCTTCCTTGCCCTTTGAGACTATCTGAGGTGGGGACTGGAACAGGCCTGCCTTTGAGGACTTGTTAATTTATTTTAGCACTCCTTTGGAAACAAGAAGGTTTGTGCTTTTTGCAGTCGACTGGGCATATTTCCAAATGTGCATTCCGCAGAAAAACAACAAACTGTGAAGCATTCATGTGCTCCATGTGCCCATGGCTCTGGAATTCATGTGCTCCCATGCCAGAGAGGTTTTATAAGCGAATTTGATGGTTCCTTTTCCCACTTAGGCCAGACAGGTCCCCCACGCGCCCGCCTTTAATGTTATGGCCCACCATTAAACTTGCATGCACCACGAAATGTGCCACCCACATGGAAAGAGCAGGCTGCATTTACCCGATTTGAGTTCCACCTGAAAATTATGTGGCAGAAGTTACAAATGCTTGCAAATCCATGCCCCTGCTTAATTCACAGAATGCAGAAGGAAGGGTAGTGATATCCTTAAGCCCCCCGCAGCAAACAGAAAAAGAGAGCCACCAAGCACCTTAGAAACAAATGGATTGATCGTAGCAGATAGGAGGGGGGGATCTTTCTGTGGACGACATGAGGAGGCTGTAAGTAGCATCCCTTTCTCTTCTTCTCATTTGTGTCACAAACTGGGAGGTTTTTCTGGTGGAAACCTGAGTATCAGGTTTGTCCCTGTCCCTCTCTTGACCTCCACCTTACACCTTACATTAAGTAAAACAAAGGGAAATATATACAAGTTCCTGTTTCCCAGCCAAGTTGAGTACCCCCTATTGTCCTGGCCAAGTGTAAAATAAAGGGTGTAGGAAATGAAATGAGTGTTGCCTTTTCATTGTTTAAGGATGTTTTGTTAAGACGTTTGATTCAACACACTTATTTCAATATACAGTTGTACCTTGGTTTTCGAACTTAATCCGTTCCGGAAGTCCGTTCTTAAACCAAAGCGTTCTTAAACCAAGAAGTGCTTTCCCATAGCAGCAGGGGACTCAATTTACAAATGGAACACACAACAGGAAGCGAAACATGTTCTGCATGCAAGGCAAAGTTCACAAACCAAAACACCTACTTCCGGGTTTGCAGCGTTCTTAGTCCAAGTTGTTCATAAACAAAGCTGTTCTTAAACCAAGGTCCCACTATATAAGCGTCAATAGACTGACCTTTTAAATAGGAAGCTACTCTTTAGGTTTCTAAGCAATTTTTTACCTTTCAATTAATTCACCAATTTTATAATGGCTCTTAGTACCATTAAATAATGCCTTACTGTGGTACCTTGGTTAATCCGTTCTGGAGTCCAGTCTTAAACCAAAGTGGTCTTAAACCAAGGCATGCTTTCCCATAGAAAGTAATGGAAAACGGATTAAATTCTCTCATAAATAAAAATTGCAGCGGGAGACTTAAAAAGCATCAGATTAGGTTAAATTCTCTGGGAATGGAAATACTTTAAAGGAGAAGTTATTGGGTAAGCTTTTTATCATAATCCCACAAAGCTCTTAACATGCAGCTGCTAACAAACAGTAAAACAAAGAAATAAAGAGTAGAATTGCTCCTTAAAGACGCAAAGCAAGCATCAGGCTGTAGGTTTGTTTTTTTAAAGAAGGTGTTTTATTTATCGAATCTGGCCATATATCAAGAACTTTTAAATGTACATCTTCTCATTAGAATGCAACTTGTCTCACACAAGGGTTGGCATACAACAGCTGCACTGGGGGGGGGGGAGCCACCCCTTTGAAGGACAGCTGCTAAGTGTCTAGCTGAGGCTGAAAAGATTTACTTGAACCATGAAAACTTGTAACAAATTTTAATTAAATTAAATTTGGTACAAAACTCTTATGCATTACCGATAGAATGCTTCCCCCACTCTTGAAAAGAACCCAACCCCACCCACCCCCAAAATTACAACCAATATACATCAGTTCAATATACATCAGCCACAACATAATCTTGGATCAGCACCCCGCTCCCAGAGACAGACGTGGTGATTTTTAAACCCATCATCCAGACAGCAAGAAGAAAAATAGCTGGTACAAAAACTGAAGTTGATGTGTGTTAAAAGAGAGGAAAATGAACACAATTATTTCAATACAGCCTAACTGGGAGTGCCAACTCCTTTCCTGAGTGAGGCTCCTGTTCCTTTAACAGCAGTGCAAAAAAGGAAAACCTCAACAGGTACACTTTATCATGGAGCTGCAGTAACAGGAGCTGCATCTGCTAAATTTCTATGTGCTGCTATTAAATGCGCAAAAATCCTCTTGGGAAGATGCACTTGCAGCAGGGAAACAGCACCCGTTTCATTTCTCCCCGCTACATAAAAGGCACAGGAGTCTTCATTATAGGAAAGGTGGTTGCAATCCTAGTGGTGGTGTGACCACACAGCAGCATAGCTGCTTCTTCTTTCATGTATCGGATGTGTAGCACGGTAATAACCTCCCTTCCACCGCCTCCCAGCCCGCCCATCACCACTGTTAAAACCCTTTGGCATCAGGAACCAACATCCTGAATACTAGTTCTACAAGAGTGCCAAACACAGGAGCAGCTTTGGATTGTAAGCAAAAAAGGAAAAGATGTAGCTAAGTCCCCCCCTAAATGGCTGCCTGTTCATAAATTTGCACACAAGAACACATGGTTAACTGGCAAGAACTGTGTTGTATTTTCATATCTTTAATTAAGAACCTCAGGACCAAACCAGTGTGATTACAGAAGGAGTACAGGAGACTTACAAAAGCCACCTAAGGACCCCCTAGTAGAGCAATCCGCTGGTTTCAGTATGTTTGAACACCAACATGCCCATTTCTTTCTTGGCATGCTTTCTTGACAGTACTGCCAGGCTTGTCCGCATGCCACAATTCCACTCCTGGGTAAAGCGGAGAGGAAATCCTCTGATCAAATTAAAAAGTGTCTCCCCCAAAGGCATTTAAAAGGTGTTTTAGGACCTTGTGCCATTTCCCTTACACAAAAACTGTATTCTATTACCAAAAAAAAGGGAGACAGAAAACAATCAAGGAAAATTTTCACTTGATCAATAGCGCTGGTTTAAAAACAAACTTTTGCAATTTCGTTGAACTCACTTTGGCTTGTGAGAAACAAAGTTTACCAATTTCAATGTACAACTCTCAGCTCATGTTTCCCTAGAGAGGGTATCTATAGATACATAGATATATAAAATTAAGCTAAGAAGAAAACTGAAAACACAAGTTTTATAGTTCAGAACATAGGGATAAAGAAAACTCAGTGAATTTTGTGACCAAGTTGTTTTGTAGAAGTGAATGGAGAATCTGGGATCATTGGAGAGAGAGGCCAAGGGGGGAAAGTTTGATTAAACAACTCTCCGGACTTCAAAAAACCTCTTCAGATAGTAGATTTGTCCCAGTGTCATGGCAACTAGTACAAGAGCTTCAAAGAATGACCAGAGGACCACTCTGCTATTTGTGTTGTCGTTAACTAGTGAAAAAAAGGAGGAGAAAACACACTTGATTAATATACAGGAATGAAAAGAAGGTAAACACACTGGAAGCCTAGGGAAACAAAGCATCACCTCCTCCCATACAAACCCACCCTGCATGAGCGGATCATCAGCTGAAACCTTGTTCTGTGTTTCCAACCTGCCAGCTGAGGTACAGCGGGCAGGTACAGAAGGTTAGGCCTTCTGGGCACCCAGGCCATGGAACATTCCAAGAGATAGGAGTGGCCCAAACTTCCTTGCCTTTCTACAAGATGCTAATAAACACATATTAAATCATGAAAATTATGGGTCTTTGCTTCTATTGATTAGTGTTGCAACATCAGGTGCCAGCTCCTTCTCCAATATGGCTGGCTACTTTATTTTGAGTGCAGAGTTCTTGGTAAATACGTTGTCATTTTCTACAGTGCTGCTTTGAGAATGATACTCGCCCTTACACTGGAAAAACAGTGTTAAGTGATGCAAAACAGGGGGAAATAATGCAAAGGAAGTAATAACACCCAAATGTGCCCTGGGAGTACAACCATGTTTTATGCAATTTGTTTTACAGGATTCTCAAAAAAGGTTTCAAGTTTTCTCTTTTCTAAAAACATGCCAGCATTTAAGAAGCAGAATGAAGAAAGTTAGTGGCAAGAGGTCTAAGAGACTACTAAGGTACAATTAATAAATTTAATTGATTTAAATGTCTCTCTGCCATGAACTTTTAAAAATGATTTTTATTAGTTTTACAAAATAAATCTCAAACTTAACACATTAATATTAATAAATTAAACAAGATTCTTCTGAATTTTAGGACTTCCCTCCTCCTCTCTGTGGGTCCTTAGTATATCTAAGTCCAACTGCGTATGATAATTTCTCCACATTAAAATCCTCCAAAGTATCCAAAGTCTCTGCCACATTGCAGGAGTTGTTAAAAGTCTGCCAAAGAACTCAAGTCTTTAGTGTTCCTTTAAATACAGTTTTGATTCTCCCGATTTCTGATTTTTGTGGTGGGGAGCGGGGAGCAGGGAGACAAGTCACTTTCTTGGCCTTCCCAAATGTATTCAAGTTGGGGCTTATTAAGTGATAATGAGCATGAAGCAGTTTGATGCACCATATAAATCAGCTGTGTAGATAGGAAGCTAGTAGCTCTTATTTGGGGAAGATTCTCAGGCAGGGTGGAAGGAGAAAGAACTTGCCCATGTGAAGACCACCTGGTGGAAACCCTTACATATATGGTTCTTAATTGTAAACTATATGCTGATCTCCATCAGCAATTTCTAGATCAACTCTGCATCCCCAAATGGAAACCAGAGTTGGAGGTCATACATTTTCTATTACTGGGGAATGATCAGGAGCTCACCAAGTTAGTGGCTAAATATCTATTTGGTTTTTTGTCGTCGAAATACACTGCAGACACCTGATCTCCCTGGAGACCTAGAGATGTGACGATAGACTGCTCTGCCTCCTTTCTTTTAGCAAATGTTTTGTGCCACTGGGGAAGTGGTAATTCTGTATTGATTTGCTTTGGATGTTTGGATGTGATGCCAATAAAAGGTTTGATGATGATGATAGTAACTCTTATAGCCTGCAGTTCTATTGTGGATGTGGAGGGGAAGCCGCCTCCTTCAGGTCATGCATAGAAGCACAGGCTGCTAAAGCCCCTTGGATAATTTTCTAGAAAGCAGCTTTCTACCAAGTGCAGACTGACAAAGGAGAGGCAGCAATCTGCTACCCTTCCACTAGCCCACTAAATTCCCATGCCACAAGGAATGGAAGGCTTTGCTGGATGGCAATGCAGGAAACCTGCACATGCCAACCAAAACCACTTACTTGCTCGGTGTATCCTTTCACGGACTTCCATGTATTCCTGTTCATGCTTGACAGCGGTCATGGCCACCGCTAATTCATTAATCATCTCTTCTAGCTTGTTCTGATGAGCTGCAGATGGATCACAAGACATCAGATTTGTGATGTAAGCAGCAAAACCCAGCAACAGTGGCATATAAGGCTGAAGTCTTCACAGCCAACAACTGCACATCTTGGGGAAGGGTTGATGTTTTTTAACCAGGCACAAAAATTCCCTTTACCTGGGTATTCATTCCAACATCCAGTTATCTCGGGCAAGTTAGATGAACAAGTACTGCTTTCATAGCATTACAATTAAGATGCTTTAAATAACCAAGGTAAATAACTTTGTTATACATACAGAGTTCTGTTCCATAAGTCACATATGACTGCACTAACATATTCTGTGGTTGGCATCTGTCTCTCTCTCTCTCTCAAGAGACAATGGAGTGCACCTTCGGGGGTGAAGGCAAACTGCTGCGTTAGCAGCACTGAAGTGACTTCTCCAGGGCAGAAGCCAGCGTGGTATACATGGAGGACCTGGGCTGCCCAGATTACAAGACCCTTTCTCGGCCTTGCTGATGTGGTCCAAAGGAAAGCAGAACAAGATGTTTGGCGCCAGCTTGGCTGCAGGAGCTGCCATAAAGAGGCGTACAAGGTGCCATCCAACCATCTTAGGGACTCCACTCCAGATTTCTGTGGGATTTACTGCTTAGTCTTTTCTTCCTAATCTCTTATTCTCTGGGGCTTGGAGGGGGTAAAAGTCCCCTTCCACTATTCTACTGAACTGGCTGTCAGGCTGCAATCCTAGGTATAAGAAGACCCATTAAATTCAATAGGACTTACTTCTGAATAGACATGGTTAGGATTGCCCTTTTAATTGCTGTGTTTTTAGGGTCATGATTTTTGTTTTACTAACGGGTTTTATTTAAGTCATGTGTTTTTCATTTGATGCAATGCTCTTAGCAGCATATAAATTCAAAACATATTTGTAGTCTACTCTCTTCTACTCCAGAGAACTTATCAGAAAGCTGGTCTTCTATATTTCTGTGTGCTGATTCAAAACCTGGGGGGGGGGGGGGTGCGCGCGCGAGCATAGGGAGTCTATTCCCAGTAACCCCCTGTACCCCCCAAAAAAATATGCAGAAAGGGTTCTTGCTCAGCAGCACGTCCCTTTGAAGAGCGGCTCTGCTGTATCACCACTGCTCCAGCGGCACCTGTTATCTCTGATCCCTGACAGCTGCTTGGGACCCGTTGTGGCCTCCTCTCACCTAATCTCAGCCTTAAAGCAATTCCCTTCATCTACGGCTGGGTCCCTTTATGGCCAGGGAGTTGAGGCAACGTTATGTGACCACCACCCCTCCTGGCAAACTGGAGAAGAGGCATCTCGATTCAAGGACCTAAGCATTTATTTGATCACTGAAAGAACCATTTGCCAAGCAGACATTGCCTGATAAAGTATGACAAGGGAATGAAAAGCAGTTCTACTTGAAACCTACTACATTTATATCCTGCTCTTTTTCCAACAAGAGAAGTCAAGGCAACTCACATATGGGGTTCCCAAGCAACCTCCCATCCTGCCACTGACCAGACCCAGATCTCCTTAGCTTCAGCAAGGTGGGGGTCTCATGCAAACTATGCCTGGAAAGCAAACTTACAAAACTACGGTATTTCACAGAAGCTTAATGCTGGGATTGAGAATAGGACAGGTGCAGAGATTTCAATGAGCAAGCCAACAACCCTGAACAGAAATACAGTACCTGGTGACTTTGTAGTTTTGTAGAATCCCATTCAAACAGAATCTCTGTTAGGGAGTGAAAAACTTTTACAGAGAGACCTTCCCTCCCTCTCACTCACACAGAAACACACTCTTCTCACACCCAGCAGCTTAGTTGACCCACTTTGAGAAATACTGGCATGAATTACTTTGCCTTCATGGTGTTTAGTTAGCACAAAAAGGCAGAATTCTTTCTAGAGAGATAAACTGGTATAAAGTGAGAGAAGAACAATGGGAAATACAAAGGAAATCCTCAAACTTTACATCAAGACCTTCAGGTCCAAGGCAAATCACACAAGTAATGCAATATGGGTGCCCTATTAGTAAGACCACTCTTATGCACACTTTTAAACATGCCAACACCCACACATGCGTGTTAAGTGGTGGTCTTCAGACAACGATCTCCCTCTCAAAATGATTTCAATCTGTCAAGAGTTTTGTGTGTGGATACTCAGGATACTGGTAGTAATAGCTGGGACAGAACAAAAGGACCCGAAAACTGGAAGGGGTCTTTAGGTCATTTAGTCCAACATCCGGCTTGATCTGGGTGATGGATACTTACGACGATGAGAGGCCCAGCCAATATCCATCCTTGCAGTTTTTGTCCTCAACACTGACAGCAGAAGGCCAGTAATGGCATGAAGGACAAGGAGGAAACCATTAATTTTTAAAGCTGGGGTGAAGGGTCAATGGCCTCCTCAAGAGACATACAAAATAACAGGATGTGAGGGCAGAAGAGAGAAAAAGTATAGGAGTGTGCACCTTTCCTGACAATTAGCCACACCTCCTTAGGCCAGCCTACCTCACAGCTGAGAACCACGGTCATGATCCAAACCATGCAACTTGGTCTGAGTGTTTATACTTGCATTTCTCAAACAGAATCCTCCACAACTGAATGAGAAACCAGTTTTAAAAGCAGTTCCAGATTTGGTATTAGAGAAGACTGCTGTTCAGATAGGGAATGGGGATAGGAAGGAGAATAAAGCCTACAGTAGCAAATTGGATCTTAATGGTTGAAGAACTTCAAAGTGGCAGGAACTGTTCACACTCAGACCTGAGTGCAATACCGTTGTGGTAATCATTGCATATTAGCAGGAAGTCACACAAAGAGTAGCCCCAAAAGGCATTAGCAGATTATGTAGCAAATTATGAGAAGCGAGGCAGGAGAACTGGCAAGCTTCTTAAAAGCATTGCACATACCATCCCAGTTATCTCCACCACCTAAAAAAAAGCATGAGAAATGAACAAATATACAGGAAGATGCTGAGCAAGTCTAGTAAGCAAAGGTAAATACATCAAAACACATGATGGGCGAAATGAGGGATGAGGGTAAGGCTGCAAATGTCACAGGGACAGAGGTATAAAAAAACCACAGTGAGAGGTGGGAGAAAAACTACTAGCTACCTGACTCAAATGTTCTGGCACCAACCAGTCTTTAGAGCGCTGCTCTGCAGAAAGCTGAAAAATTATGTACAATTCTAAGACATCCCCTTTTAGGGACTTCAAGCCACAAGATTACCCGTATTTCTTTTTCAAATTGATGGGGCAGAAAGAGATCATTTAATTAAATATCCCTTATATTTCCTTGATCCATGTCCATCACATAGCAAAAAGAGCTAATAAGTTATTTTATGAAGCATTTAAATCCAGGAGAGAATGTGTTTGGAATTCTGAAGCCCATAGAACAATATCTGGAAAACAGAGACACAGGGGAAGGACAATAACATATAGGAGAAGAACATGGGTGAAAGGTGCCATTTTGTTTCCGGGATTCGCCCTCACCTTCTGTCTCCATATCTTGCCCCTTTGGAGCTTCACCAATGTCAATAGTGAACATCACTATCTTTGGAGTCATGGTGGACATTTTGTTGCTGAAGCAAAACTTGTATGTTCCATCCATGTGAGCAGCAAAGGTGTATTTCCCATTGGACTCTCTGTCTCCTTTGTAGATGACTTTGTTATCAGGCCCCATTATCTGGAAACAAGAAGGAAAATCTTTACTTTTTACCACCTTATGCATCATTCCCATCAATAAATTACATAAGCCTTGGGGAGTAATTGGCTGACATATCGTACAAATGAAGTGACAAACCACAAGGGGAAATCGAGCATTTGTTGCTGCCTCAGCTGACATCAATTTTAACTTCCAACCAATGTTTAATTTTTATTTATTTGCTCTACATCTCATGTGCAGTTGTTGTGCAACCTGTAGCACTGAACACAAGGATCTTACCTGTGCTTGATGAAGCACCCTGCAGTAGGCACCAGAGAAGCATTTCTCTCCAGGCCTTTCTTACCCAAGGCATTGCATCATGTTCCCTCTATCCTCCGACTCTGAGCTTGCTTCACCACATGAGCAACAGATCTTATCTACTCATGTAGCAGAAGAAAAAGGAGGGAGAACAAACTATGCCACTTCTGGCTGTGGGTGAGTGATGCCATTTTAAAATGTTCCTCCACATTAAAATACGCACACTCCCTCCTCTATTGTTTTGCTTATCATAAACTGTACTCGGGGCAGCAGGGGGGTGAGGGTTCATTTTTGTTTTATAAATGAAAACAATAAATCTTTTTATTAAAAAAACACCTCCCAGCAAACACAACAGGAATTAAACCTTTAGCCCAACCTACTCACTACTGTGCTAATTTCCTTTAAACTAAACTAAACTAAAAGATAGGGAAGCTTGCAAACATGAAAACCCCAACTGCAGCAACCTTGTCCATTCTACTGATTCACACAGCTACACGAGTTTATCAGTGCACATATTTCTCCACCAATGTGGAATTTTTTTAAGAATGCAAGGGGGGGGAGCAAACTGTGTTTAGAATGATGGGGAGGGTTTCAAAAACAAGGCATCTGAGGGCCAGTGTGCCTGTCTGAGCTGCTTTCTGCAACTACACCAGCACGAACAAAAGTCGGGGGGCATTGTGTAATTTAACCTGATGGAATACAGTGGTACCTTGGGTTACATACGCTTCAGGTTACAGACTCCACTAACCCAGAAATAGTACCTCGGGTTAAGAACTTTGCTTCAGGATGAAAAGGAGAAATCATGCTTCAGGTTAAGAACAGTTTCAGGTTAAGAACAGACCTCCGGAACGAATTAAGTACTTAATCCAGGTACCACTGTATAGTACAGTGGTACCTTGGGTTAAGAACTTAATTCGTTCCGGAGGTCCGTTCTTAACTTCATTCACACAGTACTCTAAAATCCTCCATTGTTCTTCCTCAGTCTCTCCCTCTAGCTGAAAACCCCTCCCATTCCAAATACAGCAAGGCATTTTGCTGATTTCCATCAAGCCTCTATGACTACAGGGATTCAACTCTGGATTTTCAGCCTTTTACATTTTCTGTGTCCAATTCTAAGTTGGAAAAGCACTTCAAGAGTATAATAAACAAAACAATAACATTAAGAGAAAGACACCCAGGCCCTCCCTTTCCAAGCTGTCCACTACCCCCTCCCACCATTCAACAGAGCCAACCTCCACATTTGATGTTTTAACCCTGGAGTGTGAGAGAGAAAAGATACACAGAAACAGGCACACTTAAGGCTCAAGGCTATCTCAGGCTTATACCCTCTGATCTAAAACAGTCCTTTCCTAGCTGTGCACACCCCTTGGGGGTTGAACTAGATGACCCTAAGGGTCTCTTCCAACTCTACAATTCTGATTCTCTCTCTCTCTCTGGGTGCTCTTTCTGCTGGGCTTTCCAAAAATACCCTGTTGATTGGGGGGGGGGGTTTGAGATGAGGCGGTGGTGGTGGGTTGGTGCCCCCTTTGGCCTGAACCTGCAGGCCTTCTCTTTTAGCATATGCTGCACTTTACATATTCACTTTACATATTCAAGGACTGACAATCCTCTGCTCCAAAGCCATCAACACTCTTCTGGTGAGAGGAATTCACTGTGCAGTCTGCACGTGATTAAAGGACACATAAATATACTCTCTATCAACTTTCCCCAACCTGTTGACCTCTAGACGTTTCGAACTAAAACTCCTGTCAGCCTCAGCCAGCACAGCCAATGTTTGGGAAGACAGGGAGCTATAGTACAGATCATGTGGAGAGCATCATTTAGGGGCAGCTGCTCCCTATGTACGCCAGCAAGAGTAAACCCTGACACAAGCCAAGGCCAGGGCCTTCCAACCCCCACGAAGGGGGCTTTCACAAGCCCTCTTCTTCACCTTCTCATGGCTCACACCGCCCAGGGCAGCCGACTGCAACTTACCTCCCTGTACAGGTCCTCTTCTGACAGCAGGCAAGAGGAACCTGTACCCCACTGCAATCCCTTCACACTACCATTTTCATAATCCCTAAATGTTGCCTAAACAGAAATGATCTTAGCAGGCGCCCAAAAGAGTACAGTGAGGTTGCCTGCTTGATCTCGATAGGCAGGGAGTTCCCAAGTGCTGGTGCTGCCGGGTAATTACGAATGCGGAACGAGTATTATGTGGCGCTTGCGCCTCCTCTAGCGTAACCCCCTCGTGCTAATGCGTGCGGGGCGGGAGAGAATGCCAGCGAGGCTAAGCCCCGGCACAAACCGAGCCCAGCCCCCCCCGGGGGGGGCGCCACAGGCTCCTCTTCGGCGCGCCCTGCACGACCCCCCCCCCCAAACTCGCCTCCACGTCGATGTCGAGGAAGCCTCCCTCGGCCACTTCGAAGATGAGGCCCATCTTGGTGCCGGACGGGACCCGCTCCAGGAAACACTCCTCGGCGTGCGCGTCGATGCTGACGAAGTAGCCGGCCGCCGGGGCCGAGAGCGCGGCCAGCAGCGCCAGCACCGCCCGCACCGGCGACATGGCGGCGGCGGCGGCGTCGAGGGGAGGCTGGAAGCGAGCGAGGCCAGGCGCGGGGAGGGGGAAGAGGGCCAAGGGGCTCGCGCGCTGCGCTCCGGCGCCTGCCAAGCCCGCAGAGCAAATGGGCTTCGGCGGAGGGGCAGCTTCCGGCCCACGCCCCGCCCCTTCCGGCGCACGGGGCTCTCGCTCATAGGTCGGAGACGCGGCCCGATGCCACGTACGGCCTGCGGGGGGCGGGGGGGGGATGGCGGCCCTCGAGGGAGCGACGGGGCGGCGCCTGGCTGCGAGGCGCGCCTTGATTGGGCGGGGAGGAGGGGAAAGGAAAGCGGACGGCGGCCCCGCGAGGCCAATCCGCGTGCTCGGCGCGGCTTATGGGCGAAGCGACGGGGGCCGAGGGAGGACATTCCTCGCGGCTTGCTAGATTGTCCGGCCAAGGGAGGGCGCCAGCGAGGGCCTTCCAGCCTCTTGTTTATATTACAGAATCGCAGACTTGGAAGGGACCACGAGGGTCATCTAGCCCAACCCCCTGCAATGCAATATATTATATATTCATTTATTATTCAGATTACACTAACAACACTGAAATAGTAAATTATCCAACAGCAAACAGCCTGTCCTGGTATATGTACAGACTTGCAATTGCACATTATGATAGTTACATTCACCCTCCAATTGCTGCTTTAATCTAAATTAGAAATTGCACTAACGGGAAGACGTAACACCCTGCAAGAAAATTAGAGTTGTAGGATTAATGTTCATATCCTCTTCACAGACAAATCAGAATTCATGCGGAATAAAGACCTGATCTAATCTAACCTCTGCATAAGCTTTGTGCAAGCAAATCATGATGGACACTCAATGAATAGGTTGCCTGGAGAAGCCTGAAGGCTTCTTCCACCATGGGCTGTTAACTGGGGTTGGTGAGAGCTGTTGAAAATGCTGCCTGAATAATATTGGATCCATTTCGACAGTGTAATTTCTGTTAGTGTACTATAGTTGAGGGCAATTTTATTTTGAGAATCTCTTAGAAACCACTCTTGAGAGCCTCTCAGGGCTATAAATGTGAAATAATCTTTCATGGATTGGATTCCACTTAACCTGCACCCTTTAATGTTAAAAGATTACTAACAGTTTGATCCTATACATGTTTATTCTGAAGCAAGTCCCACTTTTAGCAAATGGTGCATAAAACCTTAGTGATACTGTTACTTGCAGCAGCTGGAGCAGACGTGCCCCAGTAACAGTGTATTAAGTCCCATCCTTGGGCAGATAAATGAAGCACAGGGAAAAGGTATTAAACTTTTACTGTTCAGCTGTGTGAAGCAGATCACCACCCTCTACCCCCTTGAAGAGTGAAACAAACCATACATGGGTCTGTACAGGATTGAATATAATTAATATATCCTCTTACTAATTCCATCATAAGGTTATGGGCCCAGTTTAGGAATAATTTCCAGATATATTAAATAGTTTTTCAGCTTTTGAATGGATTTTGAGGCTTGAGTTTTAAACTGCAAAAGAGAGATTTTTTTCTTAGCCTCACAGCACCAGAGAAAAACCCTTCCTATGCAACCCAGCAAGTAGGGGAAAGGCTATTTATTTTATTTTGGGGTTTTGTGAAGGTTTCCCAATTTTTTCTAGTTTTCTTTTTGAAAAATATTTCTTTTTAGGACTTTTGGCATTTTTTATTTTAAGATGGATAGCAAGGATTCCATTGCAGAGGAAAGCCCCAATTTACCTAAGCTTACTGAAAACAATTTCAACCAATGGAAAAGGTGCTTAGAAGCCAGATTTTTAGTTAGGGGAATTATGGAATGTATCATCCAGTTTGTATTAAGTATGTTCTAGCTTTTCAATAATGGATAGGAAGTCTATCTCTTGACTGCTACAGTCCTTTTTGGATTCAAACTTTAATCTAAATAAATCTCTCACCCAGGCACAGTGACAGCACTTGCTTGTGAATCCAAATGCCTTTTGCAACTTTTCAAGCATTTGAGCAGCTGTTTCACCTCTCTTAGTGTGAACCATCTGAGTATCTAAATATTGTCCAGAATGATGGACACTGCTAGATTTTTCTGCTGCTGCCATTTCTTTATTCAGGTTTAGTTTTCACTGAGTGTCTCCTGTGGAACCGGTTCTGTATGTCTTACAGTTGAATTGCAACATGATTATTGTGTCCATTTTGGACAGAATAGCTTTCTCTGTACAGTTTGAAAATGTAAAATGCCAGGTGACCAGAGATGGTAAATTATATGCTGAAACATGTTTGATTGATGGTGTATATGAGACTAATCTTTCAGAACCCCAGACTGCAAATGGGGCACATTCATGCCAGAAGCATGAAGCAGATCCAGAACTTTGGCACAGAAGATCTGGCAACAGAGAGATCAAAGCCATTGTGGAATTGTAACACAAGGAGCTTGCAAGAGGGGTGAAGGTAGCCCAAAGTTCACCAGCCACAATAAAGTTTCTAAGCTGCATCACTGAAGAAAGTGTTAAGCATTCTTTTCCTCCATGTACAGAAAAGCACCAGAGTGCTTGATGTAGTCTACAGTGTTGTATGGGATCCAGGGAGTGCCCTCCAGCAGCATAATGTGGTTTGCTGGAGCCTGGGGTGCACACATGCTGGAGGTGCCTGCACCTGCTGGGCCAGCCTAGCCCTTGCCACAGTCACCACCGGAGCAACCCCCTGCCAAGCGGGGCCACACTGCACTGCCTGCCCACCTGCACAGGGGGGAGGCCGGTTGGTTGATGCGGCCCTTCATGGGCAAATCTCCCCCAACACCCAGGGAGAGAAGCGCCAGCCTACGCTGGGGTCACCCCTTGCCTGCCTCCCTCCATTCAGTGAGGGAGCCGGGGACATGGCAGCGAGGCCAGGCTGGGACTGGGGCCCGGGGGCCCCCGCAGCAGGAAGGGAAGGATAGGGAATTGGGGATGGGGCCCAGCAGGTCATTCCTGGGCAGGAGGGGTATCCACACAGAAGCCAGCGCCTGCGTGGGGGCACCTGGTTCGCCCCCCCCCCTCAAAATTGTGCACCCAGGGCCACAGCCCCGCTGCCCCCCAATGCTATGCCACTGGTTCCCTCCCTAAAGAAAAGAAATATATTCTAATCTTACTATTTGATTTCTCAAGATACTGTGCTGTGTATTTTCTTAATGAGAAAAGCGAAACAGTGGAGATGTTCAGAAAATACCTTGCCATGGAGAGCAACAGGTTTCAGAGGAAACCCACAACTTTCATCAGCGACCACAGGGATGAGTTTAATACATACCGCATTCAAACCCTCCTGGAAAAGGAAGGGATTACATGTGTAAAGAGTGTTAGTGACACTCTATAACAGAACTCAGCTGCTGAGAGAAAGTTCAGTTCTCATATGGAGATGACTAAGGTGCATGCTGAGAGATGCTGGCCTTCCCAAATACACTGCAGTGGCTACTGCATGTCCCCACATGCATTTGGGAGCAACACACACTATTACAAGGAAGTGGGTATTTGTTATGTACTGAGTTGAATAGGATCCAAACTGCAGCAGTCTGATTGGTCGTAGAACAATAGGATCCAAAATGCAGCAGTCTGATTGGTCCTAGAACAATGCAGCAGTATGATTGGTTGGCAGGAACCACCCAATCATGCTCCAGATAGAAGTGAATCCACAACCTGATTGGCTTACAGTAGAATTCCGGAATTAGCCAATCATGTGCAGCCCATTGTGTAAATAATGTATATAAAGCAGATACTTTGAGGGGACATCCATTCATTCCTCCTCACCACTATGAGCTGAATAAAGAGCATAAAATCACTTTGCAACTCTGAGTATATTTCAGTATTCAAGGTAAAGCAGGGGGGAGAAGGTGAAGTTGAGTGCTACAAAGGAAGACGTGGTGAAAGGTTACTCGCAATAGTACGGAGAGGACTATGATTAGATTTTTGCACCTGTCGTGAGACACACCCCCAGTAGTCTGATCGTTATAACATCCTTATTCCCCCAACAGAGCTACAGTTCCCAGAGTGGTTAACAATGAATCCTTCTTCCAAGGGAACTCTGGGAACTGCTGAGCTTAGGGTTCTCCTTACAGCTCTCAGCACCCTTAACAAACTATAGTTCCCAGGATTCTTTGGGGTGGGGAAGCCATGACAGTTTAAGTGGTAGAATAGTGCTTTAAATGTATGGTGTGGTTCCAGATTAATTTCTCCATCTGTAAAATGGGTGTAATAACATCTAGTCTCACCAAGTTATTGTATGGACATTTCATTGTCATCTTTGTAAGGGTCTGATATTTTAATAGACTGCCTGAGTTTTTGAAACAGGTTAGTCTGTCAAGATGTAGATTATCCTGTGTTGTGTGAAGGAAGTTGCCTGGGGAAAGCGAAATTACTAAAAGGCACAAAGGCTGGGTAATCTCTAGGATGTGAGATATATATATATATATATATATATGGAATCTAATGGAAACACACTGGCGTATTTTTGTTGCCTTCTCAGCCATGTAATTTGTTGATTTTAGAATAGCTCAGGGGAAGTTGGCTCATTTCACTTACCATGACTGACTAGGTTGTGATACACTGTGACTGTTTTCACAAGTGATGTTTGAGTCAATGACTGCATTTCCAACTTTCATAAATGGAATGAAAAGGCCTCCTTGACTAGAGGGTACAACTGATTTAGGAATAGCTCTCTTCCATCTTGTGCCTGATAATAATAACATTCAAGTGTTGCATTCCAGATGTGTATTCCCCATCCTAGCCATCTTGATAGAAGGCAACGGCAGAAGTTTATAAAATTACCGTATGCACATCATGGAGAAGGTGGATGATGTTTGTTTTATCATTATTATCACTGCTTCAACTATTGCTGGATGTCCTAACTCCTTACCTGGGAATAAACCCCACTGAACTGAATAGGACTTGTTTTTGATTAAACATTAATTAATAATGTTGCTGAACCCTGGAGGAACACAGCTGAAGCTACTATTTCATACTGGTACTACAAAGTATGATATATCACATTTATGGAGAAACCCCCAAAATGATAGTTTTATGTGGCACTTCAAAGACAGACACATTTACTTGGTGCTCTTTTATTAGTTATATTAATAAGGAAGATAATTCACAGCATCCTCTCTCATACTATGTAAGAATTTGGAATGCTTAACATCTGTATTTATGTTTTAGTACCACATTCTCATTATGTTCATTGTGCTTGCTTAATATGATCTTATCCTTTTATATTTTGTAATGTAAACAGTTTTCCTGGACTGAGTTTTGCTGAAGTGTTATTATATAGGAGCCACTGTGTATAGATTGCTAACAAAAAAAACCTTATTGTTTCTGTGGGGTTGTAATATGGGGAGAAATAGTTATTTGCTCAATTGTTACTTGAGGCATTGCAACCCTCCTCCTTTGCAATAACTGTTACTGACTAAAAACGACAAATATATGTACTGCTGAAGGCATTGCTATTATTCTGAACCTAGATATTATTCTTGAAGTACATAAAAGTAAAAAACAAAAAACACCCCCACATGATTAGTACTGCACTGGAATTGTTTTAATAGCTGCTTTGTATTTTGTGTGTGTGTGTGTAGCCTACTGCTTTTCATCATTTTGTCACTTGTGTTTTTTAAGCAGTTGTTAACTTACTGGTTACAGTTTCCAGAATGTTAGTGGGTTGTGTCAGTCCCACTGCAGCAAAATCAGCAGGGTCCTTGGGGTACCTTAACAAGTTTATGAGGGCCAAAGCTTTCCTGGATCAGAGTCCACTTCATCAGTGTGACCTTCAGCATCCTTCATGAATCTGTTGAAGTTGATTCCAGCTCATGAAAGCTTATTCCGCTATGAAAGGGCCTTTCTTGAAAGTTGATGCAAAAAAACCCCACCTTGCTAACAATCAAGTCCAATGAAGTCCAAGTCCAATGAAGTGGGCTTCACACCATAATAAATTTGTCAGACTTTAAGGTGCCCAAATGTTTAATGCCTGGTTTTGCTTCATTTTATAACTAAGTGTCTTGTGGTGGCACCTTAAAGACAAAGGTCACTCACACCATACATTGAAAGCACTCTTGTATGACTTTTAACAGGCATGGCTTCCCCCAAGAATCCTGGAAACTGTAGTTCCTTAAGGGCGTCCTAACAACTCCCAGCATCCTTAAGAAACTACAGTTCCCAGGATTGGTGGTGGTGGGGAGCCATGCTGTTAAAGCGGTGTCAGAGTGTTCGTGTGACAACAATCTGACACAACCAACACTTTATTGGATTGCCTTCTGCTTCATCAGAAGCATTACCTGTTGTTATTAGCTTCCTTGAGCTTTTTAAAGCAGGCTGCAGATGTTTCAAATCAAGGGCAGCCAACACAGTGTCCTCCAAATGTTGGAAGCCAGACTGCTGGTCCATCTAACTCAGCTCTGTCTACACCAGAGGAAGAAGGACCCTGTGTCCCTCCAGTTCATAGCTGTCAAAGTTTCCCTTTTTAAAAGGGAAATTCCCTTATTCCGAATAGGATTCCTCGCAAGAAAAGGGAAAAGTTGACAGCTATGCTCCAGATCAGCCTTCCCCAGCCTGCTGCCTTCCATATATTTTGGAAAACAACTCTCACCAGCAAGTATAGCCAGCAATCAGGAATAGGGATGGAGGCCATTTGGTTCTTCCAGCTTGACTCTATTTTCAGGCAGGATCCAGATCACAACCTGTCAAAATCAGGTGGGAAATTATAGTTGGAGGCTCTTGCCCAACAAACTCGCTTTTCCAAAACACCAGACTTTTTGCAGTAAAGAAAGTGAAGGGGAAATGTACTGGGAAGGGTGGGGTGATGCTTGCTTTGGCTCAACTGTTATCTAACTTCCCCACAAATGAATCAGAGCAGTCTGGGATTGTCTGACTTCCATGCAAACAAATCAAGATGAAACCGACCATCGTGAAGGGCGTGTAGTCCAAATTTTATTGAGGCTGCCAGGTCGGGGAAGCCCATTCCAGATGTTGTGGGGCCCCAGCTCTTTTCTTTCCCACCCAGCCAAGGACAATGGGAATCAAGAAGGCAACAGCTGGCTGGATCAGCATCCTTTTCTCCCAGCAGCCTGTGGGAAGCCGGGAAGAAGCTGGACCTGAGCGCAGCAGCCCTTTGCCTCCCTGGGATTCAGAGGCAAACTGTCTCCGACCTGCAGCCCCTGAGAGCCTTGTCCTCCGTGAATCCGTCCGCTCCTCTTGTAAAGCTGCCCAGGAAGGCGCCCGCCTCCGGCTCCTGGGTGAAGAGCCGCTTTCTGCCCGGGATCTTCCCACGTTCAGCTTCCTTGGAACATCCGGGAGGATTCCCCGGGCAACATCTGGCGGGCCGCCCCACGCCGCTGCTTCAGCCAAACCAAGGAGCCGGGGAAACCCATCCTGGGGAGCTGGGCTGGCGCATCCTTCGGCGCTGCAATTCCCGATCCCCTCGCAGAGCTGCTCCCGGATCCAGCCCAGCTGTTCTTCCCAGCCTGGATGGGGCGGGGGCGGGCCTGCGTCCTGGGCAGCCTCGTGCCCTCCTCCTCCCTCCGTCTCGGCCTGATCACAAGCTCAAGTTTATATTGGAAGTGAGCGGAGGGAGGAGGAGGAGGAGGCGGAGGAGGGGTCTGGGGCTCGGCGGCGACCGAGATTTGCTCCTCGCCCTCTCCGTCTTCTTCCCAGGATGCCCACCGGACCTCCGGAGGGGCCGGACTCGGGGTCGGGCCGAGCTGCTGCCTCTAGCTAAGTTTTGCGCGGCGCGAAGCCAGAGAAGTTTGCAAGTTGCGCGGCCCGCGGGCTCGGCTCTCTGGTCCTTGGCAAAGGCCGCTCCGGTGCCCCGCGAGGCTGGCTGGCCGCCGCCGCCGCCTGGGAGGGAGCCTGGGCCGGGCAAGCGGGCGGCAGCGGCAGGCGCAGCCATGGACGGCGTCTCCGGCCTGGGCTCGCCGGCGCTGGAGAAGAACGTGGCCGAGCTGACCGTGATGGACGTGTACGACATCGCGTCGGCGGTGGGCCAGGAGTTCGAGCGGCTCATCGACCAGCACGGCTGCGAGGCCATCGGGCGCCTGATGCCCAAAGTGGTGCGCGTGCTGGAGATCCTGGAGCTGCTGGTCAGCCGCAACCACCTCAACCCCGAGATGGAGGAGCTGCGCCTGGAGCTCGACCGCCTCCGCCTCGAGAGGGTGGATCGCATCGAGAAGGAGAGGAAGCACCAGAAGGTCGGCCGTGGCGGGGATCGGGGCTTCTCTCGGGGGGGTGGGCTCGGTTTCAGGGCAAGGCAGCCCTTCTTTCCCGTGCGCGGTCCTCGAGGCAGGGACCCGGCTGCTAACGAAACTCTGGCCGGCTGCGCGGCGCGCTGGTGCCGCAGGACTTCGCGGCATCCGCCTCGGGTGCCCGGGCTCGCTTTTGTTTTCTGCTCTTTACTCAGAATTTAAGTCCTGCTGGGATCGGTGGGGTTTACTCGCGGGAAAAGGGTGTCTTAGGATTGAGGATCCTCTACACGGAAGTGGGTGGAATCCGTGCAGGGCATTTGCTGACCCCAAAGGAAAAGGGGGAAAGTCGCCAAGCCCCGAGGAAGCCTTTGCGCCCCTCCCTTCCCTGTAACTCTTTCCAAGGATGGGGTTTACTCCTAAAGAGGGGTGGATGAAATGTGGCCCCTCGGGCCTCTCTGTCAGGCCCCCAGAACTCTCTCTAAACCACACACTCTCTCCCCCCAGGACCCTATTTTGCCCTCAAAATATTTTGCCTAGCTGGAAAGTGTCCTTTAACGCTGACAATGGCTTTTGCTTACCGGGATGGTGGACAGAGAAGAGTGTGTGTAGAAATTAGCTTTCAGTGCTTATACAAAGGCAACATATGTGGCCCCCAAAAAGGTTGTCCAGAAGCAAATATGGACCTCAGGCTGAAAAAAGGTCTCCCTCTCCTGCTGTGGAATAATATGTCTGACATGAGGCGAGTCTCTGAACATGGGCAGAATGCCATTCAATCGCCATTGACTAGCCACCCTGTTCATACAGTTGAACATCATTCAACTGAAAGGTGGGATATAAATCTTTAAAACAACCAACCAAACATATCTGGATACAATTCAGGTTAAAAGCTTCCAGATAAACTTCTGCCTCAGAACCACTTAGCACATCATTGATTAATCAATAAATATTGCCTGGGTGGCTTACAAACAAAAAGATGAAACACACAAGTATTATTTAAAACCAGCAATGAACAATAAAAATATATTGGAAATTCCTATTTGCATAGAGGCAGCATAAAACAATTTGCAGCCCAGATTTAAAATAAAAAGGGATTCACTTTACCCAAATTGACTAGCCTGAGCCTATGCATGGTTACTCTAAGTACCCAATGAGATTAACTCTTGAAATTAAGTGGGGATATAGTTGCAGTCTTAGAAATTAAGGTGCTCCTGGCACTCATTGAGGCAGAATTCCTATCCCATTTGATTCTAACCAGAAAAGAGGTTATTTGGTGATGAAACAGATTCTTACTATTTTTATTGATTACATTTATATCCCACCTTTCTCTCAAGGAACTCTTGGCACATATATGTTTCTCCTTATTTTATTCTCACAGTGACCTTGTTAGGAAGGACAGACTGAAAAATAGTGATGGGCTGAAGGTGAGCCTCATGGCTGAGTGGAGATTTAAACTTGGGTCTCCCCAGGCTTAGTTTAGCATTCTAAGCATCCATCAGCCTAGCTCTGTACTCTGCACTTGGCAAGAGGCACTCAAGTTGTTTTTCTTATGAGTCCTACTTTTTACTCTAGAGTTGCTCTACAGTAAATCTAGAGTTGATCCCTGGCTTCAAATACAAGTTCTGGGGCTTTGAGGTTCTGCAAGCTGAGCTTGGACTATGTTAGAGCCCTAGGAAGAAGGAAAAAGAGATGGAAGAGATAAGAAAGGATATGGGATGGGAACTAGAGATATTAATTTATCCACTGTACCCATTCAGTTCTCCTAGAATTATGCTCTGAGCTGACATCAGCCTCCAATTTGGTTGTGCATTAAAGTGGTAAACGAGAGGCTAAAATAGAGTCACCAGCCACTAAAAAGATCACAGGCCTTTGACTCACTTCTCCCTCTCTCTGCCCAGAATAAATTGTGCAACAATAGCTGGGCTGTCAACTCTGGTGGATGGAGGTAACTGTTGCAGAGAGGCACTGCGTAATTGTAATTCTCTGGAATTCATTGATTCCAAATATTGGGGTGTATAGCTTTGGGTAACAACTGCAGCCCCAAGATAATCTCAGAGCTGCCACCCTTCCAGGGAAATTTCTCATCCAGGTCACTTTCCATTCAATGAAAGATCAAAGAATGATAGGATGGGGAACCCTAAGTCTTCTGGGTAATTATTTCAAGCCAGCCCTGGAGAATTTATGGCCCTCCAGATGTTTTGGGGACTACAGCACCGAACACTGCTGATTATTGGCTGTGCTGGATGATGGGAGGTAGAGACCAAGAGCATCTGGAAGGGGCACGGGTTCCCCACATCTGTTTTAAGCAAAGCTTTGTCTGTAGTTAGCATGTGCTGTGTCTATGGCCATATTGCATTGGGGCAATTACACCAGGGCATTCTTTATCCTCACAACAGATATGTAAGGTAGGTTAGGCTGAGAGTTGGTGCCTGGCCCAAGGCAGGTAGTGAGTGAAAACATCAGTGAGTTATGTGAGTGTTAAATGTAAAACTACACATGCTCAAGAGTTATTTTTGTTTATCAAGGTCGGCAAAATGTGTTTGCGTTTTGCTGAGAGTTTTGAAACTGCACATAATCAGAATATTTCTTCATAGCCCAGCAAAGCTTATGCCATGATCCATTTGGAAGTCTTTAAGAACCCACATGACTTAATTTTATGGTACCTTATTTAATGCATTTGGTGGGGTGGGTGTCCTATTTTGGGAACTGCACCAGGCACCCCTCCCTCCTTAATCCAGCCTCTCAGATCCTCCCTTGTGTGTTGCTTTCAATCTCAGAATGGAGAGGGGGGAGGAGGAAGGAGAGAAAGATGGCTCTCCCCAATCCACTGCCTGCTGGTGTCTTTTCTCATGGGCTTTGTTTGCTACTGGCACTGCAAAAAGTGCTTTAAAATTCCTTCCTGCTCAGCAGGTTTTAAAGCAATAACGGAAGAGGGGGTGGGAAGGGAGCATGGCTAGAGCAGCAATAACTAAGACCAGCTCCTGCGACAAAAGCACTTTGGACTACAACTTCCATCATTCCTGACTGCTAGTCATACTGACTGGGGCTGATGGGAGCTGTAGTCCAAAACATCTAGAGGGCACTAGGTCAGGGGAGGCTGATCTGGAAGGACACAGCTTCCACCAGTTTAGTGAGCTAGATGGACCAGCAATCTGATCTGGCATAAGGCATCTAAGGTCCTATTGTGTTCCTTAAACTTTCATATTTATTTATTGCATTTATGTCTTATCTTTATTATGTCATGGAACTAAAGGCAATGTACATCGGAGCTTGGAGGTGGTGTCTTCAGCCAGATCTGTTGAGCCTCAGGAAAATTTGGTGACTCACGTGCCTCCAAGATTCTCCGTATGAAAATAGGAATGTAGGAAGCGGCCTTATACCATTGGTCCATCAACCCTAGTATTGTCTACACCAAGGTGGAGAACCTGTGACCCTCCAGAGGATCTTGGTCTATAGCTTCCAACATTCCTCACTTTCAGCCCTGAAAACTGAGGCTGATGGGAGTTGTAATCCAATAATATGGGGGTGGGGGTGGCTACACTGTCTGGAAGCATTTCTCCAGAGTTTTAGACAGGCAGTCTTTGCCAGTCCTACCTGGACATGCAGGGCTTTGAACCTGGAACCTTCTGCATGGAAAAATGCTATAGCTAGCAAGATCTGGCCCTTCCATTGAACGGGAGACATTTGACCGTCTGGGACCTGAAAGTGATGGTATGCAATCTCACCCTCTAGGAGCTGGAGCTGGTGGAAGATGTTTGGAGAGGGGAAGCTCAAGATCTCCTCACCCAAATCGCCCAGCTTCAGGAAGAGAATAAGCAGCTGATGACCAACCTCTCCCACAAGGACGTCAACTTTTCGGAAGAAGAGTTCCAGAAGCATGAAGGCAAGTGGGGTAGCCAGAGATTCTTGCTGACAGCATTGGGTTCATTTGACCTGAAACTCAGTAAGAAACTGTTGGGGAAAGTATAGGAGACGGCAGCAGTCAGACAAAAAGTACTGACATAAGTCTGTATGGAGCACGTGACTTCGGTTGTATGACAAGTTCACTGGCTTCCTTTTGGTTTCCTGGACCGGTTCAAATGCCTGGTTTTGACTTTCACCACCTTTAAACCAGAATGGGGGACCTGTGTCACTCCACATGGTACTGGACTGCAACTCCCATTAGCCCTGACCATTGGCTATTCTGGCTGGGGCTTATGGGCACCACAACTGAAAAGGCCCTTCTTTTTTGCTCACCTGCTGAACCTCAGCTGGCAGAGGATACTGTGCAGAACCTCAGGTGCACAGGAGCGAAGTACATGGGAAAATAATGGCTTTTGTTGCAGTTCATTGTATATCACCTGTAATAACTATAGTAATTAAATGCACTCAGGCCAGATAGTCAATTAAATGGGAGGAGAAACAAAGGGATTTGAGCTCTTGGCATGTGGGGCTAGTTTTGGTCATGCAGACCCACTTAATTATACCAGGGAGGCTTGTAGCCCTCCAGATGTTGTTGGATTCTGACACTCATTCATCCCACCCAGCATGGTCAATAGTCAGGGATTATGGGAGTTTTAATCCAGCAACATCTGGAGAGCTGCAGGTTCCCCACCTCTGGTTTATAACAATTGCCTTTGTTGACTAGAAATTTGGGTGCTGTTGAGGAGGGAGAATTTTAAAAGAACCTGCTGGATCAGACCAAAGGTCCATTGAGGTTCAACATCCTGCTCCCCACAGTGGCCAATCAAATTCTTAATTCAGAGAAGTCCACAAGCAGGACGTGGAAGCAACAGCCCTCCTTTTCCTGGTGTGCCTCAGCAAGCACTATTCACTATTCACCAACCACAGAGGTTCCATTGCATTGCTGAGAATTGATAGATTTGAGGAGGAGTGGCCCAAGTCCTTTTTTATTAGTTTGTTTACATTTCTATACCACCTTTCCACCAATTGCTCTCTTGAAGCCATGAAGGCAAGTGGCGCCACCAGCCTTTGTGGCCGCAAATTCTGTAAATCAGGACTGAGGAACTTGAAGCCTAACAACATCCAAAGGGCCACAACTCCCATCTGTCCCTTAGTCAGCAGAGCTAATAGTTGGAAGTTGTAGTCCAACAACATTACAGGGCTGCACAGTTCCCAGTCCAGCCATAAATTAACTCCGTGTTGTGTAACGTACAGCTTGTTTTGGCTGAGTGCTGTATCTACTGCCAGCCAAATTCACTGGGTGAAAATTATTATTATTTTTTAATCATTAATAGCTTTGAAAAATAAAAGTTTCCAGGATGATTCCAATATTAAATACTAGCAGCCTGATAGCCAGTGCTGCCCAGGAATTTTAAGAAACAACCCACCTCCCGCAGTTTTGAAATAAGTTGTTAAAATCAGTGAAGTTTTGAAAGGTTCAGTCTGCCCTCTTGATTCAAAGCAACGTCCAATCATATCCAAATATAAATGAAAACTTGCTTCTTGATTTCAGGAACCCTCATGCAAAATTTGGTTATGATAAATTAAGGATGTCTCAACACACAGCAAGAGCCAAAACAAATTTCCGAAATATATTGTAGACGTGTGGGCTGAAACATGAAATGAGGGTGATGGCTCCTGTCTTACCTCCATGACATCCCCTTGGTAAACAAATCCTAGACAAACCTGCAGAATCCTGTGCAGCTTGCCCTGGTGGAATTAGTCATGCGCCATCAGGTCTTTTGCACGGCACCCACAGAACGGAGCTGCCAGCGTCATGTTTCACATAAAACTATTTTTATATGAAAGAATCTTCTTGGGAAGCAGCGGGTGGAACACCTGCTTTGTCAGGATCTAGGTCAGCAGAGGAGCAGAACAAAACTTCCACAGTGGCCACAGGTTGTCCCCTTACTTGCTTCCCTTGTTATTGCATCTCTCCTAGAGAACAGCCACTTTGCCCAGGTGGAGTGGAACCTGTACAATGGTACCTCTGGTTAAGAACTTAATTTGTTCTGGAGGTCTGTTCTTAACCTGAAACTGCTCTTAACCTGAGGTACCACTTTAGGTAGTGGGGCCTCCCGCTGCCGCTGTGCAGCCGAAGCACGATTTCTGTTCTCATCCTCAAGCAAAGTTCTTAACCTGGGGTGCTATTTCTGGGTTAGTGGAGTCTGTAACCTGAAGCGTCTGTAACCCGAGGTACCACTGTACTCCCCTCCCCCGGTGCTGTTGAATAACAAGTGCAACTGCATTTGGGGTACTGTGTACTGTTTGGGACACCTCGCCTCACAAAGGGTATTGTTGGGAAAGGGTCAGAAAACAACCCCCAAAATGATCAAGGGGATGGAGAGATTCCCTCCGAGGAAAAGTTGCAGCATTTGGGATTTGGAGAAAAGGTGAGCAAGAGGCAGTGTGATAGAAGAGTATTAAATGATGCATGGCATGGAGAAAGTAGACAGAGGGAAGTTTCCCCTCCCTCTCTCAAAACACAAGAACTCATGGATATTCGGTGAAGCTGGATTTTGGAAGATTCAGGACAGAGAAAAGGAAGTCACACCGTGCATAGTTAAACTATGGAACTCCCTCCCACAGGAGGCAGTGATGGCCACCAGTGTGGACAGCTCCAAAAGAAATTAGGCAGATTTATGGATGGCAAGGCTATCAATGGCTGCTATAATAATGTAATAATAATTTATTATTTATACCCTGCCCATCTGGCTGGGTTTCCCCAGCCGCTCTGGGCAGCTTCCAACCGAATATTAAAAACAATACAGTGTCAGACATTAAAAGCTTCCCTAAACAGTTGTCTTTTAAAAGAAAAATAGTTGTTTATTGCCTTGACATCTGATGGGAGGGCGTACCAGATGGTGGGTGCCACTACCGAGAAGGCCCTCTACCTGGTTCCCTGTAACCTCACCTCTCACAGGGAGGGAACTGCCAGAAGCTCAGCGCTGGACCTCAGTGGATGATGGGGGTGGAGAAGCTCCTTCAGGTATACTGGACCGAGGCGGTTTAGGGCTTCTTTAAAGCACCAACACTTTGAATTTTGCTCGGAAACATACCGGGAGCCAATGTAGGTCTTTCAAGACCGGTGTTATATGGTCTCGGCGGCCACTCCCAGTCACCAATCTAGCTGCCGCATTCTGGATTAGTTGCAGTTTCTGAGTTACCTTCAAAGGTAGTCCCACATAGAGCACATTGCAGTAGTCCAAGCAGGAGATAACTAGAGCATGCACCACTCTGGTGAGACAGTCTGTGGGCAGGTAGGGTCTCAGCCTGCGTACCAGATGGAGCTGGTAGACAGCTGCCCTGGACACAGAATTAACCTGTGTCTCCATGGACAGCTGTGCATCCAAAATGACTTCTAGACTGCACACCTGGTCCTTCAGGGGCACAGTTACCCCATTCAGGACCAGGGAGTCCTCCACACCAGCCCGCCCCCTGTCCCCCAAGAACAATACTAGCCTTGATGACAGTGCTCTGCCACCAAGGTTGGAGGCAGTAATGTTTCTGAACACCAGTTGCTGGGAAACACAGGAGAGAGGGCTGTTGCCCTCAGGTCCTGCTTGGGGGTTCCCATAGGCATCTGGTTGGGCTACGTGAGAACACAATGCTGGACTAGTGGGGCCTTGGCCTGATGAAGCAAGCTCTCATAAGAGCACAATGTCTCATCCATTCTGCTCCACTAGGCATGCTAGCTGGGGTTGATGGAGTCATGAGCCTCTGTAAGCCACAAGTTCTCAATCTTTGAGGCAAGCTGCAAGCCTATCCCCACTTACCTGAGAGTAAGACCCATTGAATTCAATAGGGCATATTTGTAGGGAGCCATGCTGAGAACTTTGTCATCAGTCCATGAAATGTCTCAGAACATTTAAGCTGCAATCCCATACATTGTTGTTTATTAAACTATGCCTTGACTCTACATTATGCATAAACCCAGCCCACCAGTTTATGTTGTGTTTGCTGCCAACAAACCACAATCCAACACTATGGTTTGTTGGTAGCTTACAGACCTTGGTTTGCTTTTAAGTATGCTAACCCAATAACCATGGTTTGTTTGGTGAATGCCTGGGGTGGGTTGGCCAAACTGCAAAGGTACAAAGCAAGGGCATCTGGAAAACAAAACAAACTTGGAAGGAACAAGCCATGGTTTATTTGATTCTCTGTGGGACAACTCATAGATAAGGATTATGTGTGAACCAGGCTCTACCTACAGTGACTGACAGCAGCTTTCCAGGAAATCAGGCCAGGGGTCTTTCTCAGCCTTGTCTAGGAATGCTGGGGAATGAACCTGGGGACTTCTCCATGCAAATATTGTAAGTAAAGCTAAAGGGACCCCTGACCATTAGGTCCAGTCGTGGCCGACTCTGGGGTTGCGGCGCTCATCTCGCTTTATTGGCCAAGGGAGCCAATACAGCTTCCAGGTCATGTGGCCAGCATGACTAAGCTGCTTCTGGTGAACCAGAGCAGCGCACGGAAATGCCATTTACCTTCCTGCCAGAGTGGTACCTATTTATCTACTTGCACTTTGATGTGCTTTTGAACTGCTAGGTTGGCAGGAGCTGGGACCGAGCAACGGGAGCTCCCCCCGTCACGGGGATTCGAACAGCCAACCTTCTGATTGGCAAGTCCTAGGCTCTGTGGTTTAACCAACAGCGCCATCCGCATCCCTGCAAATGTTGTACTCCACCACTAAAATATGGCTTTTCTCCATCTTAGGTTATTTTAAAAGAACTTGCAACTGATGCCTGAGTTTGCTTATTTCCTCTTTCCTCCCCACCCATTTCCTTTTCTGTCATGTCTTGTTAGATTAGGAAGCCTGAGGGCAGGGAATGTCTTGTTTCTTATTGAGCTGTAAGCTGCCTTGGACATATTTTTTGTATGAAGAGGTGAAAATTCAATCCATCTGTTACCAACCACGATTAGGAAAGGGAGTGAAATGAAAGGCTACCGTTCTAAAGAGTCCACCTCACTCAGCTCAATGGGACTGGCTTCTGAATAAAAATGCATAGAAGCAGGCCACCGAGCTATAAGTGGTCCTACAGCACACCCTTCCTTGGAAACAAATTGTAAGCCTATGGTATTTACTGCTAAACAAATGAGTATAGGATCAGGTGCAGAGCAGCATAGATGCCATTCTGTACATCTGTGCTGAATCAACATTTAGAATTAATTAGGGTTACATACTAAATAGTATTTATTAGTTGCTTTAAATAAGTGTTTTAAAATGGCTTACAAATAAATGTGTGTGTGTGAGAGAGAGAGAGAGAGAGAGAGCGTGTGAGCAAAGCACAATTTGAAGCAATCAGACCATAAAAGCGATCTCTCCATCCCCTAACTACCACATATAGCCCCAAAAGGGATGTGTATACACAAAACATGCCTACATACACACAATAATAATTATTGTAAGTAAAAAATTAATGCTCAGATGTGTGTGGGGAAAACATTTTAATCTAGTGCCAAGAATAAATGAGTAAATCTGATCAAAGCAAGCAGGTTTCTGATGTTTTCCTACGCAGCAAAATATGCAACCTTAGCAGAATTTAGCAGGAGCCACACCAGAAGCTTAGCAAGTAATGCAGCTTCCAGAATTGGAGAGGCTGCTTGCCTTGAGGGCTCTTCATTACCACAGGTGCTTTCTGAGCATCCTTTTGATGTGGGGGGTGGAGTCACCTGCTTAGAGAATCCTTAAGGTCCACCACAGACTTCACACAGTGGAGCTGCAGAGAGGAAGAAACAATCTCAGTGGTGAGACTTATTTTTTTGTAGAGACATCCCTAGTTTGGGTTCAGGATATGATTTAGCTTGTTGCTTGGAAATTTTAGAAAGGTACTGGGAGTCTGATTATGCATATGCCCCCCTCCCCAACAGAAACCAAAATGGGAATGGAGGAACAGAATTAAGAAAATCTTGCAATGCAGAGAACTAAAAATAGAGATTTATTCTTAATGGTTGGAAGAATTAGGGGGGCACGCTTAAACTTATTTTTCTAAGCTTTAACACTTTTTAGAAACTAGGTAGTCAGTTTGGAAGGCATCTACAAATCCCCCTGTAGTCGTTAATATTGGCTGAGAAGCAAATAAGCTTAGTAATGGAAGAGAGGTACTGCTACACATCCGCACAAGCAGATGTTGCAGTGCGGAGTGCTTCTGTTTTGGGTACCAACAGCTATGATAGTTTCCTACTCCATGCCATTCCCCCTCAAGAACATGAGAAAAGGCTGCTGGACCGGGTCTGCCCTTGTGGCTCGTTGGAAGTTGAAACGGCTTCACATGTACTATTATGTTGTTGTTTTTATGAGGATATACGTTTGACTTTTATTACACCTGTTTTGCAAAAGTCCAGGAAAGAATCGGAACACCATAGTTTAAAATTACTGTTAGAGGACAAGAATCCCAAGACTACATTAAATGTAGCCAAATTCTGTGCGTCTGCAATTAATCGCAGGAAGCAAGTGGTATCCCATAATGACCAAACCCCCAAATGTTAATTATAGGGGGCACGCTAATAATTAATTTTAATTTTTTATATTTAAATCCTTGTTATATTTATATTGTCCTCTGTATTTCTGATTTTTTTTATGATCTGTGATATTGTGTGTGTTGACGCTGGTCTGTGACCGTATTAATAAATTCATTCATTCGTTCATTCAAGGCTGCTGGACCAGACCAGTGGCCCATCTGGCCTTATATCTTGTTCTCACAATGGCCACCCAGATGCTTATGGGAAACTAGCAAGCAGGATTCAGGCCCAAGGCTCCTCTCCCCTCCTGTGGTTTCCAGCAACTGGTATTCAGAGGCATCGGCGCCTCTATGGAGGCAGAGTAGCCATGGCTAGTAGCCAAGGTTTTTAAAGTCAAATTTAAAACTACTTAATTTTACTTAATGGTGGCTACTGAGTCTTTTATACTTTTTATGTGTTTAATATATTGGGATTGCCAATGTTTGATGGTTTTTTCTCTTATGGTTTTGTTGTCTAAAGGCTGAATGAGTAGTAGGTATGATGGGACTACAACTCCCATCATCCCTGACCTCCATGCTGCATGAGGCTGATGGGAGTTGTAGTCAATATCATCCGGAGGGCACGGCATTGGCTATCCTCCAGATCCTGCTTGGCTACAGCTCACATCATCTCTCACCATTGACCAAACTAGCTGAGGCTGATGGGAGTTAGTGTTCGTCAACATCTGGAGGGCCAAAGGTTTCCCATCCCTGCCCTATTGGATGGCCCTAACCTGATGAATTTCTGCCTGTCATGTAATTGATAAAAAGTTCAGGAGCCTTGCCAGGGGAAAAAATAATGTTTACCTTAGTTATGTATTTTCAACAACCAATTATGTTTACTTAACAGAAGCAGTATTGCAACTGGAGCCTCCTATCACTCTTTCTTTCTTTTTTTCCAGGAATGTCTGAAAGGGAAAGGCAAGTGATGAAAAAACTGAAGGAAGTAGTAGATAAACAAAGGGATGAAATCAGAGCAAAGGACCGTGAACTTGGTCTTAAAAATGAGGATGTAGAAGCTGTAAGTCTGTTTCATCCCTTTAGGGATAAATGCCAAAGTACTGCCAAGTAACTTTTTTAAAGGCCCCAATATCTAAATCCATTTATTTTGATACAGTGGTGCCTCGCAAGACGAAAAGAATCCGTTCCGCGAGTCTCTTCGTCTTGCGGTTTTTTCGTCTTGCGAAGCAAGCCCATTAGCGGCTTAGCGGATTAGCGCTATTAGCGGCTTAGCGGGCTTAGCGGGCTTAGCGGGCTTAGCGGATCAGCTGATAAGCGGCTTAGCGGATCAGCTGTTAAACGGCTTAGCAGATCAGCTGATAAGCGGCTTAGCGGATCAGCTGTTAAGCGGCTTAGCGGCTTAGGATCAGCTGATAAGCGGCTTAGCGGCTTGGGAAAAAGGGGGGGAGGGAAAAAAACCCGCAGGAACTCGCAAGACATTTTCGTCTTGCGAAGCAAGCCCATAGGAAATTCGTTTTGCGAAGCACCTCCAAAACGGAAAACCCTTTCGTCTAGCAGGTTTTCCGTCTTGCGAGGCATTCGTCTTGCGGGGCACCACTGTATGTAGAAAATTCACAGAGGCCAGCTTATCCCTATTAGTAGATAATGGTGCTCCTGTGTTCAAAAGGGATGGAGAAACTCAGCCCCAGAGGCAGAATGCGGCCCTCTAGGCCTCTTCATCTGACCCTTGAAGCCCATACATCTTCTCCTCTGACCCAACCCCTTTACCAGCTCTGCATTGCACCCTCCCTGGCTAGAATGTGTCTGCTAAGGTCTCTTGCTTTCCTGAACAGAGGACAGGGAGGGATGTGGGAGTACTAAATTAAAGTAAAGCTAAAATTCTCAGTTTCCTGGCAAGAGGGATTGTTACACCACTCTGGAAGTGGTAGCTCTGTGAAAGGAATAGGTAAAGGTAAAGGGACCCCTGACCATTAGGTCCAGTTGTGACCGACTCTGGGGTTGTGGCGCTCATCTGGAAGTGGTAGCTCTGTGAAAGGAATAGGTAAAGGTAAAGGGACCCCTAACCATTAGGTCCAGTTGTGACCGACTCTGGGGTTGTGGCGCTCATCTCGCTTTATTGGCCGAGGGAGCAGGCGTACAACTTCCGGGTCATGTGGCCAGCATGACTAAGCCGCTTCTGGCGAACCAGAGCAGCGCACGGAAACACCATTTACCTTCCTGCCGGAGCGGTACCTATTTATCTACTTGCACTTTGACGTGTTTTCGAACTGCTAGGTGGGCAGGAGCAGGGACCGAGCAACGGGAGCTCATCCCGTCACGGGGATTCAAACCGCTGACCTTCTGATCGGCAAGTCCTAGGCTCTGTGGTTTAACCCACAGCGCCACCTGCATCCCTAGTGAAAGGGATAGGGGTCTCCTAACAAGTCCCAGCGCTCTAAACACTTCCCAAGGATGGGGCCATAACCATAGATGGGGCCATAATTGCCGCGGCTTATCAGCTTCCTCCCTCTCTTTTCTCTCACAGCTTCAGCAACAGCAAAACAGGTTAATGAAAATCAATCACGACCTTCGCCACAGAATCACGGTTGTGGAGGCTCAGGGAAAAGCTCTGATTGAGCAGAAAGTAGAGTTGGAGGCCTACCTGCAGACCAAGGAGCAGGAGATGGGAGCCCTGAGGGCTGAGCTCGGAAAACTCCGAGAAAAACTGCAGGGAGAGCCGAGTCAAAATGGAGAAGAAATCCAGGTAAGCCCTGCTTCTGTCTCCACGAAATATATATAATATTATACAGTGTATATATAAAGATAAGTATGATGTATTTGTGTGTGTGTTTGTTTCATACCACTTCAGTCGTCATGGTTTCCCTAATTGTTGGCATCTGTCTGTCTTGGGAGACAGTGGAGGGGAGGGCGCCTTTGGGGGTGAAGTTAAACTGTTGGAAGGTGGCAGCGTCCGCTGTGGCTGTAGAAACCAATACAGAAGACACCTCTTTTGTTTCAGCTGGGGCAGATGAAGGCGTCTGGTTGTGCTGCTGCAGATGTACCACAATGTTTCTTCTCTCCTTCATATAATGCGTAATTAAGCCTGTAATTACCCGGAGTAAATCCCTTTGAACTTGGGGAGTGGGGTTGGCAGCTCAGCTCTGAGTAGGCAAGTAGGTGTGGCAAACTCACAGTGGATAGATGTATCCCCCAAAATCATACACGGCATATTTCCTAATGTCTGTTGTTGGGGCCGGGTGGGGGACAGTGGCAAGGGCTATTGTCTGTATGGCCTCCTGGGGGGCTTCCTGGAGGCATTTTTTTTGCCACAGTGAGTAGCTGGCAGCTGGGTGGTAGACCTTTTTATCTGATCCTGGAGGGCAGGGGTGGAGAACCTGTGGCTCTCCAGATGTTGTTGGATTGCAGCTCCCATCAGCCCTGAGCAGCATGACCAGTGGTGAGGTATGATGAGATTTGTGGTCCAGCAACATCTGGAAAACTGCAGGTTCCCCAGGCCTTTTTTTTTTTAAGTGATATTTATTAAGATTTGAAAAGTTACAAAAATAAAAAATAAAAAAACAGCATACTAAGCAAAAACAAAACATCACATCACAATAAAGGGGGAAAAAAGAAAAAAGAAGAAAGAAAAAAAATATATACAATGAATCTTCCCATAGCTTATCTTTCATTTCCTTGTTTCCTTGACCTCCTCACACCTCACTTTTTTGTATTCTAGTTCAATTAGCTATTTCAGCAAGTCCTTTCCATATTTTCCAGTTTTTGTCCTCTATTTTATCTTAATATAATGTTACTTTACTTTCCCTCCTTTCACCATTTAACAATCTGTTGTTTTTTTCTTAATCCTTTACGGCATCTCTGCTAAAACCACATTACTTCATGCCAACATCCTTCTAACATTCCTTAATTTTACAATGTTTCTGTAAGTAAACTTTAATTTTTTTCCAATCTTCTTTCACCAACTCTTCTCCCTGGTCTCGGATTCTGCCAGTCATCTCCGCCAGTTCCATGTAGTCCATCACCTTCATCTGCCATTCTTCCCGGGTGGGTAGATCTTGTGTCTTCCAATACTTCGCGATGAGTATTCTTGCTGCTGTTGTGGCATACATAAAGAAAGTTCTATCCCTTTTTGACACCAATTGGCTGACCATGCCCAGGAGAAAGGCCTTTGTTTTCTTCAGGAAGGTATATTTAAATACCTTTTTCATTTCATTATAAATCATCTCCCAGAATGTCTTAATCCTTGGGCATGTCCACCAAAGGTGAAAAAATGTACCTTCAGTCTCTTTACATTTCCAACATTTATTATCGGGCAAGTGATATATTTTTGCAAGCTTGACTGGTGTCATGTACCACCTGTAGATCATTTTCATTATATTCTCTCTTAGGGCATTACATGCCCTAAACTTCATACCTGTGGTCCATAACTGTTCCCAGTCAGTCATCATAATATTATGTCCTACATCTTGTGCCCATTTAATCATAGTTGATTTCACCGTTTCATCCTGAGTATTCCATTTCAACAGCAAGTTATACATTCTTGACAAGTTTTTAATTTTGGGATCTAACAGTTCTGTTTCCAATTTTGATTTTTCCACCTGGAAGCCAATTTTTTTATCCAAATTATACGTCTCCATTATTTGATAATAATGGAGCCAGTCTCGCACTCTATTTTTTAATTTTTCAAAACTCTGCAGTTTTAATCTGTCTCCCTCTTGTTCCAAAATTTCCCAATATTTTGGCCAGTTGGCCTCCATTTTGAGCTTTTTCTGAGCCTTCGCTTCCATTGGTGACAGCCACCTTGGGGTTTTATTTTCAAGCAAATCCTTATATGTTATCCAGACATTAAACAGTGCTTTTCTGACAATATGGTTTTTAAACGCTTTATGTGCTTTAACCTTGTCATACCACAAATATGCATGCCACCCAAATACGTTGTTAAAACCTTCTAGGTCCAGCACATCAGTATTTTCAAGAAGCAGCCATTCTCTCAGCCAGCAAAACGCGGCTGATTCATAATAAAGTTTAAAGTCTGGTAGGGCAAATCCACCTCTTTCTTTAACATCAGTTAATATCTTAAATTTTATTCGAGGCTTCTTGCCCTGCCAGACAAATCTAGAAATATCTCTCTGCCACTTCTTGAAGCAATCCATTTTATCCAAAATTTGCAATGTTTGGAACAAAAACAGCATCCTTGGCAATACATTCATTTTTATCGCAGCAATTCGGCCTAGCAATGATAACTTCAGATTTGACCATATTTCTAAATCCTTTTTCACTTCCAACCAGCATTTTTCATACAGGTTCCCCAGGCCTTTGGCAGGACTGTATTCGAAATAGTTTGAATTCTTAACATTTCACTTGAACGGCTAATTGATTTTTATTTTGGAGGGGTGGATGAAATGCAGAAGCGACTCTGGGATCTATTTTAAGATTGTGTCCCATGAGCCAATATCATATCCAATGTTCCCTTCCCCCACCACCATTGCAGTGCAGTTTTAGTTTCTTTAATGCATGAGTTCATCTGAAACATTTGACCTTCTACACTGCTATGGAGATTGAGGACTATTGTCTGCCTCTCATGTTTATGGCCGAGGCTCAAAAGCTGACAGTGAAGCAGAAGTAAATGCCATGAAGGGCTCCCAGTACTAATTCCTCAATGGATATTCAAATTGTGGGTGCAGAACAAATTTAAATATTAATGCATAATTCTGTTTGTGTTTTCATGTATGCAAATGTTTCTATTTACTTTCCTAACAAGGAAGTAGGTGATGTATAAGAATGAGTGCAAGGGAAGTTGTCAGCATAATAAGGAGGGCTAGGAGCTTGGTATTTTAAAAGAAACAGCCCACATATATCATTTTAAAAACAAAACACAAGACTTCTTAAGGTATCATATGTAATAACACCAAGCACTGGATTCTGTGATACGTGAAGGATTCCTTGCTTAGACACAGCCTGTCCCCCTAATACTCAGGAGGTTCATTATTTTATACCTGAGGGGAGCTTAGAATGTGAAACTTTTTTTCAAAATAAAGTGGCTTTACAGAAAAAGTGACTTTGGAAGGAAATATTACATTGCTAACAGAGCTGGTGTGGTTGGTTACATGATTCTTTGACTAAAACCATACAGTGTCCAGCAAAACTTTCCAAACTTTTCATGTTGGTGACTTTTTAGACATGCATCATTTTGAGACACAGTAATTCAGTTTTACTAGCTAAACTAACCCTTATAAGAGCATTCACATGACACACCTACACACTGCAGCCGACACACTAATGTGTCTTGACACACACATCAGAAAGCTCTGGTGTACAGTATTTAAAATCGGGTACAAGGCATTAACTGCAACATCCTTTCTCTTTTTATTATATTTTTTAAAGGTTTCTAACTCTCAAAGTTCCCGAGGTGAGTTTTAAAAATGTCACCAATCCCCACTAAAGTGAGGGAGCTGTAGGGCAAGCAGGATACCATAGTAGTTAGATGATTTATATATTGCATTTATCGTATATCCCACCTGTTATCCAAGCAGCTTAAGATGGCGCACATGGTTCTTCCCCCTTCCTCTTTTAACCCCCACAACAACCCTGTGAGGGAGGTTAGGCTGAGAGTCAGTGAGCGTCGCAAGGGCATCCAATGAGCTTCATGGTTGAGTCAGGATTTGAACCTGGGTCCTGTTCTGTCCTGACACACTAACCACTCTACCTTCCAGTGAAGGGTGGCCCACTAGGGTGAATTGCCTTCTTACTTACAATCGGTTCTGTGGGCCTGATTGTCCACTTCCTCCTCCTCCTCCTCCTCCACAATCTCAGTTCTGGCTTGGCTTCTGCATCTGCTATAAAAGTACTGCTCTTTTTTATATACAGTGGATGCTCGGGTTGCAAACGTGATCCGTGCGGGATGCACGTTCGCAACCCACAGTGGTGCGTCTGCGCACGCACAGGTTGCAATTCGGCGCATCTGTGCATGCGCAAAGAATGAATTTGCGCTTTTGCGCATGCGCGACTGCCAAAACCCGGAAGTAACCCATTCCAGTACCTCCGGGTTTTGGCAGTCCGCAACCCAAAAAAACAAACCTGAAGCATCTGTAACCCAAGGGATGACTGTATTCCCAAGTACTCCTAGTCATGTGATAATACAAAGAGGGTTTTTTTAAAAAAAAAATATCCCTGACTGCTGCTTCATTCATTGTACTCTAGAGCAGGGGTCAGCAAGGTTTACCTTGCCTGGGTCAGATCAGTTCCGCAGAGCTCCCTCTGTGGGCCGGATAGTGAGCGCACGTGAGCGCCTGCAATTTCCAGCGTCTGTGAGAGTCTACTCATGTGCAATTTCCGACACTGCGGAAATGAGGCGCAGCACGAGGACTTGCCGAGTGGCCGACTCGGTTCTGGGGAGGCTCATGGCCGGTTAAATGGCCTCCATAGGCCGCTTCTGGCCCATGGGCCGCAGGTTGCCGATGCCTGCTCTAGAAAATGTTCACATTCCAGTCATTCAATTAAATCTGCTGTTTGGCCAACAGGAAACCATCAACCATTTTGTCCCTTCATGAGTATGCAGTCAGTATTAAAAATAGAATGATGTCATGAAGCTGGGATATTCTCAAACTGGCATCATTTTTGTGCTATGGGTATATGAAAACAAAGTAAAATGAAGGATCACAGTTTTAAACCTCTCATGGAAGTGGTAAGGAAGATTATTCCTGCCCCAACTGCTACTTCTATATTTTTTTTTACTTTACCTCCTTTGCCACAAGTGGCCTCATCCATGCCATTCATTAAATTTGTGTTGGTGCTGTAAACTTTAGAGCAGAGAAATCTGTTTTAGAGGGAGCCAGACCATTGGTCCATCTAGATCATGGCGGTCCAAATTTCCATACCAAGTAGGTTGCAAGAGTCCTTCAACACAGAACCCGGACGCCACATGCTGAATTAAATTTCCATATCATAAATGAGTGTTTGCAGTATATTTAATATTATTTAATATACACTATTGAGGGACGTGGGTGGCTCTGTGGTCTAAACCACTGAGCCTTGGGCTTGCTGATCAATAGGTTGGCAGTTCAAATCCCCGTGACGGGGTGAGCTCCTGTTGCTCAGTCCTTGTTCCTGCCAACCTAGTAGTTCAAAAGCATGCCAAAAAGTGCAAGTAGATTAATAGGTACCTCTCCGGGGGGAAGGTAAACGGCGTTTCCGTGCGCTGCTCTGGTTCGCCAGAAGCAGCTTAGTCACGCTGGCCACATGACCCGGAAAAACTTTCTGTGGAGCAGACAAACGCCGGCTCCCTCAGCCTGTAAAGCAAAATGAGTGCCGCAACCCCAGAGTCGTTTGTGACTGGACTTAACTGTCCGGGGTCCCTTTACCTTTAATATACACAATTAATATACTTAATTAAATATATATAGTTAAATATGCAACTAATAGATTTAATATTTTTAATTATTAAACAAATGTAATACACAGGCAGATGATTGCGCTTTTGTTAACGATGCATGACACAAAAAATAAAATTTTAAGCCTTCAAGATGGTTCATGATTGTTGCTAGGGGTCGCTAAGAAAGGTCTCGTGGGCCGGACTACCCTGATCTAGGTCAGTGTTGTTTAGATTGCCCGCAGTTCGTCAGCATTTCAGGCAGGGCTCTCTGCAAGTCATAGCTGGATATCTTGGGGGTTGAAACTAGGAGCTTCTGCATGCAAATCAGAAACTTGAACTGCTGAGCTGTGCCTCTTTCCTGCAAATTAAGCAAAAAAAACCCTAGCATTAATACAAATTCTCTGTACAGCTTGAGGGTTGCCAGCTTTACAAGTGGGCCTGAACTGTTTGTACTGTTTGTATTTATTTCAGCAGTTAAGAGTTGTTGTTGTTGTTTAGTCATTTAGTCGTGTCCGACTCTTCGTGACCCCCTGGACCAGAGCACGCGAGACACTCCTGTCTTCCACTGCCTCCCGCAGTTTGGTCAAACTCATGCTGGTAGCTTCGAGAACACTGTCCAACCATCTCGTCCTCTGTCGTCCCCTTCTCCTTGTGCCCTCCATCTTTCCCAGCATCAGGGTCTTTTCCAGGGAGTCTTCTCTTCTCATGAGGTGGCCAAAATATTGGCGTCTCAGCTTCAGGATCTGTCCTTCCAGTGAGCACTCAGGGCTTTTTTCCTTCAGAATGGATAGGTTTGATCTTCTTGCAGTTCCTGGGACTCTCAGGAGTCTCCTCCAGCACCATAATTCAAAAGCATCAATTCTTCGGCGATCAGCCTTCTTTATGATCCAGCTCTCACTTCCATACATCACTACTGGGAAAACCATGGCTTAAAGCCAGCAGTTAAGAGAAGAGTAGCTAAATAAATGCCCTCTCTCAGACACTACTGTACTGCACTCCAGAACCTGGTGCCTCAGGCAGTTGGCATCTCGGTTGTCTGCTTCTAAATCTGGCTCTGTATATAGCTTTTAAAATAAAATGCTTTACACTGTGCGCCAAGGAAGAAGAAAGAAATGTGAGATTTGTTTCCCAAAACAGAATGTGAACATGCAACTGATGTAAAAATTCAGGTTTGACTTTTGCTGCGCAACTCCCCATGGGACTCTTGTGTCCCCTAAGTCCATGATCGGTCAGAGAAGAATGGGTGGTGGCAGAATCCAGTGGAAAGCAAGGCAGACATTTATTTTTCTGTTGCAACAGAAGGAGGGAGAGACCCTGAACAAAAGTGTGCAGGAAGCTTTAAAGACTTTTGACATTGCCCAACCCCCTTAGCCAAAGACCACCCCAAAATCATCATACATACATCATAGGAGGCGGGTCTACAGTAGAAATCCTGTCTGCCCGGATACCTGATAATAGTCCCTGATTGCATTGCCTGGGCAGCCTGGCCATTCTTTTGTGATGGTTAATACTTTAGTTCCTGAAGAATTTGTAAGCAAAAAGACAACGGGAAAGCTTTCCTCATTTGTTTCCTTTACTTCAGAGCAATATTTGAGGTCATTGGGAGAGTCAAAATTTCTTCAGGATTGCTCTCCTATACTATTTCAGACACATGGTTTATATATTCAGATACGTGTGCATTTATAAATATTTATTCTATATTTGAGACCTTAGAATTCTTTTAACAAAAGGAGATAATTTGAATCTCTCCCAAGCTGAGGAGTAGAGTGGGCATCCTTTTTTGTTTTCCTTGACAGATTGCAGGTTTTGGTTGCTGGTTTGGTGTTATAGATTGGTTTGTGTGTGCTAGGAATTGTCTAGGTGTATATGTGTTGTGTTGGCTTTTAGGATTATTGTGAAATGGATATTTTAAATGTCTTCTGACTGCTGTTCTGGGCTGGGATAGTTCAGTTGATGGAGTATAAAACTGTTAATCTCAGAGTTGTGGGTTCAAGCCCCACGTTGGGCAAAATGATTCCTGCATTGCAGGGGTTTGAACTATATAACTCTCGTGGTCCCTTCCAACACTACAGTTCTATGAAAAGCGGATTATATAGTCTATACTTTCTGGCTACAGTATTTGCTTATCCAGCATATACCGTATTTTTCGCTCTATAAGACGCACCAGACCACAAGACGCACCTAGTTTTTGGAGGAGGAAAACAAGAAAAAAAAGACTCTGAATCTCAGAAGCCAGAACAGCAAGAGGGATTGCTGCGCAGTGAAAGCAGCAATTCCTCTTGCTGTTCTGGCTTCTGGGATAGCTGCGCAGCCTGCATTCGCTCCATAAGACGCACACACATTTCCCCTTACTTTTTAGGAGGGAAAAAGTGAGTCTTAGAGAGCAAAAAATATGGTAGTTTGTACTGCTTTATTTTAAATGCTTGGAGGTTTCTGTTGATTAAGCAATATATAAAAATTGTTAAACAAATATGACATTTATTATGAATGATAAATATTAACAAATGCATCAATAAGTCATAATTAAGAATGTAAATTATTATTATCATCTGACTGGCTTTTTGTTCATTCAGATGGTGGGGAAGATTTGGCTTCAATACCCAGTTTTCCACAGCCAGGCGCCAGGTCTGTTTGTGCACAGACCCTTAGAAGGAATGGTTGCTTTCTTCTGCTGTTCTATAGTCTGTTGGTTTATGGTGATGTTGCCTCTTTTCTATCCTTAGAGCTGCTCCCAGCTTTCTCTATAATAGACCCTGGCAGAGAGATGACATTACCATACGCTCTCTACAGCCAGTACCGTCATCATTGGCTGCCCCCTTTTTCAGCCTTGGCTGTTTGTTTTTAAGATTAAACGCTTGCCCTAGGTTACTTATGAAAAAAATACGATGCAGTCGAAGCGACTTGTAAGACCCAAGCCATGTATTAATGTAGGATTTTTTGTTTGTTCCTCGCAGGCCGAAGAACCAAACAATGATGAATACATCTCAGAATCTGAGAAGATAGCCATGGATTTGAAGGATCCCAACCGTCCAAGGTTTACTTTGCAAGAGCTGCGAGATGTTTTGCATGAGAGAAATGAACTGAAATCTAAAGTTTTTCTGCTGCAAGAGGAACTTCTGTATTATAAGAGGTGCGCTGTTGCTTTCAGCTCCTTTCTAGTCTGATTCTATGTGGAAGCAGTTGGACTGAAGCCGGTTTGCTTTTCAGTGGGATCAGTCCTGTTGAGGCTGCAGTCGTCTGCTCAGTTCCTCTGTGTGTGTGTGTGTGTGTGTGTGTGTGTGTGTTAGCACTGAACTTCAGTTGCAAGCCCACACTAGTTGGAAGTGGAGTGGAGCCAGAATGGGGAGCTCTCTTGGGTGAGGCCACTTGGGGGTAACCTACAGCTCTCCACGTGTTGCAGGACTGCAACTCCCCTTGTCCCTGACCATTAGCCATGCTGTCTGGAGCTGATAGGAGTTGGGGTCCAACCACATCTAGAGAACCACAAGTTTCACATTCTTCAGAAGCCACTAGGTACACTTTTAAATGCACCGCTAGTCAAAAGGGCCAAGAATATTTCAAGCTATTTCCTCCAATTTCTTCTTCTTCTTCTTCTTCTTCTTCTTCTTCTTCTTCTTCTTCTTCTTCTTCTTCTTCTTCTTCTTCCCTCTGCTCCTTTTTCTTATGAAGATAAGGAAAAATGTTCAGGCAGTAATCAGTAAACCTATATTATACCAGGTCAGGCTGTTTGTTTCTTTAGCCCAGATGAGTCTACTCAAGAGCTTTCCAAACATTTCATGTTGGTGACACACTTTTTAGACATGCATCGTTTTGAGACACAGTAATTCAGTTTTACTAGCTAAACTAATCCCTTAAAAGAGCATTCACATGACACACATATACACTGCATCTGACACACTAACATGTTGCGAAACAGTTTAGAAAGTTCTGGTCTACTCTGACTGGGAGTGGCTCTCTGGTGCAGCCTCTGAAAATGTGGTACCCTCCACATGTTTTGGAATAAAGCTTATATCGGACCCATCCATCATTCCCACAATTTGGGAACCCCTTCTCTACACTGCATGGGGCCCCTTTTCCTCACACTTTTTCTCCACCTTTGCTGGAGGTATCTAAGCAGAGACTGGGCATCTGCCTGTCATGGATACGGTTGTGGCACTTGGCAATGAGCAGGCAGCTGGACAAGAGGACTAAGGCCCCTTTATTTATATACACAATTATATGCACTGACAGAGGTATGCTTTCTCTCTCCTTTCTGTGTGAAGAGTGAGTGACTAATTTTTCCTAGGTGTAATGAGAGTATTTGGTATCTAACGTATACATTTCGTATCTTTTCCTGTTCTTTTTTTTAAAGTGATGAGGCTGATGAAGAAATGAGGTCTCCCCAACCCACAACCATTATTCACTCAAAACCATCCACTCAGCAGGAATCTGGAATCAAACGACTGTAAGTACCCTCCTCTTCCCAAGGCTGCCTTAAACCAAGCATGGGGGGAAGAAACTTGCTTTCCTATGCTTCTTGGGGTCCCTGGGCTTTTAAAAATGCTCTAAGAAAGAATGGTGCTCAGTGTCCTTTGAATAATCTCCATAATGCCACAAAGCACCTCTTTTCGTTTATCTGTTTGATTCATTTTGACACAGTTTAAATACTGTTGCCTGCCTCCCCAACCTCTGAGTACTGCGAGATTCCAGGGCTTCCAGGTGCTTACCCAGGGTTCGTGTTTCCTTTGGGAATGAGACACAACAGAGACTGTGGTGCCCTGTCTGGTGTATGGTTTATTTACACATATATAAGGGTCTTGCTTCCTCCATAAGTGCAGTAGATTCAAGAATAAATCAAAATTGCTCTCAAACTTTGCTCTGACTCTCCAGCTTGCTTCTTTACTTCTAGGTCACAGCACTGCCCCTTTCAGCTCTAAACTTAGGCTTTGTCCTTCAAAGTATCTCTGTGTTGAGGGAGTAGCCCCACCCACTTATCTTATCACACTGAGCCCCCGTTCCTTTGTTCTCTTCATGGCCCATCACCCAGGCGATCACCTCAACACAGGAAGCCAGTCTGACTTATGCTTGGCAGGGCAAGGGGTGAGGAGGATCTCGCATTCTGCCTACTTGCTCCCCCATACCAAACTCATTTTCCCCTGGGGTCAGTAGTAACAAATTGCTACCTTGGCTATTCCTAGCGTGAAGCTTTCTCTGAATATTTCCCCATGAGACCCAACTACAGATTTTTCTCACTGGTGAGCTACTTTTTAATATGCAGGAATTTGTTTTTTAATGTGTAGTGGGTGGAGCAAGGAAGCATGTGATTTGCCCACCTGCCCAATCGCCACATTGGTGTGTGAGCCACATTTAGGTGGCCCTAAACACTTGTTTGGGGTTTAATCTTGTTTTAAATGTATTCATTGTTAGTGTTTTTAACCATTTTAAATTATTTTATGTGTAAATTGCCTTGAGACTGTGGTTTAGAAGCAAATAATAAATTACAGATAATAATAATTAATAATGACCCTTCTGCAGCAAAGTCTGTAACCAAGCCTAAACGTGTACTTGAAACAACTGCATATTGCCACCTGCTTACCTCTTGACTCCCCTTCTACCTGCTTCCTTTTTTTGTTTCCCCTGCATTGAAATTTAGACTATAAACTCCTTAAGGCAAGAGACCGCTCCTCTTGGACTCCAAAAAGCGCTATGTGCTGCACCAATAGTGCTATGTAAATAATGAGCAGCACGCATTTTCTTAATGTGTGCGTCATCACCTACAACGAGGGTCGCCAACTCTCTTGGACCAGGGTGGGGGCACATTTTGAATTTTGAGAGAGTGCTGGGGCGCCAGTCACAAAATGGTTGCCTTGTGATGGCAGGGCAGTAACATGAAATTAGAGAGAGAACAATCATGGTGAAGCTTTCCCTGTAATTGTATTTTCATAAAAGGTATGACCTGTTGGATTTCTGCTTGCAAGATTATAGAGAAACAATAAAAGTGTATTAAAGGGGGGGGGGCAGCAGCTCTTTAGGACCTCAGGGATTCTTATTTCCTCATGTCCAAACAGTGCACTTTTCCGTCACAGTTCCAACTTCACTCATTGGCTAAAAAAACTGGCAGCCTTGTTCATTTCACAGAAATTACTCTGAAGGGTGACTTCTTCATACCTTTCTTTCTAGGAGGTCTAGAGATGCACTTAAAAAGAAAGAAAGCCCAGAGTCCAGGGCCCTTGCCTTGGTGTGCCAGTGAAGCTCATGGCAGGCACCAGGTTGGCAACCCCTGCCCTACTGCAAAGGGGGGGAGCTGTAGCCCTCCAGAATAGGGTTTGATTCCAACTTTCAACCTGCCAACATGGCTAAACAGTCTGGGATAATGACCGTCCAGCAGCCCCTGGGGGGCTCCGGCTTTCTCATTCCTGCCCTGCTGTTCCGTGTGCCAGTAGAAGACAATGCCAGGATGCACTGGCACCAAATCTGTTGGTACTGCAGTGCAAAAAGAGTGAGTGCCGGGCAGTGCATACAGTTAGATGCCTGCCAAGCTCTCATCTCCGGACCAGGGTGTGGGCTTCCTGGAAAACCCTGGTGCTGCTACCTTAGAAAATGGCAAGCACCAAACTGCAGTAAGCATGTGGTGCTTCACTATGTCCTTAGCATAAATTCCTTTGAAGTTCTGTTTTCTTTTGTTTTTTTCTCCTCTTGAGACTATGGAGAGGGGATTAAGAAGCAACGTGGGTGGGTGGTGGGTGGGTCCAAAGTGACGAACTGCATTTTGAATCTCTATATGAGAGAGAGCTTTGTCCCAAATGTTTAGATGTGCCAAAAAAGAACCCCCTTTTTTCCACATTAGCATCCTAAACCATATTTCCTCCAAAGTATTGATTCTCCTAGCATTAAACTTTCAAAAAAGTGTGCTTAATTTCCAGTTTGTGATTCATTACTCATTTGTAGGTGAAAAGTACCTTTCCTTCTATTAGTATCAGAGGTTCAGCAATGGAGAGCACTGGCAAAGAGGTGTTTTGAGGAGGGACGTCCCTCTCCGCTCCCCAAGCTGTGTGAGATGCTAGCACAGGATGGTGACTGTGTCGCTGTCATGGACCAAAAAAAATTAATGGAGGCAAAAACCGATTAGGAAATTTTTAAATTGTAAATCTTTGAGCAGGGATTTTCGTTTACATGGTTGTTGTTTTTTAAGAAGCCAGATCTACCTCGTTTTGTACACTGAGCAAAAAGGGCCCTTTGTTTCAAAGGTTGTGTCACTTGTTTGTTGCTGACATGATGATCAGTGCTGGCTTTAAAAAGAAGACAGACAAAAGCCTCTCTCTCTCTCTGTCTCTCTCTCTCTCTCTCTCTGTGTGTGTGTGTGTGTGTGTGTGTGTGTGTGTGTGTTTAATGACGTGGGGGGAGGCTTGATGCAACCCAGTCAGCCAAGCTGTGTAACTGTAGAAAACCCGTTCAGAATAAAAACAACTCTGTGTGTTGTTTTTTATTCTAATAATAGCATCTCCCAGAAGCAGCTCTGTTGGGAATGTCTCGGAGCTGTGTTTAGGTCAGAAGCAAAAAAGTGCTCTGGTGATCTCAGCTGTGTCCTTAATCAACAGCAACAAGTGGCATCTGCAGCAAATGGTTGCAGTGGGATATTGCTCCCCTTCCAGGTCCCAACATGATGTCCCATTCCACTCCAGCAATCAGCCACCATCCATGCATAGAGAACATGCTCAGTCCTCATGGGGCTTTTTCTGTGCCCCCCTAAGTTTTATTCTCCCACAGATGTTTGTTTGTACTTCTACAAACCTTTGGGTTCCCCCAAACCTGTTGGCATTTCCTGTCTTGTGCATGGATGGTGCCATTTTGGCTACATAAAGACAGGCGCTCAGCAAAGGAATTTGCTATTAATGTATGGGTTGTGTGGAGCACTAAGTTAAAGCCAGTGGTATACTTATTGCACTTACATGCCACCTTTTCCCCCTCCATATACAGTTCTCCCCCTCCTTATTTAATCCCTGAAACAATCCTGTGAGAGGCAGAGACTGTCCCAAGATCACCCAGGGAGCTTCAGGGCCAAGTGGGGATTTGAACTCTCTCACCCCGACACTCCAGCAGCTACACTACACTGGTGAAATGTTTCGTGCCCGTGAGACACGGTTGCCTAAGAATAGATAAGCAACTTTTTTAGAAAGACCCCAAAATTGTTGAGCTGCAATTTTTTGATTGACTTGCCTAAGATCCAGGACAAAACTCCACATTTTGGATATCCCGCCCCCCGGAAAATCTGGACATATGGCAGCCCCAGGCATAATAGACTGCGCAATGAGTTTCTGCTAGTACAGCGGATTCCTCTTTTGCACAAAACTTACCCATCCGCTAGTGCAAGAGCCCTCAAATGCCTTTGGGAACTCACAAGCAGGACATGGTGGAGTTAGTCTTTCCCTGTTTGTGTCTTAAGCTCTAAGGTCACATGCACAGTAAACATGTCAAGCCCTCTTGCACTACTTTAACATTCCTGGGCAGGTGTGCCAACTCGAATAAAATAATGGAGGTGCAGGTAAGCCCTGCCCCACATAATCACATCACACGGTCATGCACACCATTTGAATGGCAATGCCCATCAACTTGGAGGGAGGGGCTGGACCCCTCCAGTATTTTGCTGGGTGGGCTGAAGTGACCTCAGCCCCTAGGAGTTGGATCCTATGTTCATACTCTCTAACATTCCTCAGATGATAATAAGGACATTTCTCACTCCCCCACAACTGACTCTCTATTGGTTTGATTCAGAAGGACTCTCCTTGAGATCAGAGGCTCTCTGGGCAATACAGACCCTTCCCCACCTTGTAAAAACATTGTCCTTTGTGTAAGTCAGCTCTTGTGTCTGTCGTTTCCTCTGGCTTCCTTTATTTGCTCCCCCCCTCTCCTGTGCTTGTGTGTACTTGAATACCTTTTAATTTCTTACTTAAGCCTCTTTTCTCTTTTGTGTCTGTGCTTTCCCAACCAGGATGTTTACAGCTATAATGCCTATGGTAGCTGCCGGATTGATCCCTGATGATCCCACATTGCAGCCAATAAGAAGACTTATGTCCCTTGTAGGAACTCTCTTTTTAATTGGTTACTGTGGAGTTTTTGTTCTCCTATTTGTGCATGATGTGTGGCTGTTCCTCACCTTAACCTTGGCTGTATTCTCCTTGGCTGACTGTGGGATCATAAAACTTTTTTTTGAAGATGGCCAATCAGAATGCTCTTCTGCTGCATGATGTAACTGCTTATTTACCAAGCAGTCTGTGCCCCTTTGCACTTTCTTCTAATGCAAGAAGGGGGACCTCTGGCCTCACCAATGTTGCTGGACTCTTAACTCCCACCAGCCCTAGCCAGAATGCCCAGTGGCCAGGAATGATGGGAGTTGTAGTCCAGCAATACTAAGCGAGTCACAGGTTACCCATCCCTGGTTTAATAATTGGCTTAATAGACAAGGAATTTTAACTGAGAGTTTTTCAAGCAAATATGTGGACAGTTGGTTAAAAAATTATATATGACACTCAGGTCCTTCCTACCATATTGCTGGCCCTTTGGCCCCCAGCCCCCAGTGCTCTACCTGAAATTCCCTTGCTTGTCTGGCTACAACTTATAAGCCTACTTTGTTCAACTGGCATTGTGCTGCCATTGTAGAATTGTCACTTTGTCAACATTCTGATAGTGAGCCATTCCCATTCAGCAGCTAGGATGTGTTTAGGCATCCATGACATGTACTTTGCCAGTGATGGAGCGGGTGTTCAGACAAACAAGAACCTATTGTTGACCTATTAGATAGGAGCATATTAATCACTAATGTTGTTTAATCTTGCTTTTTGAAACCTGCCTACTGACAGATCACAGCAATTTTTGTTTTTATTTTTAAATTTAATCGCAACAGGTGAAAATATGATATGCAATATTGATTTAACTGACAAAGCCCCAAATGTTAGGATAGCATAGCCTGTCATCTTACATGTCAGCTTGTAATGAGACTCAAATGGGTATCAAACCTCAAAACAGCAGTGAACAAGCATTGTCAAGTTGGCAACCTAGGTTTACGACCTGGTTCTAATGCCCACAGACCATCCCAAATTGGAGTAAAGGATATATTTGTTAAGATGGATGCCCAAACACAGGTGCTCACCTCTGTATGTCATGGCTGGAGACCCATCTCAAGTTTGGAGGTGCCAGCATCAACTTTGTAGGTGTTTGGGCTACCAGGACACCTGGGCTGTCCCCCTCTATCCTGCTTCTAAATTCAATGTATATTTTAATTGTGGCCATCTCAAAGAAGATGGTTGGCTTCTTCTGCTTCTGTTGGACTGTGCTGTGCCAATAGAAGATCATAGTGTAATTCAGGTTATAATCATAAATTCATGTACCTGAGACCCAAGCCCCATTCAACTGAAGGGTCTTGGTTCTGAGTAGATGTCACAGGATTGTGCTGAAATGCTACTAACTGTGAAGTGTACACTGCCCAAATTCTGACTGACTGCTGAATTTGTGCTTTTAAAAATCTGGGTTTTGGACTTGCACCTGTCAAATAGCTACCCCAACTTCTTCCCAGTCTGTATAACAAACTGTTTTTGGAAATGAGGGGATTTGGGCTGGATTTGCACATACAAATAACTGGAACTGTGTATATTGGGAGACCCTTTGCTTAATCTCTGCATTTATCCCCACAATCCATGTTACTAATTGGAACCTGAGACTGACAGAGAAATAGCTTGCCCAAGACTGAATCAAATAAAATTTTAACATAAGGATAATTGCCAACAGCTTTCAGTTGGCTGGAATTAGATCTGTGCTTGTCACAAAAACCTGCTCAAAATCTGGCCTGTTGGAAAGTCCCCTCATTTCTAAGTGGGCAGAATTTGGCTGGAGTGGATGGAAGGGGGCAAGTTACAGTTTCATTGAGTGTTCATAATAGATAATTCAAAAAATGCACAGAAATCCCTTTCCCTTCACACAGACTAAGGTAATAATAATAAGAACATTGAAATATTGTTCTCCCTAGTTGTTCACTTTTTTAATTTCCTTCACTTGGTGTAAAAACAGAAAGCAATGTCACTTGAGGTAATTGGTACAAAATCACAAGCCCCCCTCCAGATAGCCTGCTCTATGTGCCCATAATCCCATGGCCTGCAGGGGGTGGGAGTGTGCCTGTTGGTCCTGCCCCCGCTGCCCCCTCTCAGCTGTCCTTGTGTTTACGGGGAGAGCATTTGAGGAAGAGGCCTGGCCCATGAGGCAGAGTGAGGCGGCCGCCTCAGATACAGAATGTGTGGGGTGAGAAGTGGACAGCGCTGGATGTGTCATATGGCCTGCCCTGTGGGGCCCCCCACCCAGCTATCCTGCAGTGGAAGACTGGTCCACTGCCATTGTCAAAGGAAGATTCAGCTGTCAATCTGGTCAGCTTTTATACATGGGAGACAGGTGCCATATTGGCCTTTGCCTCAGGTGGCAAAATACCTTGGACCCGGGGCCTGGGGGCACCTGCTCTGTGCACATAAACTGCCCCCTGTGACTTTGAATCCAGCATATTATGATGGCATGGAGAAATACCTACAGAAGGCTTACACTTTTCCACTAATGGTACTTATGTGGTTCTTGTCCCAGTTGAGAGGCTGTTTCTAAACCTCTCTCCCCCAAAACAAGAGATTTCTCTCCCCTGTTAGAATTTGGCCTGGTTTCTTGCATTGCTTGACCATGTTTGTTGCATCACTTAGCACTGAAAGATGTTTTCAAATCCTTCCTCCAAGTTTCAACGCCTTAACCTCTCTCCTCTTCTCCACACCCCACTTCTCTTGGAAGGTTTAGTTTCTTTTCCCGTGATAAGAAGCGGATGCCAGCGATGCAGAGAAATGCCCCCTTTCAGAGTTCCTTTGGCGAGTGGGCCAACTCTAACAAAGACGATGCATACACCGAACAAGGCCTGGAGGCCCTACAACACCTGTGACTGGAGCCCAGGGATTGCGGTTGCAATGGTAACAACACAAGAAAAGATGAAGGAACTGTGGCACCTGGATATGGCTCTCCTCCCCATTCCCAACCCCTTACCCAGTTGGAATGAGGGGTTTCTTTTTCCACACAGAATCCCTTGATGTTTACTTGGTGACTACACTCCGAAAGCAAGATCCTGGGGCAATGGCTTTGCATACTCTGGTGTGGGCACCCTGCAGGGTCGTTGCTGTGTGCTAATTTAACAAGCCTGTGGGTTGTTTTTGAAAGCTTGCATTCACTTCACTTAACAAAAGTTCACTTTAAACCAAAAAAAGAGATCTATGTTGTTGCTGAAGAGTTGCATTCAAGGTCCTGCTAATGTCTGAAGACTCCCCTTGCCCAATTTATTGGGGATGGGAACTTCGTCCTGATCATTCAGCCGTCATCTTCCTCTAATGATTGTTCTAGAGAAGTGGCGTCTAGTCATAGCTGTCATGCCCAAATGCAAGTCTTGTTTGAAGCTGAAGCAGGGCCTTCCTTTTGCAGGAATGAATCCATGGTGGAAAATGACTAATGCAACATACTGGAATTGGATCGCCTTCCAAATGGATCAGGACTATGTATTATTATTTTTGGTTTGTTATTTATAGTGCCTAAAGCATGGTGTACAAGGTGATGGTGCCTTGCATTTTTGCTATGAATTTTCTGATGTATTAATGGAAACTAAACATATGAAATTTATGCTAACCCTTTTAAAAATTCCTCCTTGTATCCTAACCTCTTCCCCCTCTGTCATTGCGAGGGCAGTTTCTTCTACAGAAAACACAGGTGTTGTTTCTTCAATAGCTTTGGGAACAAAAGTCGGTTTTGAAACAAATTTTGCCTCCATGGAGCCCGCTGCACACTAAATGTTTAAAGTAGTGTCCTCCTCAAGAATTCTGGGAACTAATTGGCTACAGGTGCTGAGAGCTGCTAGGAGACCCCTGACCCCTTCACAGAGCTATAATTTTCAGACTTCCTGCGAAGGAGGATTTATTGCTAAACCATTCTGGGAATTGTAGCTCCGTGTCAGGAATAGACAACTCTCTTGTAACAACTCTCTTGTAACATCTTGCAGCACCCTAGAGTAGTTATTGCCATGACTGTTTAAAGGGGTATGATATGGCTTTAAATGTGCTCCTTGAGTGATCAGCGCTGGGGACCCTGCTCACAGTAGGGCTGTCCCTGAGGTGGCTTTGCTACATGGTACATGATCTATCGATGTGACGACAGGGCCGTCACACTGCCACACTGTGCTTGTGTCTGAGTTTTTTCACCTATGTGGGTAACACACATACTTGCCTACCTCCAAGGCTTTTTGTGCCATTTGGCAAAGTCAGGAAATATATTTTCAAAGTTGATGTAAGGAGTCTCCATGCAATCTCCTGCCTACCCCATGCTTAAATTAAGTGTGCGATGAAGGAGTCAGCTCATACCTATGGGGTCCCATGGATGCTGATGTGGCCAGTGGCCGTGCCCCCAACCCTGGCAACCACCCACTTGGCATTATAGTGAGAACAAATGAAACTGGCGACAAAATGTTGCCGTGTATCCCCCACTCCCAGCAGGAGTGTTCCTGATCAAGGTTGCAGCCAGCCATTTCCTCCAAGAAAGTCCCTCCTCATCCTACCATTTTCCATATTACTTTTCCAACTGGCATTCAACATTCCGAGGCTGGTAAGCCTGCTCCATCTTCACTGGGATTTATTTAATAGGCAGGCAGGAGCTTTTCAAAAAAAGAGAGGGAGGATGTTTTCTTGTACTTTTGCAAACCTCTGGGTTTCCCAGAGTGTAATGTTACCTCCCTCTTGTTTCTCAGCAATCTCATTTTGGCTCCATTCATGCTGTCGCTCATCACCTGTGTTTGCTATGAAATGGAATGATGTCATGTGTGTGTAGGGATCCCCCCACCCCAAACTCAGTGGGAACTTGATTGGTCATTGTTCAGTGTTGGTCAATTGTCCCATTTTGGTGTATTAGCTAACTGCCAGCTTTCTGCTTCCCCCTCACATATTCATTGGAGATAATGCAGGGGTTTGTGCGAAGACCCTTCTCCTCCACACAGTATATTAGCTAAGACTTTGCGCTGGATGGTCTCCTGTTCAGACCTCCCCTTCACAACTTAGTGGCCTTAACCAAGCTGCTAGTCCCTCAGCCTCACATCTACAATACAGGGATAAAAAATTCTGGACCACAAATCCATTGCGGACTGTTGTAAAGGTTATCAAACATTTTCAAGCATTTTTCTGAGTTAAACATAAATGCTATATGGGTAACAATTACACTTATGGTTCTCAGCATTGGGCTAATAGCATATGTAGAATACTAAAAGCATAGTGAATCTTCTCTACATAGCAGGGCCAGTGTATAAAATACTTTTTTAAAAAAGCTTGCCATTCCAGAACACAAACTAGCATAGGTTGTATCTGGTGTTGATCATATGCAGAGTAGACCATTGAAAATAATGAACGTGACTAACTTGGGTCCATGAATGTCAATGGGCCTTCCCTCAGCAGAACTTAGCCGGATGACCTTTGAGCTAAAAATCACTTTAACTCTGATAATTCCTGTCTTAATTTGGTTGCGGAAAAAGCAAACCAAGATTTTTTTCTGGTGGCCTCTGATGATCACAGTAATCTATATATAAAGGGAGGCTGGTAGTATTGGCAAGACTCCTTGGCCACTGTTTTTATGTGGTGTGGACACTCCAAGTATCTCTAGAGCTGCCACTGTCACTAACAGCCCTGCGATTCAGCTGTAAGGGTTTTTACTTAGTGTTTTTCCAACTGGAAGAGTTCCTATCTCATGTGAAAGACCCTCTTCCTGGAACAGGGTCTGGTGTTGCCTGGCAGCTGCCTGGACCCACCTGATCCTTAAAGAAGCCATTTATGTGGCCAAAACAAATCTCTTCCTGTTGGGAATAAGCCTGTTTAAGGCAAGTGTTCATAAACTTAAGGAGGGACACTCATTCCAGTCATTTCAGCACACAGGGCAGCCTGCGCTGACCTGATGCCCCGCAGATTCTGTTGGACTACAGATTCCTTCAGATGGGAGTTGCAGTTGAACATCTGCACCAGGTCAGCGAAGGCTGAATTAAGGCAATACCTCCATTAAACCAACCAAAATGGGTGGTATTCAACTGAATTAAACTCGAGTGGGCCCATTTAAATTAGTTGTGTGCTTTAGTTTCAGTGGGTCCATTCTTAGCTGTGTCACAAAATAGCGTGCAAAGCTTTTGAATCCTCCAGTTGCATCTAGCCTGATGCACAGTTCTCGGGAACTCAGAAGCTTGTGAGCACAGTTATTTTGTCCACATTTTGGTTGGTATAATACATGTATTGTTTTGTTCTAATGTATATTTTGGAATTACAGTGGTACCTTGGTTTACAACCATAATCCGTTCCGGAGGTCCGTTTGTAAACCAAAACAGGTTGTAACCATAGGCACACTTTCGCCAATGGGCCCTCCAAAAATAATTTGTTTGTAATCCAAAATGGGTTGTAATCCCAAAAAAAGGTTGCAAACCAGGACATGCACTTCCGGGTTTGACATGTTTGTAATCCAAAACATATGCAAACCAAGGTACCACTGTACTAAAGTGCCCCTTAAAAGAACTGGGTTCTCTACTATAAAAGAACTCAAGGCTGGGAGAGTCTTCAGCTCACAGAGCTTATGCCATTCCCAGTAGCCTGTTTGGGGATAGATGGAGCAGTGGTATGACTTGGCATATGGCAGATTTTAATACTGAATTTTAAAAATGGGTTTAGGGGATGACTGAGATTTCTCTAATGTAAGCAAACCCAACTGATCCCAAATACCTGTAAGCAAAGGCAGTTCCCCTTGGATTCTCAAAGGGACTTGCTTCTCAGTTAAACGAAAATCCTACATGCACAGGATGCAAGTCCCATTTAACCTCTTTGGAAAGTTGCTTGAGTAAATAGGCTTAGGTCCAGGCTGCAGGCAAGCTAAGAACTGGGCTGCTTGATAGCAGTTTTGCCGCTAAATGTTCAGTGACTTCATGTCAGGCCATGCAGCTAAAGTTCTTCCAAAATTCAGAAGCAATGATTGGGGCAGGGTCTTTGCCTCCTAAATTTGTTTCTTGTGCAGCTGCAAAAGGTGGAGAAGTCTGGCAAAAACTGACCACTGACAACCATTGCTTCATCGTGTCTGGTTGCCGTCACTTAACATTGTTATAGCTAAACATTGTGGGTAGTTGTGCTGATCGACTAAAAATACTACTCCAATAGGCAGAATCCCTTTATTGCATGGATGGGGAACAGATGGCTCTTCAGATATAGTGAGACTCTTAGTCCCTTCTAGCATGGCCAGTGACCAGGGATAATGAAAGTTGTAGACCGGGTCTCAGGAGCGCCACAGGATCCCCAGGCTTGTTTTATCAGAACCAGTGAAAATGTCATGTTATGAGCCTGCTTTTGAGTTCCTCAGAGTTCTTCCATGAGCTAGATGCTAAACAAAGCAGGGCAGAGGAAGAGATAAAATACTACACAATGCTAAAGCCTGGGAGCAACCCTGTATTATTTACCAACTTGCTTTGTAGCCATATGACACAATACATTGCGAGCAAGTTAGTGGGCTGGAGGAGGACAAGGACAGATCATGGTTCCTCCACCACTAGCCCATTGGGTTTCTATGGTAGCCATAACAGAATAAACCCCACCCCACAAACCTGTATATTTCCTAAGAGCTTGCTAAGATGCTAGCCTGTGTTTCCAAGCTTGATACAGAGGAGTGGTCAGCAGAATATATTAACCCTTTAGGAACCTAAAAAAATTATGTGCGGGTTAGTAAATTTTGTGAATTTATTTATTTACAAGGCTGCCCTACAAGCCTGCAGTTTTCAAGTCCAGTGTACAATTCCTCCCGGCTGCCACAAGCTGTGGATTTCAGGACTTTAACATCATGCCAGTCAGTAGAGCATGAGACTCTTAATCTCAGGGTTGTGGGTTCAAGACCCATGTTGGGCAAAAGATTCCTGCACTGCAGGGGGTTGGACTAGATGACTTTTGTGGTCCCTACAAACTCTTACAATTCTTTGATTTTTCTTCCCTCCCCAGTTCTTCTTAAATTAGAAGTATTTTGGAAAACTGGAAAGCATTTTTTGTTGCTCCTAATACAGATTAGGTTTTGGATTGTATTTAAAAGCTTTTGGCATGTAGCTCTTTTTTAAAACTCTGTTTGCCATTTCTTGTTCTCCGACTGCTTGTGAAGAAGTGGAGAGAGCTGCCCCAAATATGCAGCTCGTCCATTTTCCATGGCTCTGTGAACAGGCAGTCCAGTGTATCCCAAGAACTTGACCTGTGCAGCAACATCAGCAGCTGCCTTCTGTCCGTGAGGTCATCATTGGAACTGTGTGTACAGTGGAGGCTTGTCTATTAGGGCAAATGGGGCAGTGCCCCACCAATCTCAGTCTGCCCTCAGCAGCTGCCAGCTGCCTGCCTTCTTAAAACCAGTCCAGGGAGATGGCGCTGACTTAGCAGGGAGAATGGAGACAAAACTATGGTGAGTTCCACCCTTTCATTGGCTCTGGCTCCACCACCTCTTGGCCTCCTGCTTTACAGCCTACCTGTCCTAATGGACACCAGCCACTTTGGACTACAGTATGAATGCAATAATGGAAATCCTTGTTAATATTTTACATGCTTAAGTGTTGCTGAAATTGAGTTTCCCCATAGTCCTATAATTTTAAAGGGGGGTTTGTTTTTATTTTTGCTCTTTATCACATGCACACAGATGCAACAACCTGAATAAACACTGCAAAGATGCTTGTTTTGCATAATTTATTACACTACAGGAGGGCTTGGGAAACACTTTTAACCCAAAGGCTGGATTCAAACCCAACCATGCTCCCAAGGGCGCATTTCAAAGGTGTGCAGGGCAAATAAAAAACCCCAGAAGAACCACCATCAAAACAAGTCACAAGTCTCCATGCCATATCAATCCCATATTACAGGGGTTGCCAATGTGCTTTCAGTTCCTAGCAAGGCGCTAACATCTCGCTAAGTGTCACAGACTTGAGCATTCCCTTAATGCAATTGTCTGATAAGGCTTAGCACACAACTGTGTGATATGCAAAAGGAGTGAATGTGTATCTTTAATAAAGATTCAGGGTACTGTAAGGTAAAAAAAAAGGCAATAAACAGCATGTTTGGAGGGAATGGGTGGGTATAGGGCTATGTTAACAGTAGATCTTTTTAATATTCTAAATAAACTATTTCTGGATTAACAAGAGGTTGTCTGTTTTTGCATCTTCTATAAGCCACAGACCTCAGGCAAAGGTTTGGCTCCTAATCCAAATTGATACAAGAAATCCAGTCCTACCTCCTAGGCCCAGTCTGCTGGAACCTGGTGCCTCTCCTGACACCACTGGACTCCAACTCCCATCAGCCCCAGCTAGCACGGCCAGTGGTCAGGAATGATGGGAGCTGTAGTCCAGCAACATCTGGAGGGTCCCAGGTTCCCTATCCCAGTCCACAGTCTTGCTGCTCTATTTCACTCCTACCTCAAAGGCCTACAGGAGAACCCTCCCGGCCTACCCTTGCTTCTCCTTAGTGTCTCCTTTTCTCATCCCACTGAACCACATGCTCCTCAACCCACTGCTTATCTCAGGAGTGGGGAACCGGCGGTTCACCAGGTGTTGCTGCACTACAACTTCCATCAGCCCTAACTGTTGGCCAAGCTGTCTGGGGATGATGGGAACTGCAGTCCAGCAGCATCTCAAAGGACACGAGTTAAGCACCTCTGGCCTACTCTTTATCTCCTTTTGTTTAGCAACCTTCTATCTGGCCCCTTTTCTTGCTTCTCTAAAATCCCTCTCCTCACCCACCCTCCCTGCCTATACACTGCAGGCCCTCCTTTCCCCCTGCCCTGTGAATTATTACATTCCCCTTAGTCAAATTGAGATTTCCTTTCTCTGCTCTGTTTGTTAGAATTCCACGTATGTTGTGCATCACTGGTCATATGCACCAAAAAGCTTGGACAGGGTGGTGTAGAAGAGTGAGCAAGACGACTAAACAATTTCATCAAAACCTGCAACACCATACAGGAAAACCCATTAAGTGTGCAGTGGAGCGTGATGATGAAAACACCCCACTGTTTTGAAGCTTACGAGCCAGTTATCCAGGCTTTGTCCCAGTTTGCTTTTGAAGATGGGCCCACAATTTCCCATAATCCACTGGTGTTCTGTGGCTGCGTAGAACTGGAAGGGAGCGGCCCATCAGTGCCTGTCTTCATCTCTTTGCTTCTTTGAGCTGCGGTCCCGACTTCGATCTCTCCTCTCTCTGCCTCTGCTCCGTTCCTCTCTGGAGTGCCGCGCTCCATCTCTCTCTCCCCATCCTCGTGACCACTCCCGTTCGGAGCGCCTCTGGTCTCTGTTCCTCTTTTTCCAGTCCCTGGACCAACCTCTCTCTCTTTTTTCTGCCTGTCCTTCCCCGTAAAACTCACTTTTCATGGCAGGTAAATTTATGGGCTTCCGGAAGGGCCTGTCCCTGCCACCAAACCGCAACTGCCCCGACTCCTTCTTGCCCCCAAAGCCGCCCCCGAGCCTCCGAGGGATCCACCCTTTGAGGGTCCTCTCCAGCTCAAAGTCCACAAATACCTCACGCTGGTCAATAACCAGCTTGTTGGCATCTCGGTAAGCTTTCACAAGGGCACGCTCCTCTTTGAACTCAATGAACGCGTAGCCCTTGGAGAAGCCAGTGACTAGGTCTCGAACCAAGCGGATCTTCCGGATGTCTCCGTACCGAGAAAAGACTTCCCTTAACTTCTCTTCTGTGGTTTGCAAGTTGAGTCTGGCCACAAACAGCGTGAGGTGAGGGTCCCCTGAAACGCCTCGGTTGGGGACATACCGTGCTGTCATGGCCCTCGAAACAGCCCGGTCGTGGGGCTCTTCATCTGTACCATCAATGCTCCCAGCTTTGAGGGGATCATACTCTTTTGCAATGGGCGTCCACTCGTTCATTGTCTGCAGGGGGAGCCTTTAGTGCATTCCAGATTTCAGGGTTCCTGTTTCCGTTTGTGCCTCCTCTTTTTAAAAAAATCTATTTATGATATTTAGCACACCTCTTACCTGTAATGTAAAACAAGTCAGTGTTGGTTTGCTACAGGACTATATTTGTATTACTGTCACATTCCTCATTCCATTTTTAAAAATTTAATTCGGGGAGGTGAGAGATCTGACTTATTGCCCTCCTCCACAACCATCCTTCTCTTCCCATTCTTAATTTCATGTATTGTATTTATTTATTGCAGTTTTTAAATCTCACCTTTTTCTCCAAAAGGCTGAGAGGCAGTGACTGGTCCAAGGTCACCCAGCGAGGAGAGTAATAATAATAATAATAATAATAATAATAATAATAATAATACCCCACCCATCTGAGTGGATTTTCCCAGCCATTCTGGGCAGCTTTGAACCCTCGTCTCTCTTGGGTCCTAGTATGACCCTCTGACCACTCCACCACACTGGGCTCTCATCCGTCCCACCTCCCTCTCCCTTCCTTGCAGATGATTCAGCACTGCTCAGCGGAAAGGAATCAAAGGACCTTGTGCTGCCACAGCAGCAAACAACCCCCTGTGAAAACTCCCATAGGAGACTGAGCAGCAGGAGATGGGGCGGACCTCTGCCTCAGATCCTGGAGAACTGATGTGGGTCGGAGCCCAGATGTAGAGACCAATGGACTTGGGTTGTATGTGCGCTGCACAGCAAAAGCACACGGCTCCCCCCCCCCCGAAAAAGGTAACTGGGAACAGTAGTTTACCCCTTCACAGAGCTACAACTCTCAGCACGCTTGGCAAACTAGTTCTCAGGATTCTTTGGTGGGAGAGTCGTGCGTTTTAAATGCAAGCTGTGCATCCAGTGCAGGAATATTCTGCTTGAACAATCCGGAGATTTAACACCACGTGGAACTTCTGCCTAACCTTTTGTGTGCGTGTGTCTGTCCCAACGCAGCCTGCCTTGCAAAGCCCCAGAGGCCGGGAAGCAGGAGGCGAGTCTCCTAATGGAAAACTTTCTGAGCTCGAAGCATGGGTACCCCCAACAATTTAAAAAAAAAAAAAAATTCGGTTAAATATTTGGAAATATTTGGAATTTAGTATGTATTGATATAATGTGGAATTAATGTGATTTGATTGGTTTGTTAATAAAAATTATTTTTAAAAAAAGAAAAGGAAAACTTGCAGAAGCAAAGCAAGCTGCTTCTCTCTGATCCGCTGGCAGCCCAGGATCTCCTCCTCTTCCCCGGCGGCTCAAAAGCCCCCCGAGAAGGGCCTGCACAGCCAGCAGCCAACGCCGCCCCCCGCCCAATGATTCCTTTTTCCCAAGGGGAAAAATCCTCACCTGCCAGAGGAAACAAGGCGGAGCCCACCAGGCAGGCAGTTCGCAAGGCGGCTTCTCATTGGCAGCGGCTCATTCGCCACCACTAGATCCCGTGGACCTGGCAAGAAAAGCGATGGATCTTAATACTTGTTGGTTGGTTTGTTAATTTTCAAAGGCTCCGCGGCCCGGACTCGCCAAAAGAATTTCCCCAGCAACCCAGCGCGAATCTGCGGGGCAGGAACCGGAAACGCGTTTGGCCTGCCGCGGTATCCGCGGCCCCCCCTGGCGGCAGAGGTCGCGCATTACACCTGGTTTTACCTCAGCGCCCTCCTATTATTATGCCTTGAAAGTTATGTATTATTATTATTATTATTATTATTAGGCAGGCGTCTTCGTTGTACTATTCCCAGCGCCTGCTAAACACTTTTTTGTTTAGGCAACCCAACTTAGAAATGTAATTTTATTATATACGTGTGTGTGTGTGTGTGTGTGTGTGTGTTTTAAAACTCAGCTGATTTTAAAATCTATTTTATTTTATTTTATCTATTTATTTATTTAATTTGTGTACTGCCCTTCATCCAAAGAACTCAGGGCAGTTCACAGCAATTTTATACCATTTCACATAAACTGCTTAGATATTGTATATATATATATATATATATATATATATATTAAAAGCAGTACAGTATATACATTTTGCTAAATAATAATAAAGAAGCAGGTTTTTCTAAGCCCAACACATTACAAAACCTTGTTTTACTGAGCCCAAAGGTCTCTAGGGTGTCAAATAGTTCTTTTTATTGGATAATATGGATCAAGCGTCTCAGGGGACTGATTTGGCCTGCCTTGCCATCTCCCTTCATGGCCGCTCAAAAAAAAAGGCAGAAACCAGCAAAAAACTTTTTGAATCCAGTCAGTAAGAAAGTGCAGTGGTACCTCGGGTTACAGACGCTTCAGGTTACAGACTCCGCTACCCCAGAAATAGTGCTTCGGGTTAAGAACTTTGCTTCAGGATGAGAACAGAAATCGTGCTCCAGCGGCGCGGCAGCAGCAGGAGGCCCCATTAGCTAAAGTGGTGCTTCAGGTTAAGAATAGTTTCAGGTTAAGAATGGACCTCCAGAACGAATTAAGTTCTTAACCTGAGGTACCACTGTACAATTCATTTTTTTCTGGGTAAAGAAAAAAAATTGTTATATTTACAAGCAGCTGTACAATACATGTCCTATCCATTAAACAATACCGTGGTACCTTGGGTTAAGTACTTAATTCGTTCCGGAGGTCAGTTCTTAACCTGAAACTGTTCTTAACCTGAGGTACCACTTTAGCTAATGGGGCCTCCCGCTGCCGCACGATTTCTGTTCTCATCCTGAAGCAAAGTTCTTAACCCGAGGTACTATTTCTGGGGTAGCGGAGTCTGTAACCTGAAGCGTATGTAACAGTCAGTATTCTGTTGCTTACAGTCATGACAATGAGGAGGAGGCAGTTTTTAAACCACATTCAGCTTTGGAAATGGTTTCCGAATCCCAATAGCCTGTATCATGCAATTGAATTGGAGAGTTGAAAGAGACCCTGAGGGTCATTGAGTCCAACCCCCAGGAGATTGACAGAAGTCAAGTGTGGTTGCATATACACTGCAGGCAGCCCTCTGTTTACACAGGGCACCACACACAATGAAATCAAGTATAATGGGAATGCATTGAAAAAGCCTGCAGACCCCTGTTCTGCCCCCCCCCTTCAGCGATGTTTCAGTCATGTATTTATGGCGTTTCCAGGTCACTTCTGAGTTCAGTGTGATGTGCCTATACTCGGTCATGCACATATTGAACGCACGTAAACGGAGCTGCCTGTATATCTTTCAGACACATTTAAACGACATTATAGGGTTGCTAGAAGTGTAACCCTGCGGTAAACTGCACTGCCCAAAATTCTTTGAGGGAAAGAATGTGCTTCAAATGTGATTTAAAAGTGTAAGCACTGGTTGTTCTCAGGAATATGCTGGGCCAATTACTTTCTCTGCCCTTCAACTTCCCTTCAACTTCCCAGATCTTCTTTTGTGGGAGGTAAAAGCCATGACTATTAAAAGTAATATAAGAGTGCCATAAATGTATGGTATGGATGTGACCGTAGTGCTTTGTATGCGATCTTAGCTTTATGCAGGTGGAAAAGCAGCAGAAGTATCTGCACCCTTTGTGCAGTAAGTACACTGTGGTTATATTTATTTCTATGTGTAATAATTATTTTAGTTCTCTAACACTAAAAAACTTTGTTATTATTTTCAGAAAAGCTTTAAACTGAACGCTTTAAATATGGGTGTTTGGGGTTTTTGATATGTAATGTGTACACATTGCATGAAATCATGAAGTTAGTTTTTATGCTATTAAGAGTGCTATAAATGTGGATGCAACTGCTTTGCACATGCGTGTATTTGTATGAGTAGCAAGTGCCTTGCTGAACTCTATTGTAGAATGCCTACAGATGAAATCATTAAGTTTATTTTTTTTTTTATGATATGGGTCATAAATGCACTGGGGGGTGTGGTTTTGAGAAACAAGCACGTGCACATAACTCTTGGACAACTGGAAGCTGAGCAAATTTCTTGCCAAGGGAGCCCCCTCGTCACGGGACCGCACTGCTTGCGCCCCCCCCCGCCCGCCCGCGCGCCCGCATCCCTGTGGCAACCCTGCTCCCTCCTCCCTTAGCTCCACCTCTCCCGCTGGTCTTTGATTGGGTCCTCGGGAGCTTCGCCCTCAAGGCGGACTGGATTTGGCCTCTGCTCGAAACTTTCAAAGGAGGAAGGAAGTGGCTGGAGTTTGCAACAGGCAACTCCTTGCGATCCGGAGACCCCTTCCTCCTTCCGCGCAGTTGGATCTCCCAGGTGCATCCCGTCAGTTTGGCATGCAAGCTGAGCAGCACCAGAAGGAGGAGGAGGAGCAGGAGGAGGAAGATGAAGAGCAGGAAGGCAGTGGGGGGCCTGACAGCGCTTTCGAGAAAAGCCCCTTCCAACTGACTGCTGAGGATGTCTATGACATCTCTTACGTCCTGGGCAGGGAGCTGCACAAGCTCAGCAGCGAGCCGCGCGTGGCCGTGCCCTCCAAGGTGGCCCAGCTGCAGTTCAAGATCGTCAGCATCCTGGAGATGCTGGAGGCGCTGGTGAATGAGACCAACCTGACGGTGGAAGCCCTGAAGATGGAGAGAGACAGCTTGAGAAGAGAGGTGGAGGGGCTCCGGGAGCAGGCAGCCAGCGGAAGCACAAAAGAGGTCTGTCCAAACTTGGGACTGAGTTGTTGTTGTAATTTATTGCATTTATACCCCACCTTTTTTCGCCAAGGACCTCGAGGTGGTCACACAGTTCTTCCCCTTCTTCATTTCATCCCCACGACAACCCTGAGAGGTAGTTTAGGCGAGAGAGAGGCAGAGAGTGCAACTGGCCCAGGGTCACCCAGTGAGCGTCATTGCTGAGTGGGGATTCCAACTGTGGTCTCCCACGATCCAGTCAGACACTCTCACCACCACACAACACGGGTTCGCATTATGAGATGTGCAGGGCCATAGCTCAGGGGGTAGAGCACCTGTTTTGCAGGGATAAGGGCTCCCTAGCGACTCCAGGCAGGCTGGGAGAGTCTTCAGCAGCTAGAGGGACCCAGGGTCTGGCTTGGTATAAGGCAACTCCTTAGGTTCCCATTACAATTATTATTATTACTGTTATATATTTATTTATACTCTGCCTTTTCCCTTGATGGGACTCATTATCACCGTCATCATCGGTTTGGAGATGCAAGAGATGCCTTTATCTGGGTCTGGCACCATTTGGACAGGAAGCTGTCTGCAGGCATCGTATCGTATCAGTCATGCAAGTGTTGGAAAGAAATACTCACAGGGGGGAAAGGAAGGAGCGTCATGCCTGCACAAAGCCAGGCAGTTCTTTCCAGTGTCCCACAGCTGAGTGGAGAAAAGAGAACTGACCAGCCAAGCCAGCATTCTGCGCCTAGCCAAATATGCATCTGGGAAGCTTAAAAAAAAAAAGAAGGTAAAGGACCCCTGGACAGCTAAGTCCAGTCAAAGGCAACTATGGATTGCAGTGCTCATCTCACCATCAGGCCGAGGGAGCCGGGGTTTGTTTGCAGACAGCTTTCTGGGTCATGTGACTAAACCGCTTCTGGTACAACGGAACACCGTGACAGAAACCAGAGCTCACAGAAACACCGTTTACCTTCCTGCCACAGCAGTACTTATTTATTTACTTGTACTTGCATGCTTTTGATCTGCTAGGCTGGCAGGAGCTGGGACAGAGCAACGGGAGCTCACTCCACTGCAGGGATTCAAACCGCTGACCTTCCAATCAACAAGCCCAAGAGGCTCAGTGGTTTAGACCACAGCACCTAGCAGATATGCCTCTGTGAAGATCGCAATGTGGCAACCTTCTCCCCTGTTTGCAGTGTCATAGCTCCATGCCAGATCACATGCAAGAGCAGAAGTGAAAATAATGCACATGGTTGAAATTTATTACATTTTTATCCCACCCTTCCTCCAAGCTCAGGGTGATGTCCACTGAGGACTGGGAATCTGTGACACACACACCTTCCAGACAGGGCCGATGAAAGGGAGCCAGACTTTCTTGCATATGTTTTATCTGATTCTCAACAAAATGTATGTTTCATGTGCAATGCACACAGAATTCTGAATTACAGCTTGCAAACTTGTGCCGTGAACTGAGCATTTCCAACTCTGTACGATTGTTTGCGCCTGTGCTTTGATGGTGTAATGCTGCAGTCTCATCTTTTGAAGCGCAGCTGCAGTTGTGCATTTTTGTAAGAGAACACTGTGTGAATGCAACAAACTCGTTGCATGACGCACAGTTTGCTGTGTTACACATGGAAGTTTAATGTTTAGAGTGTGCGGTTAGTTTGGTAGCAATCGTGTGGGTGTTTGCATAATTGATATTAGTCATTAGGATCTTAAGATTCTCATCAGGTATGAATGTTAACATATTTATCATTACCATAAAAATGAGACCACACATTTATTTTAGATGCTGTGCATAGATTTTTAGCCAGTCTGCCCTTGCTGGTGCTCTGCTTCCAGATGCTCTTGGCCTACAACACCCACCTCCCCAACCATTGACTCTGCTGGCTGAAGCTGATGGGAGTTGGAGGCCAACATTCAGAAGACCGCAGGTTCCCCATCTCTGGCATACATCAAATCTCTTGCACTTTTTCTTCACAACAGCCTTGTGAGGTTGACTAGGCTGAGAGGGAGTGCTTGGCCAGAGGAAAGTGCTTTATACCAAATCAGATTATCGATCTACCTAGTTGTCTACAATGACTGCCAGTGGCTATCCAACATCCCAGAGGGTTTTTCCAGCCCTGCCTGGAGATGCATTCCTGGTCCTAGTCTGAAACTACATGCTTGTGAATTTTTTTGAAGTCCTACAAGAGAAAGTGATTTACACAAGTTTTACACTTTGCAATCAGTCCTAAAAGGAAAATTATTATTATTCCTGTTTTACAAAAATTCACGGAGGGGAAAAGAGGAAATAAAAATGGGAAAAATAAGGAAAAAACGAAGTGTTGGACTGGAACCTGGGACACCCAGGCTCAAATCCCCACTCAGCCTTGAAACTCACTGGGTGAACTTGGGTGTAAACCATCTAGTCTACTCCACAGGGCTGTTCTGATGGTAAATAAACTGAGGAGAACTTAAGCTCCTTGGAGTGATGAAAAGGTGGGATATAAATGTAATAACACAGCAGCGCAGAAGTCAGAAGATAAGTGACTATCCAAAGGCCACCCAGGGGTGCATGGCAAAGCTGGAATTTGAACTCAGTTCTCTCCTAGCTTTCAAATTCAAACAGCTGACCTGTGTTTTTATATGCTGCAGTGTGTACATCGTTCTTTATTGTAAGCATCCTGGCCCTTGCCAAACTATAGGAATGGAGCATTAAATACCTGATTTTTTCTTTAAGTCTCATATGGTCTTGCAAGTAGGATCTGCGACAGAATGTTGAAGTGTATCCCCCTTGCCTCCTAGCAGGAGCAGTGCTGTTCAGGATTCTGGCCAGCCGTGCCCTCCTCCTGGAAGAAGCTCAAAGGGACCACAGGGTTAAGGTGGCAGCGTTTCCAATGTTTTAGTTTAGAGAAAAGGCGAGTAAGGCAACAGGATAGAAGTTCATAAAATTATGCATGGCATTGAGAAAGTGGATGGTGAAAAGTTTTTCTCCCTCTCTTATAAGACTGGAATTCGTGGGCATCTCGTGAAGCCGCATTTTGGAAGACTTAGGGCAGATAAAAGAAAGTACCTCTTCGCTCCCCCAGGAGGCAGTGATGGCACCACCCTGGATGGCTTCAACAGAGGATTAGACAAATTCATGGAGGAGAAGGCCAGCAATGGCTGCTAGCCACAGTGCCTCAGCTGTGCCTCCGTGGTTTGAGGGAGCAATGCTTCTGAATACTAGCTGGAGGAGAGCGGGCTCATGGGCTCATGTTCTGGTCTCCCACAGGCCTCTGGTTGGTTGCCGTGAGAACAGGAGGGTGGACTAGCTGGACCATTGGCCTGATCCAGCAGACTCTTCTTATGTTCTGATTCCCTCCCATTTCCATTTTTTATTTTACAACTGGCATTCCCACTTTACTGAGTGTGCTCAGATCTTGGGGCTGGTGGTGAGGATTATCTTGTGCACCTAAATGTCAGGGATCTCCTCAACCCCGTCGATGCCTTGCTCTTGTTTCTCCATGGGCCTCTTTTTTTCATTTTGTAAAATTTATATCCATCAGGGGGGGAAACCATCAAAGCAGTTTACAAAAAAGATAAACCAATAAAAATGATCACTAAGAAAATTACAACCATAAATTATAGAAAGTTAAAACCACAATTAAATAGACTAACACAGATTAAAACTCTGTGTTAAATTTTCTAAACACGTGGGTTAGCTTGTCTAGATAAGAGTGTCTTCAGTGGCTACTGTAAAGAATACAGTAAAGTCACCTGCCTGGTATCAATAGGCAGGGAGTTTCAAAGTGTCGTTGCTGTCACACTAAATGATTGAGTTCCTACAGATGTGGTGCAGGTATTATGTGGCGCCTGTAAAAGTGCCAATTCTGCTGATCGAAGTGGTCAAGAAGGCACAGGTGGTGCCATTTTGTTTGGCTCCCTTTCTGTTGGCATGCACCACCTGAGTCTTGCTGTTGTTCTGCCTTGTAGGTAAACCTTGGCCCCAACAAAATGATCATAGACCTCACGGACGCAAACCGCCCGCGATTCACGCTGCAGGAGCTGAGGGAGGTGCTTCAGGAACGCAACCAGCTGAAGGCCCAGCTGCTGGTGGCCCAGGAGGAGCTGCAGTGCTACAAGAGGTAAGCTGCTAGGCTATGGCTTTTTTAAGGCAGCCCTTTGGAACGTCAAATACATTTTTCCTGCTGGAATGCAGACTTACTGTACTGGACTGTGCAATTATCTGCAGTTTGTGAGCAGCTGAGGAATTAAGCTGTGTAGCTCTGATTTAGACACTGGGTAACATACATCCATGTGTTTATTGCTTGACTGATAGTGGCCCTCTAATTTCACGGGATTGGGGCTGGCTGGAAAGGAAAAATAGGGAAGAACCTAAACAGATGGAGAAGTGGAAGACAGGGCGGCAGGGGGAAGCAGAAATGGACAGAGGAGTAGAGGGAGCCCTCAGCAAGTGAGAGCTTCAGGATTCTAGTAAGTGTGATCTGTCCCTCTTCCAGCAGCCTACTGGGCTGGGTTGCAGCGATGGAGAGAGTGATAAGGATGAGTGAGAGAGGTTCTGTGTGAATGTGTGCATGAGAGAGAGAGAGACAAAGTTGTGTCAGAAAGAGAGAGAATATCTTGGTTCAAACAGAAATGGAAGTAGGGAGTGGGCTTCCAATATCAATGTTCCCTTCTTTGAAACAAAAAATTAAAACCGGTCTTAAGATGGAAAATAGATTTACATAAACCATGTTTAACTCTTGGAAGGCAAAAGCAGATGTGTTAATAGAATCATGGAATTGTAGAGTAACTTGGAAGGGATCCCGCGGGTCCTCTAGTCCAAGAATCTCAACTAGATCATACATGACAGGTGACCATCCAACCTCTACTTAAAAACCTTCAAGTAAAGAGAATCCACCATCTGTCATGGGAGTCTGTTCCACTATCAAACCCCTTTTCCTGTCAGAAAGATCTTCCTGATGTTCAGTCACCTGTGATTCCTTTGGCTTTCCACCCACTTTGAAGTAATATTAGTTGTGTGTATGATGAGGGGGGTTCTTTACTGCTAATGTTGGTTCAACAATAATAGTGTTCCACTGACCAGAGAGAACAACTCTCATCCTTTGTAAAATCAGTGCAGGGGAGAAGGGTTTAACTTCTTAAGATCTATGTATGTTCTTTAGACTCTTTAAAATATCAGTGAAAACAAGGCTTAGGGGAAGAAATAGTCAGATCAGTGGACTAGACTGTGGATGAAGCCTCATTTCAGATCAGTTTCAGTGAGGAACTTGAAACTGATTTTGAAATTAATACATAGGTGGTACTTGACCCCTAGAAACTTAGCAGTGATGATCATCACTGAATTGTTAGAGAGGCTGCTGTTCTTGGGTACTTATTTCCATGTATGGTGGGACTGCCCTGATGTAAAAGTATTTTGGTTATTATGTTTTGCTGAAATGACTATAATAACACAGAAATAAATTGAGGTAGCACCAGTGTTTCTTAAACTGAATATTTTTACAGACGATAACAGACCTACACAGTAATGAACTTGTTGGACATATGTTACAAGCTGCAAGGATTGTTAGGATTGTTAGTTAGGTATTGGAAAGATCTTTCCAGTGCTGTGCTGTCAAAATTGATATTGAGCGGTACAGGAGATAGTATTCACATGCCATGTCGAAGTTTAAAACTCCTGAGCTAAGTTGCCAAAATTCTTTAAGGTTGTGAGGGGAGCAGGAAGTCATGTGCCGTATTAGCCCAAATATAAGCCACACCTTTAAAATTGGGGGGGAGGGGAACCCAAATATAAGCCGCTCCCTTCCTCGCTTCTCATGACTGCATATGGGGGAGGGAGGACGCTGTGTTGCCGGCGGCCTTTCCACTTCCTCACTCTCTCCCTTCCTAGCCTTGGAGGAGAGGATGGGGGGCTATGCACAGGGCTGGCGCCACTTTGCCGCACTCCTGGCGCTGTTTGCCCCACGCACCTGGCTGCAGACCGTAAAGCCACAAATATAAGCCACACTTTAATTTTTCACAGTCGGAATTTGGGGGAATAGTGAGGTTTATATTCCAGCCAATACGGTAGTTTAAAATATGCTTTCAATGTATGGTGTGCCTGTGACCAGTTTCGTGCTTAATGATTACAAAAGGGTATATGACGTCCACATGTCATGTTAGAAGGGGCATAATCCCCTCTCTTTTTCTGTCAGTGGCCTTGTTCCAGAGAAGCAAGACTGGGGTGATCCCTTGCAGAAGGCTCCGACTGTGGTAACCACTTCAGATTCGTGTCAAAGAAGGGAAGAAAAGACCACCATCAAGCGATTGTGAGTTCTGCTGCTGTAGTTGTGGGCCAGGGGCAGGAAAGAAAGCCTAGGCAGTCCTGTTGGTCTAGTTATTACCAGGGGAAGCTGAAATCTACTTTCAAGGTAACACCATTATTAGAATCAGCTAAAACAGGCATGGAGAACCAGTTGTTGCACTACAATTCCCATCATCACTGACTCCTGGCCTTGCTGGCTGGGGCTGATGGGAGCCGGAGTCCAACATTCATCTGAAGGGTCACAGCTCCCTCAGCCTCACTTTGGCTGCACACGTCTGTTCCCAGCAGGGAAATGGGCCTGTGCAGCCAGCACAGAATGGAACCCACCTCCCACTCATCAGCTGGGGCCACTCCATCAGTGATGTCAGCTGATTGACAGGTGACTCTGCTTGTTGAAAAAAAGTGGACTTGTGGGCCAAATATGTCCTCCCTGGTGGGCCACGTTTGGCCTATCGCCCTCCTGCAGTAATTCACCTTCCGTTGCACAGTCTGGGCTCTAGTTCTGTGTGGCAAAGCATCTGCTTTGCAAGCAAAAGGTCCCGGGTTCAATCCCAGCATCTCTAGGTCAGGCTGGGGGCGTGAAGAGCCAGTCAGTAGACAATACTAATCTATATAAGCCAATGATTGGACTTGGTAGTCTCTACTACAATCATAGGGTTACATGTCCCTACTCCCCCCATTGAACGGGGTGACAGTGGGTCACTGGCCTTGGCATGTGCCCCACTGTACCTACCTGTGATGGTGGCCCTGGTCTTAGTTGTTGCCTCACTGCACTTGGGTACCTCATCCTCACCCACCATCTATTCCTCCTTCCAAATGCAGGTTTGCTTTTAAAAAGCCTTGAAGAGGAGCCTCCCTTGTTGAGCTTTGAAGGCTGCATGGGAGACAACATCTGGAGCAAAAACTCAAGGACTGCACTAGTTGAAGGCTGTGCTGGTTGTTTACTGCAGCAGCAGGAAGGTTGGGGCACTGTGTTTCTGTGCAAAGTTAGCATCCCTTTCCCAAGTTCCTTGTTGCTACAAAATGTTTCTCACCCATATTATGGGTGCAGCCGTCCTACGGGAAAGGCTTGTATGCCTGCAAAGAGTGGAATAAATTGGTACACACCTTTGTTTCTTTAATCATTCTGAGGTTTGCCTATTGATTTGTTGCTTTTCACAAGGTTTACTTCACAGCGGGGAAAAGAACTATTTGTCTGGACTGTGCACGCCTATCATATCATTTCTATATTTATTGTGAAGGTTTACAATCTGGCTTTCAATTGAATGATACTCATCAGAGCAGCTTGCAAGGGACAGTGGTGGTGGTGGTGGTGGTAGGAAACTCCCTGCAGCTGTTCTTCTTTGGCCAACAAATGGGGCCAAACTTGTTGGAGGGAGGGGTTTGGAAGAGAGATCCTTACTCTCTTGTAGCAGAGCTAACAGTGTTGATTGCTCCAAGCACATTAAACTTGGTTAGATTTACATCTGCCATCATCCAACTTTAAACTAACGTTACCCATGAAAATACTTAGGCTAGAATAAATCACAGACACTTAGTTTTGCAAATAAGTGAAGTGCAAATACGTTTCAGAAGTTACAGCAAACAAGTCTACTTCCGCTGGCAGTAAAAACAAAGAAGAAAAAGAATTTTGTTTCCTTACAAAAAGGATCATATAATATTTGGGTTAGCAAAGATGCAGGCTGTACAAATCTCTTTTTAGAGATTGAGTTCACTTGGCTTTTTGCTTGTAGCTAGGAGCCATGCCGCAGCTCCAGCTTGTTCCAGCAGGTGGTAAAGAGAGAAAGAAGTTTGGGGGAGAAAAGGCTGCTGGGAACCTGCTCACACTCACTGGCAACTTCAGCTCAGGGCTCTGGTTAACCCTCTCATTTTTTATTTTTTTTAAATAATTTTTTATTAAAGTTTTAAACAAAGAAAAAAGAAAAACAACACACACAAAAAACAATACAAAACTTAACAATGAAAACATAAAACATAACAATTAAAAACAAACTCTCTTTTCCAATTCCAATTTTAAATTACTTATTTTCTGGACTTCCTCATACCTCCCTCTTTTGTATTCCAATCCACATTATTTGTCCAGCAGTTTCTTTTCCACTTTTTTATCCCAATCTTTAATTTAATAAAATGTTAAAATATATAACTTCAACTTTTTTAAACCTAATCCTTACTCTTAATGTCATATAGCTTTAAATTTTTCCCTTTTATTATCAAATTTCCATTTCTTTAGACATCTTTAATCTTAATCTTTAATCTTAATCTATCCTTAACTTTAACCTGTACAGCTGGAAACCACTTATTTTCAATCCAACATCACTCTAACATTCCTTAATTTTGCAGTGTTTCTGAAGATAGTCTTTGAATTTCTTCCAATCTTCCTCCATCGACTCTTCTCCCTGGTCCCGGATTCTGCCAGTCATTTCCGCCAATTCCATATAGTCCATAAGTTTCATCTGCCATTCCTCCAGCGTGGGAAGTTCTTGTGTCTTCCAATACTTTGCAATGAGTATTCTTGCTGCTGTTGTTGCATACATAAAGAAAGTTCTATCCTTTTTTAACACCATTTGGCCCACTATGCCCAGGAGAAAGGCCTCTGGTTTCTTGGGGAAGGTATACTTAAATACCTTTTTTAATTCATTATATATCATTTCCCAGAAAGCCTTAATCTTTGGGCACGTCCACCAAAGGTGAAAAAATGTACCTTCAGTTTCTTTACATTTCCAACATTTGTTATTGGGCAAGTGATAGATTTTCGCAAGCTTGACTGGGGTTATGTACCACCTGTATATCATTTTCATAATATTCTCTCTTAAGGCATTACATGCCGTAAATTTCATACCAGTGGTCCATAACTGTTCCCAGTCAGCAAACATAATATTATGTCCAACGTCCTGTGCCCATTTAATCATAGCCGATTTCACCGTTTCATCCTGAGTATTCCATTTCAGCAGCAAGTTATACATTCTTGACAAATTCTTAGTTTTGGGTTCTAACAATTCTGTTTCTAATTTGGATCTTTCCACCTGGAAGCCAATTTTCCTGTCCAATTTAAATGCTGGTTAACCCTCTCATACCCACATGTGATTGTATAGTACATCACTGGTGTTCACCTTTCTGCAGCATCCTTCCTTGGATGCAGGGGGAGGGGGAAGCAGCCTCCCAGAGGTCTTGGCTGATGGGTGATGACAGAGGGTGCCTCCTTGCAGCTCTGCAGCCACAGGGCAACTAGCACTTAGAGCCAAATGTTCTCTCTGGTAGGAAAAAGCAGGTCCTCAGCCCTACTCCTTCTCTGGCTGATGGAGGGGTCCAAGCTAGTCTTCGCCTTGCTGTGATGTTCTTCTTGAGAGTCAGGGGGTACAGCCCCTTCAGTGGCATAACCTCCCAGGTCACACAGGAGGGAGAGTCTTATCATGAATTGGTCAGAAAATCATGTTGGTAGGAAAAAAATGTTCATCACGGTACAGGATGTTGCTATCACGGGAAGGAGGAGGACTATAAAGATGAGCCCTGCTGGACCAGGGCAGCAGTCCTGCAAAGCCACAGAGAATAACATGAAGGCAACAGCCATCCACAGTTGTTTTTCCTTACATCTAGTGAAACACTCCCTCACAGCATTGGGAGGGTTCATCTCGCCATCACACCTGAATCGCCTTTGGCAAATTCTTCCTCCCTGACTTGGCTGAATCCATGTTTCATCACAAGGATAGGGAAACTGTGTCCCACCACCCCCAGTGTGGCTGGCTAAGTGCTCCCTCATCCTTGACGATTTGCCTGCTGGCCGGGGCTGGTGGAAGTCAGAGGCCAGTAACCTGTGGAGCAGGCTTCCCTCACCTGGTACTCTCCATGCATTTTGAACTACATTATTCCTGACTGCTGGACACACTCACTGGGGCTGATGGGAGTAGTTGGGAACATCTGGAGGGACACAGGATCCAAAACTCTGATGTAGGCAGCACCAACATAGATGGGCCAATTATCTGCCTTGACATAAGGCAGCTCCCTGCTGTTTTCTTTAAACTTTCAACATATGGAAGACCACAACCACTAGAACACAGTAAGTGTCCTGTAGTGTTTCTACTAGCCCAGTGTTTCTTAAACTTGGGTTTAACTGTTGGACTACAATTCCCATCATCTCCCTACCACTGGTCCTGCTAGCTAGGGATTATGGGAGTTGTAGTCCAAAAACAGCTGGGGACCCAAGTTTGAGAAACACTGGAACAGTCCATCATCCTTTTCTCAAAGTGGCCTACCAGATGCCTCTGGGAAGCCCGGAAGCAGGACCAAGAGCAGTAACACCCTCCCCACTTGTGATTCCCAGCAATTGGCATTCAGGGGCCTATGGCCTCCAAAAGAGGGTGCAGATCACAAGCGTTGTGGTTAGCAGCCATCTTAACAGGCCGTGAGTTCCATAAGTTAATTTATGCCATGCATGAAGTAGATGTTTTGGAGGCCCAGGGAACTGAACCCTAGTTTCACAAAGAGCAGGGCAGTAATATTTACGACTAGGTGCGCTAATCAGGCTGAATCTGGCTCCATGCTGCAGCCACGGGATTTTAAGAGCTTCCCAGTGTACCCAGTGGCAACCACCCCCACCCTCTGCTTCTCATGCTCTGTTCTACAGCATAGTTGTGACGCCCCCCTGCAGTGTGGAACTCAGTGCAGCCAAACCGGTTGTGCTATCCCAAAACTGCCACTGGTGTTCCCACAAGCCCAAATGCTCGCACATGGCAAATAAAATGACCTCATAGACAACACTCAAAAGCAGCTTTCCCATTCTGTTGCCCTCTAGGTGTTGCGGACTTCAACTCCCATCAGGCTCAACCAGCCAGCCAATGGCCAGGGATGATGAGAGTTGTAGTCCAATGACACCCAGTACGAACATAGTCAGAGACAGCTGGGAAAGTGTGAAGGCAGAACCACAATGCTGGCTAAAGCAATCAATTCATCATTAATAAATACATCACTTTATTTTCTTATACAGAGAAATACTATTTTCTTCAAGGTGTCTTTTTTAAGCTTTTAAAAATACATTACCAAGTCAGGTCCCATCTCCCTTTGCCCCACCCCACCCCACTTGCTGCTCAAGCATACAACCAGGATGTCACAGTATTCATGGACATACACACCCCAACTGTCTCCCAGAGCCTCGGATGCAGCCAAGGTCCAAGAGCACTTGGTGCCAGCTTGAGGAGCACACCCAAAATCAGGAGTGGGAAACCTGATGTGCCCCAGATGTTGCTGGACTTTGCCTCCCAGCCATGGCAGCAAAGATGGCAAGTGATCTGGGGTGATGAAAACTAGATTCCAGCAACATCTGGGGGTCACAGGGTCACCATCCTTGCCCTAAGAGATATACTGCAAGTACCTATTTAATCCCACTAGATCTAATCGGAGGTGTGCCAAGGGTGCCTGTATGTGTGTGCACATACGTGTGTGTGTGTGTGTGTGTGTGTGTGTGTGTATGTACACCCACCCAGAGAGAGAGAGAAGAGGAAGTCCAAGTTTGGGGACATGGTCCCCACAGAGCAGTCAAGAGTAAATAAATAATCTCATGTTCGCACCAGAACTGATTGATGCTTCCCAGCAGCCAGATTGTTGAAAAAGAGCTTTGTCCCAAGAAACTTTCATTAAAAAAAAATCCCCTTAGGCAAAAGTCGGCCATTGATTCTATAAAAAGCATCGAGTTTTCTCCAAGTTATTCTTCTCCCTCTTTTCTATCAGAGAGAAAGTGCAGTTAATTATTAACATGTTGGCTTCACAGTTCTACGTGGATCAAACGCCCTTTATTTAAAATAAATTTAAAATAATAATCCAGCAACCTCAGGAGTGGAGTTCACAGCTCTTTTAAAAAAGAAAAACAGAGGCTGGGTCCCTAAATCCTATGTCAGCACTGGAGGACTTGGTGACAGGAAGCCAAACAAGGACAGTTGTGTGGCCATCCCAAGGTGGCAAGAGGCCGCTCACTGGGGCCTAAAACGCAGGAAGAGCTTTTCCCTTCTCTGACTACTTATCCGTGCTGGGTTTAAGACAGGAGGGGAGACCAGTGGCTCCCTCGGGATGTTAGTGGACTACAACTCCCATCTTCCCTGAACATTGGTCATTGCTTGGGTTGGGCTGATGGGAGCTGTAGTCCACCAGTGGACCACATGCTCCCCATCCCAGGCTTCAGAGAAGGGTGGCAGACCATATAGTCAATGGTTGTCCAAGGCAGGTGATGACAGACCAACTCGCTCCAGTTTACTTCCTTTAGCCAGGAAGGTACATCTAGAAGCAGTAGCTGCATAATCAGTGCCAGAAGGGTTGCAGGGACAGTCACTGTGGAAAGGAGAAAGCTTTGCTCACCTTTAGCAGAGCCTCACATAACCCCTTTGCCCATCTAGTTGCCAACCTAACAGGACTGTATCCAGTGCAGCTGTTCTGCTTGTGCAACAAAACTTCTCCTTCCTCTCCTCCCCATTTGCAGCCCCCAGGGTTACTGGGACAAGTACATCTCTGCCTAGATTAGACCCAATGGTTGCAGGAATCTGATTTCTGTTAATAGCACCAGAACCCACCTGTGAATTGAGAGAATCCCAGATGAAGTTCGGAAGTGTCTGATGTGCCCCGGAAAAGGCATTCACGGAAGCAGTGGCCAAAGAGGAAGGGGAAACAGGTATCTCCCCTGCCCCTGACATTCACCTGAGATGGTCAACACTCCTCAGACATTTATTTTCCTAATATTATCCTTTCCTCGCCCTCCCTCCTTCCCTCGCACGAGCAAAACTGTGACTTCAAAACAAACAAACCTTAGTAAAAGCTGCTTTCTCATCAGTAAAAATTCAGTCCCCAAAACCCCAAGTCAGGAATCACTGATTATTTCTTCTGTTCGTATGCAGATGGGTAGAGGAAGTGAGGATTAGGCAATCCAGATGAGCATAATGTATTAAAATCACCAGGAATTCAGGTTCAAGTCTGCTTGGGGTAGGGCTGGAAGACTTCCACCCTGCAGCGGCCATCTCAAATCACCGTTACAGAGCAGACTCAGGAAGGGGGTCTACCACAAGAGCTGTAAACAAGAGTCCTCTTGGTAAGTCCGTTCCAGGAAGTTGCGCTAATGTTTCAGCCACGGGTGGGCTTCAAGGGAAGCTTTGCTCCTGTCTCCATAATCGTACAAGAGTTCTTCGCCGGCTTTAATGTCACGGGAGGCGACCAGAATAAGGTGGGGCGTGCCATCAATGTCATGAAGTTTTGTCTGGCAGTTGCCGCATTTGCTGTGATTGATCAGCCTTCCAAGACGGTGGGTCTCTTTTGTGGCATCAACACTAGAGCAGAGAAGATAAGGAACGCTAAATCAAGAAAGGCACAATTTCTCTAGCAAAGCCTTGGGTCCCCAGATGTTGTTGGACTGCAATTCCCATCATCCCTGAGCACTCGCCCTGCTAGCTAGGAATGAGGGGAGTTGTAGCCCAACAACCTCTGATGGTTCAAGGTTGGGAAAAGCTGCTCTAGGCCAGTGGTTCTCAAACTTGTTTCAGAATAAAAATTTGTTCATGCCACACTGTTTTTTTTTATTGATAAGAAATACACTGGAAAAGAAAAAGAAAAATTCCCAGCAGTGCTTGATTTATTACATAGAACACAACTACTTTATACTGTGATCTTGGGATATCCAGAAAGTATAGAACAATGCAGCTACATAAGAACATGAAACATTCCCAGAAATAATTATAAACAAGCCTCTTAAATATGTACCTTAAGTATGTACACAAACACAATGAGAGGTGTAAGTTTGCTTTTTCCAGGTAATCTCATCTATATTAGGTCGTAATTTGAGACAAACAGACTCTCGTTTCATCAACATAAAGAAGCCTCTCTCTTTTCTGATCTTCCATATTTGTCAGAGTTGAAAATCCCTGTTCACAACAATATGTCATGGAGAACTGTAGAGTAGCCAATGCTCTTGAAGAAAAGCGTGAGTACTGTTCCTGGTTGTGTATCCAAAAGAAATTATTACTATACTATACTATACTATACTATACTATACTATACTATACTATACTATGGTGAAATGTTTAAATGTTTAAATTGTCCTTGAATCTTTCCACCACACTTGCCTCACCCTTTGAGAACCAGTGCTCTAGCACACTGGTGGGAAAGTCTGCAGCCTTCTGTATGACATTAGAACACAACACCCATCAGCCCTGGCCCTTTGGGGCTGAAGGGAATTGGAGTCCCACAACGTCGGGTGCACCACATGTCTCCCATCCTGGCTCTGTGTCATGGGAGTCATAGGCAGAAAAAGCTTCCAAACTACTCTAACATGGCCTGATTCTCAGTAAATATTTTGCCAGGATAAGAGGGAAATATGCCCCTTCCATTTTCATTCAGGAACCCGCCCCCATATCTCCAAGCCAAGGAAAACCCCAAGTGCGAAGCTGTCTGAAGCAACATTACCTCACCCTCCAAATTAGGGGTAGGGACTCTGTGGCCTTCCCAATGTTGTTGGACTACAACTCTCATCATCCATGACCACTGACCTACTGGCTGGGGCTGATGGGAGTTGAAGTCCACAGGCTCCCCAGCCCTGATGTAAGATGCATCTTCGCAGAAGGAGTGGAGCTCACCAGTATGTTTTTCTCAAGTACTGGAAGTAGTACATATAGCAGCCAGTGGAAGGGTCTTGGGCATATACAGCTTCTCGTTTCTTGGCATCCGTGATCTCAATGAGGTCCCCGTGATATTCAACCACAAACTCCCCTCGTTTAAAATGCTTGGTTGCAATGACCCCTCGCCCTTTACCAGCAATGAAGTCAATCTGCAGAGAAGAAGAAGACATGTTAACCTACCCGCAGGCCAGGGACGACTGCAGCTGTAGCTATGGACTTGTGGGTCTCCACTGGGATCTCCCCCGTTCTATCTTTGAGGAGCCGATCCCTGTTAACATATTATGAACTGCTTCTGAGACCTCCCAAATTTCTAAAATAGATTACTGCCTAAGACATCAAACACCCCAAAGCTCTGTGGGGAACCGGCTGCCCTCCAGTTGTTGCTGGACTGCAACTCCCATCATTCCCAGCCACTGGCTGTGCTAGCTAAGCCTGATGGGAGCTGGAGTCCAGTGACATCTGAAGGGCACCAAGTTGATTACCTTGGGGTCAGATTTCCCTTTCTTTTGGAGAAGCGGTCCAGGGACTCTGGCCCTAACAGCACCATATATTTAAAGCACTATGATGCTGTTTTACATAGTCATGGCTTACCCAAAGACTCCTGGGAGCTGTAGTTTGTTAAGGGTGCTGAGCATTATTAGGAGACCCACCCACCCACCCACCCACACCCACCCACCCACACACACACACACACACCGTTTGCCCTCACAGAGCTAAAATTCTCATAGTGGTTTAACAGCCAGTATTTACTCCTAGGGAATTCTGGGAACTGCAACTCTGTGAGGGGAACGAGGGTCTCCTAATGATTCTCAGGACCAGGGCTGGCCCACCCATGAGGCAAGGTGGGGCGACTGTCTTGGGCAGCAGGAGCCACAAGGGCAGCAGTTCCGGCCTCCAAGGAACCCATTGCCTGCTGCTGCTGCCACAGTGGCAGCAATGGCTGTGGTGCCCTCCTTGGAGGCTGGAACTGTGGTGCCCTCCTTGGCAGGACCCCCCCCCCATGGCAAACAGGCAAATAGAGGGTGCTGCCAGTCTCCTCCCACCTTCCTTCCCAATGTAGATCTTCATCCCCCTTCGTTCCAGATGTAGATCTTCTTCACCCCCTCTTCCCCGGCAGGGTGTGTTGCCATTTTGTGGTTTGCCTCAGCTGCCAAAAAGTCTTGGCCCAGCCTTGTTCAACCACCATTCCCTGGATTCTCTGAGGGAAATTTAAGGGGTGGAACACTGCTTTAAATATGCACTGCTGGTGGGGCCTCTGAATCAGAAGCAGAACTGCACACGGGGAAGGCCCCCCCAAAAGCCAAGGACTTCGCCCTGCTGTCCTCAGAAGATTTCACCACAGAGCCCTCGGCGCAACCAGAGCTTCCCCTGCCCTGTTAGAGTAAAAGGCTGCTGGAGCAGGCTGGGGCCCTTTAATAGAAAGCAGAGTTTGTGGCTGGGACAGAACTGCTGCCTCTGTGTGGGACTCAGTCCAAGGCCGACCGTTGCTGCAGCAACACCCGATTTCCGCTCTCTTGTTGCAGTCGGCCTGAACCCAGCACAGAGCAGCTGCTACCTCACTGGAGGTCAGAGGAGGACAGAATTATGATTATTTGTATTTACTAAATTTGTTAGTTGCTTTATTTTGGTCAAGGCAACAACAAAAAACCCTTTAAAAATATTTACATTACAATATTACAATAATCTGTTGTAATACTACAAACAACTAAAAATAAATACCTCCCACTTGGGGTGGGGGGTGGGGTTACCTTAAAAATATCCTACCCAGTACCCCTGCTGTATACTAATAGCTAACTCACTCTCCACAGGAGAATCCCAGCGTTGCCAAAATGGCACCTGGTGGACTGGGAGGAGCTCCTGGGATTGCAACTGGGCTGCTTGGCACTGATGGGAGTTGTGACCCAAACGGGTTGGGGAAGGCTGCCCCAAGGCAGGAATGGGGAACCTGTAGCTTTTTAGTAGCTGCTGGGCTACAGCCTCATCACTCCTGCTCACTGGTCTTGCTAGCGGGGGCTGATGGGAACCATAGTTCACCTGGAGGTTCACTGGCAGCCCAGGCCTGCCCTTGGAGGACAACCACTGCCAGCAGCAGTGCCAGGATGCTGTTGCTGTTACCTGCATGCCATCTTCTTTGCCGCTCTCTATTAAGTCATCTATCCGTTTTTTCTCCTCTATCTGAAAAGAGATCAAGAAACATAGCAATGCTACTTGGAAACACTACATTTATAAGAATGAGCCTAGGGCTGTGATCCCATGCACACTTTCTAGGGAGGAAGCACTGCTGGGCTCCATGGGGCCTACTGCTGAGTAGACATGCAAAGTGTGCACAGGATCACTGCCTAAGTGCTACTATTTAGAAAGTTCCTGAAGGCTTGCTCCCAAGCAAACATGATGAGGGATACAGCACTTAAGCAAAAGAGTTGGGCTGCAATCCTAACACACAACCACACACTTATTGGGAAGTCAAACTGATCACAGCGAGACTTGTTTCCCTGTAAATGCACATAGGATTGCTACTGCACAATGATAAAATCTGAAGCAAAAGTCTTGGCTTTGTTATATGCATGAAGTGGCAAAAGGATTCTCAAAGCCTCATAGAATGTCTGTGGTGGAGAACCTACGATGTCCCAAGGTTGATGGACAACAACTTCCTCCAGCTTGGGCCACTGGCCATGCTGCCTGGGGCTGAGGGCTGCTGAAGTCCAACGACCTCTGGAGGGCCACAGGGTCCCTAGTCCCTACAGCCAAAATGTCACATAGAAACAACAGCATTGGGGGCAGCAAATAGTTCATAGACCTCCTCTTGATGCCACCCTTCCAGAAAGGCCACAGAAACCTTTAAAAATAACCCCCAAACCCCATTACCTCAAAACCCTCATGCAACAGAGGTGCAATGTAATGTAACGCAATTGCTTCGGTTACATGTGCAGTAGAGGAGTAGGGAACCTTAAGCCAGATCCTGATTCTCCCCCAACAGGCCAAACTGAGACTTCAAAGTGTTGACATCTCAAAGCACAGCACTGTTCTTTAAATCCCCAGCACACATGGGCAAACTGAGTGGGATTAAACCCTCAGGAAAGTTTGACCCTGCAGGGGTCTCCTCTGCCACTTCCTGCCTGACAGGGCTGGCAAAGCAGACCCCATCAGGATTGGTGAGCGAAGGATTTAATCCTGCTGACTGCCAGGGCCATACAATTTTCTACTATTGCCTTTAAGAGGACGCTGATGATCTAACTCAGCACCTCCCATGCATCTGTATGTACGTATACCTTAAGTTTCTCTCTGTATGTTGCTTTACTAGGCTTTGCTTGGCCCCAAAAAGTGACTAAATAAGCAAGTGGAATTAAAAGAAAACAAAACCAGAAACAAGGAACTGGGCTGTCAGATGGGGCAGTCATTCCCATGGTACCCTTTGTAAGAGTTTTCACAGTTCCTTGGTGGAGTATCTGTCCCCAAGGGGTGTTTGGGGTTTGGCAAAGTTGTTTTAAGAGGCACTACAAGAGAAGACAGTACCTGTAATTCTTTTTTGCTCTTCCGGGAGCTTCTTCTAACAGGGTAATAATCTGTGACCTTTCGGTTCTGCTGCGTTTTCCCTTGGGCTCTGAGAGAGATGGAGAAAGCCACATGAATGCCCAGGGGCTCCCCCACTCTCCCCTTAAATCAGCCTCGTCTCTCCCAGGATGAGGCATCTCTGTGCTGAGTACGCCTATGAGGTTGCCACATCCCCATTCTGCTTGGGAAAGAGCTCAGTGTCCCTTCAAAGCTCTGCATCCTTTTGGCTTGGAGATGGGGGAGGGGGGCTGTGGCTTTTCAGAGGTTGCTGGACTCCCAACACCTCTGACCTTTGGCCATGCCAGCTGCAGCTGATGCAAGTTGGGAGTCCAACAACATCCAGCAACCACAGATCCTCAAGCCCTACATTATACCGTAACAACACCCAAAATCACCTTGCAATTGAAATCACCGCTTATACAATCAGTTTATGTGATCAATTTTTAAATGTCCTACCTCTTTCCTGTGATTTAGCTGTGATTCCTATGTTGCAGGAGGTTGGACTAGATGACCCTTGAGGTCCCTTCCAACTCTACAACTCTATGATTCCCCTCTTCCTCTTGTGTGTCCTTTTTATCCTCTTCACGTTATAATTGGTTATTCCCACTAGGTGTCATTATTGCTATGCCTGGGAGTACAGGCAACCCTCGTTTTGCACAGGGATTACATTCTGGGTCATCATGTGCGTCGGCAGAGCATGCATATACCCACCCCACCCCCTTTTTCTGCCACTTAGAGGTTTGTGGTGATGCTCGTGAGCACAGTTGCGTGTTCTCAGAATGCATCCAAAACAGGAGTTGCATGTACAGTATTTTTTTACTGTTTACAGACTGCACTCTAATGGCACCTACTGACAATAAGCAGGCATTAAAAGGTAAAGGGACCCAGACTGTTAGGTCCAGTTGTGACCCACTCTGGGGTTGCGGCGCTCATCTCGCTTTACTGGCCAAGGGAGCCGGCGTCCAGCTTCCGGGTCATGTGGCCAGCATGACTAAGCCATTTCTGGCGAACCAGAGCAGCACACGGAAACGCCGTTTACCTTCCTGCCGGAGTGGTACCTATTTATCTACTTGCACTTTGATGTGCTTTTGAACTGCTAGATGGGCAGGAGCAGGGACCGAGCAACGGGAGCTTACCCCGTCGTGGGGACTGTGGTTTAGACCACAGCGCCACCCGCGTCCCTAAGCAGGCATTAGCCCCATTTAAAAAGTGGCAGCTGTATTAAGCCAAGAAAAGCCATTCCATCAGGCTACAAGAAAGGAAGAAAAACGGGACTGCAGGGTCTTGCCATCAGCCCTGCTGAGAGACCAGCAACATGTGGTCCTCCTCTCTTCAAATTATTTTCCATTCCAGCTGGATATTACAAGAACTCCCAAACTAAGGAGCAGTGCTCGCTTTCCCCCACTCCTCCCTCAACCTCTGCTCTTCCTTTTGCATCATGACTTTCAGACTGTAAGCCTGAAAGCTGCCTTATCAGTTGCATTCCACAGCCACCCTTGGAGCCACACTTACTTTCTCTTGGAGCCAGGTTTGGTCTTGCTACCTTTCTTCTGGGCTTCCTTTCTGTTTGCTGCATCAGCGGGCTCTGGAGGCAGGGCTTTTGGAGGCTGTGGGGCTTCAGGTTTGGGACTAGAGAAGGAGGCTGGAGATTCACACTCTTTGCTGTTCTGGTCCTCAGATTTCATAGTGTTGTCGGCTGCATTGCCAATATTTAGCCTGTCTGCAAATGATGGCCGGGGGGGGGGGGGATGCAAATCAACATGAAAGGAGATGAGGCTCACATCTGCTTTGCTCCATGTCAAAACAGTGCTCCAGCTTAAACATTATTCTAACCCGCAGGAGGCGAAAAAGGCTGTGGAGATAGACAGATGCGTTTGACGGCTAAACCCATCCAACAACTGAATGGACACGCGAGTGCTGAAGTCAGTGAGCTCTGCTTCCCACCCAAACCTTGGTTCCTCTACCGCACGTCTCAGAAATCTTCTCTCTCCAAATAGTATGGGAAACAGCCCTACTAGAAAAATTAACTAATAAACTGAAACTGACACGGGGACAAACAGAAGAAGACGCCTTCACCCCGGTATGGCTCCCCTTTATCACATACACAGCCCAACAGGACAATGACAATAATCCACCAACAGCATACAAATCAATATGGCTAACCTGATCCAAAACACCCACCCACCTCACTCACACACGAAAATAAAGATCACCACAGCCAATCACAAGCAAACAATCACACCCTAGGCCAACCCCAACCTCTCTCACCACCAAAGGAACACAAGTGAACAACACAAGCAACGCTGACACCAAACTCTACATACATTAAACATAATAGAAACACCGCCACCCGACCCCACCCCCATCCATCTTCCCTCTCTCCACCCCCCCTTTCTTTTTTCTTTCTTTTTCTTCTCCCCCTAATGCCTCAACAAATGAAACGGATTTGTAAAAATGTTACATGAAAAAAACAACAACGAGGCACTACACTTCTGTAAAACAAGAAAATCCTTAATAAAATATTCAATATATATATATATATATATATATATATATATATATAGAAATCTTCTCTCTCTTTTTGCCTCAAGGGCTACATTACCATCTGGGCAACATTCCTCAGGCCACATGCCAGGAATAGAGGAGACCAGAGGCAAAGGTGTGCAGAGCAACAAACCTGAATGTTACCTCTGGGCTGTATCCAGTGCTAGTGGACAGATGGGATTTAACATTGCGCAAGTGAGAAATCCAGCGCAACCATTTTGTGCAAGCAGAAGCCCATTGTGCAAGAGATTGCGCAGTCTGTTACGTCACAGATATTGCCAGCATCCTACTTAGGCATTCTCTAGCGCAACAGCGTTCCACTGGGGAGACACTTTTCACCAGTGGAACAAGTCAGTCTGTAAGTGACCTCAACTCAGCACCACAGTGGACACAACATGGGACATATTAAGACCTTTAGAGGCCCTAAGGACTGAAATGATTATTGCACCCTCCCTGGTATGTAATTCAAAATAAAAACAACAAAGAAACCAAATTGCACAATATTCATCAGGGGACGGGGGATGAGACCAAATCAGGAACATATAACTCAGAATACTATATCAGTAATAAAACATATATTTATTACAACACAGGATCTGATTCCTTTGCATTAGTTAAATTAACGTTTGTAGGATGACCCCTGGTTTAGGTGGGAATAAGTAATAAAAAGAGAAGAGAAAAGAGGGGGGCGCGTGGGCAGAGTATGAGACTATATTTTCCCGTGATGCTTCTTCAAATGCCACATTATTTTAATAAAACATCTCATGCCCCAAGCATGTACTTAGCCTACCTAATGGGTAATCCAGCACTGGATACCACCCCATGTCTCTACCTCCACCTTAGAAATGCCCTGGATACTAGGATATGCAAATCCTCCCTGTAAACACCAAACATGTTGGCTTGGGGTTGGGGAGGTACTGGTCCCCTTCCCCCTCATTTTTTTTTCCAACTAAGCAATGTGGCCCTTGCAGTGAAAAGGCTTAGCCTCTCTTGGTCTAGACTCTAGAGAGCTTGAGAGTCAGTGTGACGTTGAAAAGTTGAATGTGGATGGGCTGGGGGGGATGAGCTGTGTTCACATCTCTGCTCTCCAGATGGATCTGGGCTCATCCTTGCGTCTCAGCCTAACCTACCTCACAGGGCTGTTGTGAGGATACAACACGGGGTGGGGAAGGGGAAAGATGCAGCGCCCACAGAGATGATGCAACATTACTGTAAGAAACCTCTTATGGTGCTTGTGAAAAAGCGTTTTCCCTCTGAGTGAAATCTAGGCAACAAATTTAAAAAGAAACATACATGTGCGTGCAAACACACACACACACACCTTGATCGAAATGGGTTTGGCCCCATTGCCAACCAAGTTGCTAATAACAAAAGCTCGTGCTTACCGTCTCCTTTTCTGTAGCTTTCATTCCCCATTTTGCTCTGGCATTTTGCCTCATGATGTGTGGCAGAGTTTTCCTCTTGAAGTGGAGGTCGTACAGAAGGAGGTTTGTTTGGACTCATGTAGGTATAGATTTTGGACTGGCAAGTAAATATGTTCTCCTAAAATGAAACAGTCAAAATATTCTAGTATGCAGGCACACGGGTTCTCTTGGCATATTTTTGTGCTTCTTAAAAATGCAACTCTAGAATTGTGGTGGATAACGCCAGCTTTCTTTTGGAGGTGGGTGGGCGGGCAGAGTGGGGAACTCACCAAGTTTCTAGCCCCTGAAGCTGAGGTTTACAACAGTGTGTACAATTCCCAATAAAATATCAGGATGCAACACTGGAAGAGAGAAACATGACTAGGATTCTTAGTGGCAGTGCACATGCATACAATCATAGCACACTGACATGGCAGTAACTGCTACTGGACTCAATGTGAATTTCTTCCACGTCATGAATAGGACTGAGCACATAAGAAAAGCCCTGCTGGGTCAAACCAAAGATCGAATCCTGTCCAGCATCCTGCCACTCCCAGTGGCTAACCAGGAAGCCTACAACTGAGGCAGGAAGGCAACAAGCCTCTCTGTCACATTCAGGGCTATACAGCTGCTGACCTGCCCTGGTACCTTTTGGTGAAGGGCAGGTGATAATCTAGTAACACTAACAATCTGCAAACTGGAGAAAATATCAGGGCTCTACCCAGACACAACTAAGTGCACACCATATCCTATTCTACTAGGGAGAATAGAAGGGGGAGCCTCTGTGGACACCACAGTGGTAACTCCTGCCTTAGGGAGCAATGCCCACTAAAACAGTGGGGATTTGTTTCCAAGTAAATATTACACTTTCAAAATGGTACAAGGGACCAACAGTTCTATCCCAGGAGAAAAGGTCTAATTTTGTACAGCATTTAGCTTTTGAAGCACTTTAGAAATAACAATAACAGTAGTGATAATGAAAGTAGCAGCAAGCAGGGGGGGGGTGAGGAGAAAGGAAGAAAAATGACTCATGTTAAGACCTAGTGCTATATTTCTGAGCTTGGAGCAAGGAGCTCAAATTCTTGCTCAGCAATGCTGGCCTCAGTTACCCAATTCCTTTCTGGCCTCATCTATAAAATGGGGATTGATGCAGCCTGCTTGATCAGAGTTGCCCTGGGTGGACAGCATACACAATCTGGAGTATAAAATACTCTTCGTGGGGGGGGGGGGAGCCCATAAAAGGCTACCATCCAGATCTGTGCCCCAACTAATTTTTAAAGTTCCTGAGAACCCTACTTTAAAAGGCTCTTTTCCAAAACAGGATCTTGAGTTGCCATTTCCAACCTTCCGACTTGGTGGGACCCTAGGATGACCAAAAAGGCGAAGGCGGGGAGGATCCCAGACGGCGCCCCGCCGCCAGCAGCAGCAGCAGGAGGAGTCCCTCGGCCCCCGACTGCCGCACAGCAAAGGCCCTCGCGGGGGCGGGTCACCCGGGGGGGGAGCCCCCGGCGCGGCGTCCCCGGCTGCGCTTCCGAGCCCACGAGCCTGGCGCGCCAGAGGCCTTTTCCGCCCGCTTCGGAGGCGCCGCGCTGCGCCCCGGGCGCGCTGGAGAGGCCGAGCAGCCTCGCCGTCTCCGGTCGGCAACTGCGGGGCAGGAGAGAGCGAGCGTGCGTGTCCCTGCGGGGAAAGGGCAGGGGGAAGATCCGAGGCTGGGGGAGAGGAAGGGAAGCAGCGATCCCCCCGGCTTACCCCGTTCATCCTGGGCCGGCTGGCGCCCCGCTTCTCGGCGCTCTCGGCGACCACCTCCGCGCCGCCGTCGGCTCTGCCCTCTCGGGGTCGGGACATCTTCCTCCTCCTCCTCCTCCGGCCTGCGGGTGGAGCGGGGTCGGGTGGCGGGAAGAGGACGGGCAAAGGCGGCGGTCAGAGCGCGGCGCCGGCTCATGCCCGGAGCCCCCGGCGCGCAAGAGGAGCCGCCGCCGCCGCCCCGCTTCCCACCACCGCCATGTTTAAAGGGCTGGCCAGGCTCCTTCCCGGCCACCAGGTGGAGCCGCTGCAGGCAGCTCAGCAGCCAGGGGTCATCTCCGTCCCCCCCCCCCCCCGACCCCACGGATTAGCCGCCCCCGCCCCCGATTCCGTCTGCCGGCAGCAAGCAGCCTTCAAGCTCCGGCACAGACCAAATCGCCATTCATCCCAAGTCCCGCAAAAGCCTTTCTCCCTTTGATTTTCCGCCCCTCCCGCACATGCCCCCCCAACAGCGGCCCTGATATGCACTGAGCATAAACTACCCCACTTCCAGACCCCCAGATATAGTTTCCAGCCTCTTCAAACACACATAACGCTGGATGACTTTCCCAAGTTACCATTCCTTCCTTCCTGGTATTTATGACAGCGCCTGATCCATAGCATGGCTTTCCCCCGGCGCCCCCAAAACAGTCCACCTCCTGCTACCACTCAGCTTCCCCCTTCACCCCTAGAGCTCACACCTTTTTATTAGGACTTCAGATTCTTTAATAATGGTGCTGCAGGACGACATTGAAGAGGCACTGACACCAACAAACACGACTTGTTGAATTTCTGTATGCCACACAAGAACCTGCAATTGTATGCACCCCCACGATAGTTTTTTAAAAAGCTTTTTTCTTATTCCACAGGGAGCCCCAGACCCCTTACAAAGTAGAAACCCTCCTCCCCAGAGAGTTCTGCTGTCATTTGCACTTTATCTGCCAACTAACTCTTTGCCCTGCCTCTGTACCTAAACATGCTCCACAGCCTATAGACTGAAATATTGTGGCAGGGAAACAGAATAATTGCAAAACAACCAAGTCATAAATACAGGCAGCCTCAGACATTTGACATTTATCTGTGCATATTCACTGTGTTCAGTTTTGCACTACAATTCAGATTATTGATGACTGTTGGCCATACAGACTGTGGCTGATGGGAGTTGTAGTCCAAAACGCCTGGAGGGTGCCAAGTTGAAGGATCCTTGGTGTGTAGGATCACAAGTTTATTTGTGCCTAGCTGTCAACGTTCCCCCCTTTTTAAGCAAAATTCCCTTATTCCGAATAGGATTCCTCGCAAGAAAATGGAAAAGTTGACAGCTATGTATACAGTGATGGCTTAGTCATGGAATAGCTCCAGTCATAGAATAGCTCCTTATACCTCTTTAAGCAGAAGCAAATTGCTTCCTTGGAAGTGGTTGGGCTACAAAATCTGGGACCTCAGACACTCGCCCATGGCTGCAACCTTACACATATAACTGCCTCAACTCCATATTCCTTCAGATTTCCCAGCACACAGTATCACGGTTCATATCCTCCTAACATTTCTGCAAGGTACCTCAGATACTACTTAAGAACATAAGAGACTGTTGGATCATGTCAGTGTCCCTTCTAGCCCAGCCTCCTGTTCTCACAGTGGCCACCTTCAAGCAGGATCCAAGCCCAAGAGCCTCTCGCCTCCTGCAGTTTCCATCAACTGGCATTCGGAAGCATTACGGCCTCCAACCATGCAGCAGAGCAGAAGCATCATGGTTCGCAGCCAATGGTTGTCTTTTCTTCCAAGAATTTGTCTCATCATCCTCTTTTAAAGACATCCAAGTTGCTGGCCATAACTACCTCCTGTGCAAACAAGTTCCATAGTTTAACTATGCACTGTGTAAATAAGTACTGTACTTTCCTGTGTCGCTCCATCTCCTTGATCATTTTGGGTGCCCTTTTCTGAACGTTTTCCAATTCTTCAGCATCCTTTTTGAGGTGATCTCATATTCAATTATGCATTCCTTACAGTGCCCCCCATCACCTGAACTCCTAACCTTAAACAATTTCTAGAGGGAGATGCTAATGTTCTTATTTGTGGCTACACATCTGGAAGTAGCCAAATCTTGGGGGTCTGCAGCAGGTTTGTCTGTTGATTCTTGGTACATACATGTTTGGTCAGTTGCTCAGGTTGGGAAATTGACATGCCAGATCAAAGCAGCCAGTGGCAAAATGGATCTTTTATCCTCCTACACTGCTTGGCATCCATTCATCTCTTAAAGATGATGTGATTATCAAATCAGACAACCACATCAAACTCATGGAAACCTTTGGGGAATTTACTGGACTAATGACCTTAATTCACAGTGTAGGCATTCTCTTTGTATTGGCGTTAACCTTAAGCTGCCTGTTACACTTTCTTCCATGAGAATTAAGCAACTAGCTGCTGTTGCTGTTTTTTTATTTGTCTTTCAAATGTTTGTTGTACAGTATGTGAAAATGCAAATTTAAAAAATACCAAAACAACAACAACAGTTTTCAGAAGGGTGAATTAACAAAACACTATATTTTATTCTACATACAAATCTTAATTTCGGAAGCTTCCACAATTTATCGATTCAAATCCTTTTCCTTTATTTATTTATATTGGAAGTGCTTCCAATATTAATTAAACAGCAGACTTCTTTTTGATTTTTTAAAATTAAAATTATGAAAGCCGTGGATGGGAGGGTTCCCCTTTAGAAGAGGCATTATCTCATATTCAGAAAGGAATGCCTCTCCTTAGATAGGGCCCTTCAGAACTGTCAGGTAGCTATTTACACAAACTTACAGCACAAATCCTAACCATGTTCCAAGTAAGTCCTACTGAATTCACTGGGGCATACTCCCGGCTAAATGACACTGAGAGTGCAGATTTAATCAATTTTAAAAGCCATGCTGCTAGACAACTAATCCTAGATGCAGGTAACAACCACATCCCAACACCACCCCCCTGACCACTGGTCCTGCTAGCTATGGATTATGCAGGGACAATGTACATAGCCTCAACAACAGCTGGGGAACCAAGTTTGAGAAACACTGGTATAATTCAACTCCCTTCAGCAACTATCCATTACAGTTACACACTGTAAAAGCTCAGAAGATATCAGAAGAACTGGTAGAATCAGGGCCGGGGGAAAGCCCCACGCCTTTTGCTGTTAGATCCCTACAGAAGTGCAATAATCGTCTAAAACTGGGGACCACCATCCATGGTTCCCGCTTGTAAGGTGCCCCTGCTCCCCACCCCCAGGACAACTTGAATTTTTCCACCCACGCACCAAAAATCCCATCTCCCATCCTGCAGCTTAGCTTCCGTTCACTTTTAAAAATTCACTCCTCAAAAGGCAGACCCCTCCCCACTTCCCATCTTTGCCCCCCCACTCCCCACCATCTCTCTCCATTTGGGACCCCGCTCCTCCCATATCAAATTCTTCCCGAAACCCCATCCCATAATAGTCCTCAAACCAATGGGGAGGAATACCTCTGCTCATGGTCGCCAGTAGCAAAGCTCACAGCCAGCAGCAAACGGGGCAGACGAGAACCAGCCGAGGGGGGCTCCTTTCTCCCCGTTTTGGACAACCCGCAGCAAAGATGCGGGAGCTTTCCCCAACCTCTCAACCGCTTTCAAAAAAATGGATACAGTGGAGTTTCTCCTTGTTCGATTGGTCCGGCTGCCCGCCGCTCACGTTTCCCGGGCCTCTGGTTGGCTACGGCTCCCTTTCTGCACTTGAACCTCAGTACAGCTTCCCGAGGAGGAGTGTTTAAAATTGGCGTTCGGCTGCCGCTGATTGGCGAGCGAGGGGGAGAGCAGGCGCATGATAGGAGGAGAAGGGTGATAGTTGTCCCTCCTCTCGGCGGGACTAACTCCACGTGTGTGTAACAGTTTCGAGTTATTATGTGTAGCAGGCGGAAGGACCCAGCTGTTGTTGGACTACAGCTCCCATTATCTCCCGACCACTCGTCCTCTTAGCTAGGGTTGATGGGACTTGTAATCCAAAAACAGCTGGGGACCCAAGTTTGAGAAACCCCGGCATAAGGAAACACGTATCTGATAGAAAGTGCCACAGAGTTCAAGCTGAGGCTTTTCTCCAATAAGGGGATTTAGGGTTGCACCCTAAGGCTGTAAATCAGGTGTGGAATCTGCTTGCTTGCTTGCTTGCTCGTTTCATTAAGGTAAAGGTAAAGGGACCCCTGACCATTCGGTCCAGTCGTGGCCGACTCTGGGGTTGTGGCGCTCATCTCGCTTTATTGGCCAAGGGAGCCGGCGTACAGCTTCCGAGTCATGTGGCCAGCATGACTAAGCCACTTCTGGCGAACCAGAGCAGCGCACGGAAATGCCATTTACCTTCCCGCTGGAGCAGTACCTATTTATCTACTTGCATTTTGACGTGCTTTCAAACTGCTAGGTTGGCAGGAGCAGGGACCGAGCAACGGGAGCTCACCCCGTTGTGGGGATTCGAACTGCCGACCTTCTGATCAGCAAGTCCTAGGCTCTGTGGTTTAACCCACAGCACCACCCGTGTCCCTTGCTCGTTTCATTGTTTGATTGTAAAAAACCCACCACTCAAATCGGTTTACAAAAAGATTAAATAATAACACTGAGGAAAAATTACAAACCTATTTTAAAATATGCAAAGGTTAAAATACTGAAACATCTTAAAATTACCCTACCCTTCCCTCATTTTCCCTCCCACAATCTATATTTTCTCATACTGTATCAGGGATACTCCATAAAGGAGAGGGTAAGAGAAAGTCTGGATTGAGGGAGAGGAAAGTGTGGGAAAGCAGTGATATAGGACTTACCAACAAAGGTCCGTATAGTTAAAGCCATGGTTTTCCCAGTATGTATGGAAGTGAGAGCTGGACCATAAAGAAGGCTGATCGCCGAAGAATTGATGCTTTTGAATTATGGTGCTGGAGGAAACTCTTGAGAGTCCCATGGACTGCAAGAAGATCAAACGCATCCATTCTTAAGGAAATCAGCCCTGAGTGGTCACTGGAAGGACAGATCATGAAGCTGAGGCTCCAATACTTTGGCCACCTCATGAGAAGAGAAGACTCCCTGGAAAAGACCCTGATGTTGGGAAAGATTGAGGGCACAAGGAGGAGGGACGACAGAGGACAAGATGGTTGGACAGTGTTCTCGAAGCCACAAACATGAGTCTGACCAAACTGCGGGAGGCAGTGGAAGACAGGAGTGCCTGGCGTGCTCTGGTCCATGGGGTCACGAAGAGTCGGACACGACTAAACGACTAAACAACAACAACAGGACTTGTCTATGGGACAACATCTTATAGACAGGAAAGAATCAGTGGAGGTACAGGGAGCTTTCTACCCACATTAATCAGCAGTATGGGTGAGCCCTAAGTGAACGTCTCTTTCGCCTGACTCCTGTTGGTGAATCTTGGAGCTCGAGTAAAACACAGTGCAGACCTTGCACTCCCGATATGCAGTGCATAACTACCGAACCACCAATGAGTTTTACTTCTGAGGAGACATGCAACTATGGCGCTGCTGAAGTTGTGAGTATTCTTCACAAGTGAAATTATTCTTTAATAGCTATTATTTATTATTTAACAGTTGCTTTTTATATAAAAAGTCTCAGAGTGTCTCAACATAAAATACAAGTTAGAATCATAGAATTGTAGAGTTGGAATGTACCATGAAGGCCAATTCATTAAAACAATTCATCTAATATTTAAATAAACACAAAACACCTCAAATGTGCATCCTGTAACATAATGGTGTAAACTGGAGTGGAGGTTAGGCTGTATGATGCCTGCATCCCTTCTAATTCTTGAATCCAGCAAGGGTTAAAATCCTTTGGAAGATTCCATTGTTGAATTAGCCAGGGAAAGGTCATAGTTATCATCTAAGTATGGAAGTGGCTTTCTGTCAAAAGGACAAATGGGTGGGGGTGCTCTCTCACCTGGCTCCTGTAAGAAAGACAAAACCAGAGTCCTGTGTGAGAGAGAGCTGGGCTAGAAGCAGGCAGAAGTTGAGTGTGAGAGCCAGGGCTTTTTTTTGCAGCTGGAACTCGCATGAACTCAGTTCCAGCACCTCTCAGGTGGGGACCACTGCCATTCTAAGAGACTGAGGGAGGTCTTAATGGTGAGTTCCAGCACCAAATTTTCAAGAAAAATAGTGGTGAGAGCCATGTTTGAGTTCTACTTGAATCCAAGGCTGAGAGAAGCAATACATTTTTATATATATTGCTTCTCCCAACATATGTATATGCATAGCTGTCAACATTCCCTTTTTTTGCGGGAAATTCCCTTATTCCAGCACCGTTTCCCACTGCTTCCTGCTGCTATCCCAGATTGTTAGATATCCCATAGACTGTCCCCGGGACAGGTGAGGCTGCTGATCCCTTATTTTCAAATCTGAAAGTTGACAGCTATATATATGTGTGTGTATGTAAGTATATGTATGTATGTTGTTGTTGGTATCCGTCTGTCTCAGGAGAATCATAAAGACAGAGTCTCCCCTGTGTTGTAAACAAAAATTGCCCTTTTCCCTTATGGGGTATCCAAGAGCCCATATAGAGTCCTTACATAGGTTCCCTATTGGTAGGAGAGAATAACAGAGGACAATCAGAGAATATTGAGAAGCAAAGTAGCTATTAAGCTTGATCTTTATTGATCTATTGCAACAGGGTGCTCCCCTCACCCACAGGAGAGAGGAGGGACCCAGAAAAATGGTATGCAAGGCCTTATAAAGACTTTTGAAATTCCCATCCTGTAAATCAGGACCACCCCCAGAAACATCATACAGTGGTGCCTCGCAAGACGAAATTAATCCGTTCCGCGAGTCTCTTCGTCTTGCGGTTTTTTCGTCTTGCGAAGCACGGCTATTAGCGGCTTAGCGGCTATTAACGGCTTAGCGGCTTTAAGAAAAAGGAAACAAACTCACAAGAACTCGCAAGACGAAACGTCTTGCGAAGCAAGCCCATAGGGAAATTCGTCTTGCGGAAAGACTCAAAAAACGGAAAACTCTTTCGTCTTGTGAGGCATTCGTCTTGTGAGGTACCACTGTACATACATCACAGAAGGGGTGTAACCTAAGACCATCCCTCAGATACATCACACCTACATCACAGAAAAGGCGGTCTAAAACAGAATTTTGAATAATGGTTTTCTCCTGTTATCTCCTATCTGGCAGGTTACTTAATTGGATTGCCTGGGGAGCCTGGCCGTTCTTTTGTAGTGATAAATACTTAGTTCCTGGGCCAGGTCACAGACTCACACCCTATTCAAACACAGACATACCCTTAAGACAGGATTTGTGAAGGAAAAGACAATGGGGACGCTTTTCCAGTTTGACCTTGCAGAGAAAACATTTGCTCAGTTTAGGAATCAAAATGGTTTCAGGTTGGCCTTCCTGTGCTGATCTATGTATGTGCTTGGTTGGTACACTTATGAACATTATCATATATCTAAGACAATAAAATTCCTATCACACTGTGAGTGAATAAAAAGATGCCTAAAATATTGAAGAATGCTCTACACCACAGAAAATGAAAACACTGAGAACTGGCAACAGGAAGATTTATTTCAGAAATGGAAAACGACTTCCAGATCCAGTCTTAACCTTTTTTCCATAGCAGTCAGTGCATTTAAAACACATGGCTTTCCCCCAAGGATCCTGGGAACTGTAGTTTGTTAAGCGTGGTGGAAATTGAAACTCTGAGGAAACTACACCTCCCAGGATTCTTTGGAAGAAGCCATTGTGCTACGGATATGACCAAAGTCCCATTTGATGGGCATCTGCTGTTTCTGCCCCTTGTGTGATGATGAGACTCCAACAGAATCAGACAAGATTCTAAATAAAAACACCAGGAAATTTTTTACACAGCTTTCCCCATGAGACCTTTACTGGGGAGTTTTGCGCAGTGCAACACCTGCGTTCATAGTATAAGTCACAGTATATGTGGTAACAATAAGATTCTCTGTAAATACGGTAGGTGCCAGACAAAAACATTCCTCTACACCAACGGCCTTTGACCCATCTACGTACAGCCTTTTAAATGGTTTTGTGCGTGGGTGGAGTCACTGTTTTTTGTTACGTATTTTTGTATTTCTATACTAAATACAGTAGTGGTAATAAGAAATAGCGTGTGCATTTTCTCTGAAATGGAATTCGACTTTGAGAGGTGGAGAGGCAGAGCAACTGGGCTTCAGTTTTTACGCCGCGCTGGCTCCAGAAGACGAGGACGTGCAGCTACATTTAGGGAATGGGGCCAAACGCGACACGCGTTGCTGCGGATACTTCCCATGCGAAAGAGAGACCCGCGTGCGCGCCTGCGCGGTGCCTTATCTGCGCCCCCGGACCTTCTCCTCATGGCTCTCTCGGGAGGCACGACTCTCTCCCGTCAGACCACACGAGTAACAAACTCTCGCGATGCGGCCGGACGTGTGACCTCTTAGTCTTGCGTGAGCACGCACGGCGCCGCCATCTTGGGAAGCAGCATCACGTGACTCCCAACGGTCGTCTCCTCGACCTCCTCCTTTTTGCCCCTCCCAACGGGGAAAAAAATCGGGCCTAGGCCGGCCCTCGAGCCTGAGGCGGCAGCTTGCGGGTTACTCCAGCGAACTACGAGCCGGCGTCGGGATTCACGGAGGGGGTTCGCATTTGAGAAACCTCCCCCCGCCGCGCCTCCCCCTCCCCTTCGCATTCCTCTGAAGTGAGGGAAGAGCGTGAGGAAACGGCGGGCCACGTGACCGAGGGACGCGGCGAAGGATCGTCCGGGCAGCCCGCCACGTGATGCGAGGGAAGGCGGCGAAGGAGCTTGTGGTGACGACGCCGCGGAGAGCAAGGAGCACGCGTGCGCACTGGCGTTTCCCTGGGCGCGAGGGGCAAGGGAGACGGGAGGGGCGGCGGAGTCCGGGCGATGGTCACGTGGCTGCGCAGTGGCGTCGCGCGTCTCCGGGCAGAAGAAGGCGGCGGCGGCCGCAGCAGCTCCAGCAGCCGAGCCGTCCTGCTGAGGTCACGTGGCGCAGCGTCACCCGCCGCCGCGAGCCTTTCCCTCGTCGCGCGCCGCCGCGCCGCCCCCTCCCTCCCCCTGCCCTCTCTGCGCGAGGGGAGGGCAGGCGGGCGCGCAAAGATGGCGGCGGCGAGTTAGAAAGCGGCTGAGGCGTCGAGGAGGGAGAGCAGCTCGGCGGAAGGAATCCCGGCCAGAGTGAGTCCCTCCTGCCCCGACCCTTCTGGGGCGTTTTTGGTTTTCATTCGTCGGTGGGGGGTCCCTCCGCTGCCGCCCCGCCTTCTCTCTCTCTGTCTCTCGTAGCTTTGCTGTATTGAAGGAAGAAGCGCCCCCCCCCCGCTCTCCTCCCCCACACGCACCTTCTCTCAGGTGTTGCTCTCGGGTCCCCTCCCTCAGGGCTGCGCAGGGGAACGTTTTCTGCCGCCTCTTCCCTCCCCTCAGCGCACCCCAGACGGGCTTAAGAACACCAACACAGCGCAGAGCCCTGAAGTTCTCCGTTGCATTGCGGGGAGGGGGCTCTTTCTTCCCCCAGCCCTTCAGCTTGAGAATAAGCATAACTGGCCCCATATAACACACATAAAAGAGGAGGAATTTGCTTTAAAGCCACCCCTGGGAAGAAAGTAACTGAGCTGGTGTGTCGTCTCCTTCGCACACTCGCCCCCCCCCAAAAAAAATTCTTACGGGTTTTCCTTTCAATTTGTCTATGGTGCAAGGGGTCTTCTTCCTCCTTCCCCATTAGGAATGGGGTTTTCTACTTTCTTTGCGGTTTATGCCAAGCTGTTTTACTGTTGGAAAAGCCTTGCAGCTCCTGGTGCGGCTTAGCTTGGTGCCCTCGAGTTACTGTTTGACTGCAGTTCCCATCATGCTTCATCATTGGCTATGCCAGCTTGTACTGATGCGTATTGTAGTCTAGTGAAATATGGAGGACAGCACATGGGCTACCACTGACCTAGTGTCTTCGTTAGGGCAGGGTCTTGTTTCCACCTTAATTGAACTAATCATCTAGCACCCCCTGCTTCCACACAGGCTGGGCAGAGAAGAAAGATGGTGAGGACTGAGTGTGTAACAGGTAATCCCCTAATGTATAGCACTGTAATTGTATATGGTCCATTAAAAAAAAATCTAATCATTTCTAAACCAAGGTCCTTGCACACACCTTGCTTAAATCTAAATGTTAATATCAGTGGATACATCAAGATTAGAGATAGTAAAGAAGCATGGTCTTTCAACTCCAGTGTTTTGAAATAGCAGCTGGCTGTTCTGGCTTGCTCTATAATGTATGGAGCCTTTTTCAGTGAGCTGGAATTTATGCTTCTTTTGTTTGTGAAAGAAGTTACAATCTTCAGCTTATAGCCCTTTGTCAAAGGATGCCTTGAGCTACCTTGTTGAGGTGTGTAAGTTCTAAAGAGAATTGGCTGCATTTAAACGTGGGGACAGCTGTAGTTTGTTCTGCCTGCCTGACTAAGCAGAAATCATTTTCATTCCTGGATGTTTCTAGTTCTCTTTCCTTATCTCAGCAAGCAGACTTTCATCTTTGAGGGAAATGTAAAATTCTGCTACTAAGAGGGGGTGTTCTAGTTGATCAATCAATACCATGTGTATAACAATTACACAGGTGGATCTAACCAAACCTGGAGGTTTATGTCCTGCACATGTGGTTTATGTGGAAGGCTAAGATCTGGTGATCCATATAGGAACTTTTTCGCGGCATTCCTGTGGAATCATCATTGTTTGGAAAACATTAATTTGTGAAATAGATCCAAAGTCTGTTTAACCCAGAGCCAGGGAACTTGTGGCCTTCCAGAAGTTGCTGAATTGCAACTCATATCATCCCTGGCCATTAACCCTGCTGGTTTAACTTTGTGAACATAATTCTCAGAGTTTGATAGGGGAGAACAACTTACCTGGATCTATTTTGTGAACATGAGTATATTTTCTTGCTCCAAAGACAGAAAACATTCTGCTTGAAATAAATGGCACTTTTTGAAAGCTGTTGTATTCAACTTAAAATCCTGATAAATGACTGTGATAATTTTCACAGGCTTTCCTGAGATTCTCTTTTAAAAATGAATATATTTTATCCATGACCTAGTTTCATATTATTAGTTATTAAATGTATTAATCATTTGTTACCTAAAATGTCTGCAAGTGACTTGCATTTAAAAACATATACACAATACATTGTACTGTAGGCAAGGGGAAAATGTCTCATGCAACATATAAAAACCCCACCCCCAGTAACAGCTACAGGAAGCTTTGGTTGTAAACCAAACTCAACTGAATTTATCAAAGGCCTGGGTAAATTGTCTCTTAGACTGGTGCTGAAAAGATTTCAGTGAGGGTGCCAAGCAGGCCTCCTAAAGAGAGCATTCTACAGATATGGGACCACTATTGAAAAGGCCGTCTCCCTTTGCCACCACCACCTTCCAAGCCTCCCTCAGAGGAGGGACCTGGAGAAGGGCCTCACATAATGATCTAAGGGTCCAGGTATGTTCAATTCTGGAATGCCTTTCCCAATAATATTGGGCTCCTGAACCATAAAGAATATTAAAAGTCAAAACCAGCACTTTGAATTGGGCTCAGAATCATACAGGCAACCAATTTAATGTGAACAGAATTGGTGTTCTGTTCTGTTCATCTTAAACCTGTGAGGCTGCAGTAACTGAAGCTTCCAAACTGTTTTCAAAGGCCCCATCCATCAGTTGGAGGGCAAAGTGTTGTACTTTATTACAACCACTATAATCCACCTTAAAAATGATTCAGGTGGAAGGCTTCATATATATAGAGAGAGAGAGAGAGAGAGAGAGAGAGAGAAATTGTCAAAACTTAGTAGAGCTCTTGATGAAGCTGCACACAACTTTAGAGACCAATTCAGTTCATTCAAAACTCAAGGGAGAATAACCTTAATAGTAAATGTGTTTTAGTATTGCTTTTTGGTAGTTCACTCTGTGCTCTTCATTACTGGAAACTAATGGTATCACCTTCCTTGTTATGGGAAGGGTTAGTCTAATGCAAACAGTTGTAGTAAATGAAAGAGAAATTGTGGCTCTGCGTTTAAAGTTAACAGTATTGAATATGGTCAGAGTATAGCAACCATATATGCTGAGCAGACTTTACAGAAAAGTAGAACCAAGTGATAATGTCCATATTAAGGACCCAAAGCAGAAAAATAAAAGTATTGGGGGGTGATACTTTATAATTTGGCCAACTTATCCAGGTGGCTGTGGCCAACATGTGATACCCCTTTCTTATGTGACACAGGCACTCCTGGAAGAGAGTAGAAGAACCCACTAGCTTACGTGTGGCATAGTCATGCCTGCACTCCTGCCTACTATCATGCGCAGAAGACAAGATCCCTGGCCATTCGCCATTCTTGCTAGGGCTGATAAGAGTTGTAGTTAAGCATCATATGGAGGGCTAAGGGTTCCCTACCTCTGACCTAATACCTCAGACTTTAGGTTCACTTGTCAAAACAGTTGGCCATCACTGGCTTGGCGAAACAAGGCGTGCAGTCCTCTTAACTATGAACTGTTGTCAGAATCGCTCTATATCTAACAGCATAGTTATTTGTAACTTAAGTTCCACTGCTCTGACCAAACCTTCCAGTGCCCTGATTTTATACAGTTTATTAGAAGCAAATCCCAGTGACATTATGGTGGTTCTTTGGAACAATAGAAGTGTGACCTAACCTAATAGACTTTACCTAACAGGAACAACAGTTCTTCACCTAATGCCGTGAAGACTTAAATGCTTTATGAATAATTTTATAATTTTATAAGTATTTGTAACTTCATAGGTGCTGTAGCTGTGCTTGTGGAAAGTGCACAGGCGGATTGTCTTCTTGAGTTCTTGCCACTTAAACCACCTAATTGTAAATTTGCTTTGTTTCAGAGATGGTGGAACCAGGACAAGATCTGTTGCTGGCTGCTTTGAGTGAGAGTGGAATCAGCCCAAATGACCTGTTTGATATTGAGTCTACAGATATGGGTCTTGCAACCCCAGCTCCAGCTGTTCAGCAGGTTGATAAAACAAAAACACTTAAATTGGTTACTGTAATAACGTTTGAGCTGCTTTTTCTTTTCAAGTACAGTGCTGATACTGGGTGATTGAAAAGGGAAAAGAATGATATTTTAAAAGTTACCTATTCTACACTAAAACAAAGTGATAGCTTGGATATGAAGTAACATGGCTGTTGAATAAGTGTGCCTAACTTCAATTTGGGTGCAAACATTGTATCCTAGCCTCTTGTACATTAAATTTGCCCAGTTCCAAGTCAATAATGTGCTTTAGTGTTGTGGCTAGAGATAGGGTGATAAAACCTAGGAAATAAACTTTTTGGGTTATGTGCTGCTCCTAGTGGTAGAAAGTTTAGGAAAGTTTCTCTTGTGACATTGTAACATATTGTATTTCTGCCTGTGGTGCTGCTTACGTCTTGCAAAATTTTAAGCATTTAATAATATCAGATCCATCACCTGGTCAGTCTTGTCTTCAAAATTAATTGCAATAACCTAGCCTCATTTAAGCATTTCGATTCATGCCATTGAAGTCATATGGAGAGAGGCTGTGTGCTTGTCCCAACTCTTGCTACTGTTCCCTGTGCTGCCCTCCTCTTGATACTGAGGAGAAGATGTGTGTAGGCTAATGGTGTAAGCTATAGCATTGTTTCTCAACTGGTGGCCATATGGCCCCCTGGGCCCCCCCAGGTTATTTCAAGGGGGCCACGGGTAAATGGGGGGCCATGGCACAAACATAAGAAAATAGAAAACAAGTAGCGTGAACAGAGGAGTGACCACGCTTCCCAGTGGATGAATCGCCACGCATACTCTATGGCAGCATTGCTTCCCCTTCTCCTTCCCACTTCCACACTCCACTACTGTTTGCACCAAGCTGTCCAGTAGGACAGAAGGGCCACAGGAAGGAAACAAAATCGGAAGTGAGCCATGGTCGGAAAAAGGTTGAGAAACACTGAGCTACAGCACTGCGCTTGCATGGAGGGTGAGCGTGCAGGGCACCACTGTCACTCCATATAGAAACTCCATCGCAGATGCCTGAAGAGGACTCGTACAATCACTATATAAAAATATGTGTTGTCATCTAGACATTGCATGAGGTCACAGTTGTCAGTGTTTTTTATTTTTCAGTAGTAAGTGCAAGAGTATCTTGTGTGGAATATCTGCATACCTGTTGTGAACACATATTGCATGTCTGCGCATACAGTATCTTCTTTGGAATATATCTGAGAAAAAAAGCTCTCCTCCAACTGTCATTTGGTATTAAGCCATTCACTCAGGTTGCTGAGCAATTTCATTGCTGGCTGAGAGACCAACTGCCTTTGGCTTCCTCTTGACTGTAGACTGTGTTAAATAGATAAATAAAAAGGCAAAGCAAGTCAGATGCTTGTCTTAATTGAATGTTGTTTCCAAGATATGTTCCACAATGTGACTTTATTCTCTTGCCTTTCTTTAGTCAGCCCCAGTTAGTGCCTTAGAACTGGGCATGGAGACTGAAGCATCACTTGCTGTTAAAACAGAACCACAGACTGCATCTTCTCCAGCTGTACTGAACATCAGGGTAAGAGAAGTAAAGCCTTAATTACCGTATTTTTCAACCTATAAGATGCCCCCTATTTTGGGGGACTCCGATTTAAGAAAATGGGGAGAGATGTATCCGTGTATAAGATGGCCCCAAACTTTTGACATTATTTTTTAAGGGAAAAACCTAGTCTTATACACGGAAAAATATGGTAAGTGTGTGAGTTGGAAATTTGCCTCTGATGGAATTGATTGCATGAAGAAAGAAAAATGAGTAAGCACAGATACCTTGTATCAAAGAATGGCTTGAGCTATGAAGAAACAGTTTTTTCTATGGGAAAGGTGTTAAACTACAGTGTAGAGTTCAGTGTTCACTGTCTTGCATATCATGCTGATTCATGTATGTATTGTATGGTTAGGGCCAAATCTACCTTGGGGAGACATTTTACTTGAGTATATTTGGAACCCTTAGTATTGTACAGTATACGGTGCTTCTTAAGACCTGTTGTACTAAACAGGTCCCAAACTGCCCACACCATCAACATTGTATAATGCACTGTTCTTGATCCCGTGAATGAAAGCCCCATCCACTCAGAACAAAAACATTGGATGCCACCCACTATTAAAATGACAGCTCAACAAAAAAACTAAATAGTAATTTGGAGGCGGGAATCCAGGAAAATCTTTTAAAAATTACTTAACTTTTACCTAAGTTAGGAAACTTGCATAGGGTAAGTTGTGTTGAGAACTTTTCTGATGCCCCAGAGTTAACTTAGCATGTGTTTTTAAAAACAAAAAACAAAGCTTTATAAGTACCCCATCTTAATTCCCTCCCCACCAACTCACAGTTGCTCACAGTTTCTGCATGCCATTAAATTTTTTTTCATTCTTGCTGCATTGTTGGCCAACTCCATTTCCTCCATTCACTGCTTTCATTATATTAATTATTGCAAGCACTAATTTTTATTATTAGATATTATAACCAAATTTCTAAAAAACTTAAGATTTTATACAAACACTTGCCCAGCTCAATCAAACAAATGAGACACTGCTGTGGAGTCTGAAATTGAAACCGGAACTATTCAGTTTTACGTTTTTGCTTTCACTTGCAAGCCAAGACTAAATAACAGTTTTAAGTTTGGTTTTCCAGCAAACGGTAATGATCTTTCTGTTCTTTCTGTAGCAACCACCATCAACTACAACCTTTGTGTTGAATCAAATAAACCAGCTTCCTACTCTGGGAACTACCATAGTAATGACAAAAACAACCCCAGTCACCACTACCAGGCAGACGATCACTGTAGCAAAAATTATACAGACCAGCACCACTACCAGGCCGTCAGTTGCAGCGCCAGCAGTTCGGAATGCCCTGACTTCCACAACTCCCAAGGACCAGATCCAGCTAAAAGATCTGCTAAAAAACAATAGTCTTAATGAGCTGATGAAGCTGAAGCCACCTCCCAACATTGCTCAGCCGGTTGCGACAGCTGCAAGTAAGTGGCTTAAGAGGCTGACTGGATGGAGTATTAGTTTTCGGGGGACTTGAACAGAATAATCTAGCGTGCTCATTGTTGACTCCTTAGCCATTTGTCTTTATGCTAGATCACCTTTCCTCAGCAGTCCAAGTTTTGGACTGCAGCTACCATCTCCTCTTATCATTGGCTGGGGATGATAGTTCATAGTTTAAAACATTTAGAGCAGGCTTCCTCAACCTCGGCCCTCCAGATGTTTTTGGCCTACATCTCCCAGGATCCCTAGCTAGCAGGACCAGTGGTCAGGGATGATGGAAATTGTAGTCTCAAAACATCTGGAGGACCGAGGTTGAGGAAGCCTGATTCAGAGAGTACCAGATTGGAGAAGGCTATGTTAGATATTTGGTATTCAGCCTGATTTCTTTGGTACAGCATCTTAAAACAAAATGGTGTGCAAGCATAAACTGGACAGGCCAACTATGTTAATGTGACGCTTCTAAATAAGTAGTAAACTTTGTAGCATGTAATACTGTAGGCCAATCTCTGCCAACCTGATGACCTTCACAGGCAGCACTGCTGATAGAACTTGTAGTCCAAAATGTCTGGAGGGCACCAAGTTAGTGAAGGCCAATGTAGGTGAATTGCTAGGCATGGTGTGCATTAAAAGCTAACCTGTGTCATGAAGTTTACATTTGAGTACCTTTGCAAACGGGACTTTTGTTTAGAACATACTTGCTCTGTTTCATTTTCTCTAAATGCAGACTGATGGAAAGCAAACTCTTGCAGAAAGATAAAGACTCCTCGGGAGGGGGGCATTATTTCTGTGAATGAATAGACTCTTCTTAGGTGGCATAGAAGCACATGAATGTTAAAAAGCATTTACGCTGTTACCTGTTGTGAAAATCTCCTGTGAAAATAGAGTTGCATTTTAGCCTTACATTCTGATTCATAAAGATGTGGTGAAATTGTTTTCTTTAAGTACACTTTGTCCAGGGGCCATGGATGTGACACATGGAAATTAAATAATTTCTACAAGTCTTTGAACATAACATACACATCCCAGAATCATATCAAGTGATGAGTACTATTGCCATATTATTGATTTGGATGAAGAGAGACTGCTAAATTATGTGTTCATCTAAATAATGTAAAAATTATTTAGACCCCAAAATGTTGACTTTCTTCCAGAAATAATTGTAGTTTCTACAATGGTGGTAAATGCCACCAAATCAGGTAAGATAAACTTTGGTTTCACTGCTAAAACTGGGAATTGGGCTTCCTCTCTTTAACCCACCCTTCAAGGTGATCCAGATGTAAGTTTGATTTAACGGTGGCACCTGCACTAGTAGCCCTGGTCTAACAGCCAGCAACCTGTTTAGTGTTGCTGTGGCAGAACCTGTTGAGAAACGTTTGTTTGTTTGTTTGTTTGTTTGTTTGTTTAAGATTGGCAGAAATTTACATGCTCTGACTCAGCATTCAACTATAGAGAAGATTTGATTGTATTCTAGAAAATTTAATTTGTTATATATTAACTTGGAAATTTTCTCTTTGTAGCTGATCTAAGCAATGGTACTGTAAAAAAGGAGGCATCTACTAAAGAGGTAGCAAGAATATGGATAAATGACATGAAAATGAGAAGCTTTTCTCCTACAATGGTAGGTGCAACTTCCTCAGCAGCAAGGTATACATTGCTCTCTAACTGAACACTGCTCTTGAAAATTTTAGTTCCCTGCACCCAGAATCCAAATATAGAAGCTACTGAAGGAGTGCCCTGCTCCTGTAACAAATAAGTCTACTCCTTAAGATCTACTGAGGTCTTGCTCTGCTTATCCAGAGATTAGGGAAAGCCTTTCTCTTGTGGTACTGTGACTTGGGAATTCCTTACCCAGCTATATTCACAGGTGCCTACAGCTGTCAAGATTTAGGTTTATTTTAAAAAAATAAATACCCCACCTCCAAATTGTTTCTGGTTTCTATTGGACCCTTATAATGATGATGATGATTATGGAAACAACAATCGCAATAATAAATATATTTAACCACCCATTTATGGCATGCTCTAAAAATATTTCCGAGCCAATCCCAATTTAATATTTAAATTTTAAATGCATACATACAGTGTCTGTCTCATTTAGTTCATAAAAAGAAACAAATGAAATAAAGATGTTTCTTTAAAGTATTGATAATCCACAAAGTTCACGTCCTGCTTTCTTCTCTTACCTTTCCAATGTTTGGCAAGCTTGCAGGAAAAGAACTTTAAAGCCTTAAATTTATGCATCCAGTATTAGCTCAAATTACAATGTTAATTCGATTCATCCACTGGAATGCTTAAAAAGAAAAATCATTAGCAGGTATTTTATGTATTCTTCTCTTAGTCCCTGCAGATTTTATTCCATGCAGATCAATAGCTGCTTGCAGGGCGGCCCTCCTCTTTCCCTCCTGGGTGTGGATCCGATTGATATATTCTTATTAAATGTTGTTGTTGTTGTTTTAAATGACCATATCCAAATTGGCCCGAATTCCTTTTACTTTTTAGAGAAGTCGCTGCTTTAATGGCAAAATGCTTTAATGAAGCATTTTGTTGTGAGGTCTTGATCGTGCCTTGTGTCTGTGCTCAATCTCAGAGCTCCCATGGCTCCCTCCGGAGCTTTGGGGGCTACTAGAGGGTGTTCCAGACACCACTGGAGCCTTCAGAACCTGAATTTTCCTTTTGGGCTTTTTAGAGAAGGTGCTTTGCCAGTGCTCCCTTCCCGCCTCCTCGCAGCAGTTGGGTTGCTCAGGATGAGCGAACCCCATTGTCCACCATAGCCTGCAGCACACTGGAAGTCTGGCATAGCACTTTTAAAAGATAAGCATTATTCTCTGTTGGTGTAGCAGAGTCTTTTGGCTCCATCTTGCTGATTAGTCTTTAGTGTTGCTGTTTCTGTATCAACACAATTTACAAATATTCATCTTTGCTGCAGAAAGTTCCAGTAGCAAAAGAGGAAGAAGAGCCTGAAGAAGAGGATGAAGAAGAAATGGGTCATGCAGAGACGTATGCAGAGTACATGCCCATAAAGTGTATGTTATTCAACTGTATAGGTTATTCAACTGTTAAAAAATATTAAACTACAGTACATAGGTATACCAGTATCTTTCTTGTAAGTAGATAATTGTTCTAGTGTGTATTTTTATATCTCCTGCCTCTTTTCATTTGAAGACTGGGTCTCAACGAATCTCTAGATTCATTCATTCAGCCTTCATTGGCATAATTTAGACAATAAAATCATAAAGGGGGGAACCATCCATACAAGATGTCACGGTGAACATCTGCCTTCTTCGCTCTCCACAGATCTCTAGATGTTTTTCGTCCTAGTGTTGCGGGGGCTAGCATGATGTAATAAAACATACTGGATAGTTACACAAATGGAAGTATGTGCTGCCCAAGGGGAAATGCAGGAATTTAGAAGAGGGAATTCCTTGCATAGGCAGAATTGCCTTTGTGTTTATCCAAGGCTCCTTTTAGGATATCACTTCAATGAATTATTTCTTCAGGGCATTTTTGCCTCTTGCTTGAGTAAGCAAGCAATCAGTAAGTAAGCAATCAGCAGATGTTTGTTTCATGTGTTGAGTACATTTATGTCTTGCATCTTCCATCATGGAGCTGAAGGTGACATACATGGGATCTCCCATCCAGGCATTCTACCAACTCAAACCTCATTAGCTTCAGCAAGGTGGCTTTATCATGTGGTCTAAGGCAGTGTGGTTGCTTTGCATGCATCTGATTTTTTTGTGGAGCATCTTTAGTCCCTTGCATTTCTTCAGGAGATAGGACTAGGCCTGTACCATCACATGTAAATCTTGCAAACAAGGCTGTATATAAATCATGAGTCACACTGAGATAGAACTCTAGTTTCTGCCCTTTACTTCATAAACCCTCAGAATTCTTGCTGGCTTTGTAGATTAAGAGCCTTGTATTTAGAGCAGTTCTTAGCTTTAGTTTTATAAAGAGCAAATGTTTGAATTAGAGTCACTAAAAATTTATCTTGCTGAAGTAACCTCTGGTCGGATGTTGCCTATAATATTTGTATTATATTCTACAAACAGTAAAAATTGGTCTGCGTCATCCTGATCCAGTGGTAGAAACCAGTTCTCTCTCCAGTGTTACCCCTCCAGAAGTTTGGTATAAGTCTTCAATTCCTGAAGAGAGTATTGATAGTGGCTGGCTGTCAGCATTGCAGCTTGAAGCTGTTACATACGCAGCACAGGTATGTCATGGTTTCATGTTTACTCAAAACAAAAAGTTCCCGCTCAGCTATAGAAGGTGTGGGGTTGGTGTGTCACTGAATCTTTTATCTTCCTTTTTTTAACATTCTGCAGCAACATGAAACATTCCTACCCAATGGAGACAGAGCTGGTTTCTTGATAGGTGATGGTGCAGGTGTAGGAAAAGGAAGGACCATAGCTGGAATAATATATGAGAACTACCTCTTGGGTAGAAAAAGGGCAGTATGGTAAGTAGAGATCACTTAAATAGGGGGGGGGGGAATGCTAGGCAAGCAAGATCCTTAACATTTTTTTTGCCTGTATCTTCACAGTTGTGTTTGCTCTCTCCTAGGTTTAGCGTTTCAAATGATTTGAAATATGATGCAGAAAGAGATCTGAGAGATATTGGAGCAAAAAACATTTTGGTTCATTCATTAAACAAGGTGTGGATTTTTTTACTATGTACAGTTGAAGCAAAGTATTAGGTATGCTTGTGTGAGATGCACGTTATGTGAATGCTGTATATCTTAGACATGCTAAAACCTGCTGTTTATGGTTTTGTTGCCTTCCTGCCTAAATTGCAATAATAGCACACAGTTGCTTACAATGCCGCTATTCCAGTGCAGTATTATAAAATCAAGATGTTGGCATGGTGTTAGAACACTGTTACAGGCTTGATGAGCACTTCAGGATTGGGGTGGGGGGTGTCCAGTTATTAAAACACATGACAATTGCTTGAGCTTTCTTGAGTTTATTTGGGTAGTAATTTGCTTCTGAACTCTTCCACTGAAATTTGTAGTTCTCAACAAATTTAGTTGTGGGAAATGCTTCTTTAATCCTTTGCTTTACAGCATTGGATATCTTGCTAGACTTAATTAATTAATATGATTAGTTTTATGAAACATCATTTACATGAGTCTCCCATGTCTTAACTATCTCTTAGACATTCATAGATTTAACAAATCTGTTATTAAACTTGCAAGATAATAGTAACAAATGAGTTAGTGGCAACTAGATGTTAAATATACAGTGGAAAAGAGTCTTATTGATCTGGGTGGAAGCTCTGCATAACATTGTAACAAGTTTTTGGAAAGAACTGCATTTGTGCAGGTTTCTAATTGGGAATGGACAGATCTATTTCTAGTCCACTTCTGTTTTGCATGTGTTCACTCATAAATCCACTCTGTTCTGCATCAGTTGTGAATTTTCTTAACCACACTACAGTACAGTGGTACCTCTGGTTGCAAATGGGATCCGTTCCGGAGCCCGTTCGTAACATGAGCAGAACGCAACCCGCGTGTGTATGGGTCGTGATTCGCCGCTTCTGCGCATGCATGTGACGTCATTTTGAGCGTCTGCGCAACCGGCGAAACCCGGAAGTAACCTGTTCCGTTACTTCCGGGTCGTGGCAGGACGTATCCTGAAAGAACGTAACCTGAACCTAACCTAACAAGAGGTATGACTGTACTCTTTTCTTATAAAATAAGCATTTTGGAACATGTTTGGGCCAAGAACTTTGTCACAAAATGTGAACAAGTGCAAAAACTGAAGGATAACTGCTACAATCTGTGTATTGGTCTGGGAAGTACAAATCAAGTCAGTTCATTAAAAAATGTGTACTAAACAAAATCCTGCAGTATCCCTATTTCTAATAAAGAGCAAAGTTGTACTGAATGTGCCATACCAGTGCCACTTTTCACGCTGAATAAAGAAGTCTAATTCTCTTTGCAGGGTTGAATATTTGGGCTTCTTCCCTTACTATAGTGTACTGAATGCTGGGAGTTAGCCCACCTTTTTGCTGTCCTTTCCTTTAAGGAAATGCATTTTCCAGGGTTGTACAGTATAAAAGGGTATTGTAACTTGTGACCATAGATTTCAGGCAAAAAACATTTCTCCATGTGTCTTGGTATTGGAACTATTTCAGCAGAAACAAAAAGTGGCACAGGGACAAACTTGCCAAGATTAGGAACAGTTCTCATTTGAACTTTAGCTTTAAAAATAGAGGAAATGTGTATGATCTTTGTAGGAGAAAGTATAGGTATTAAGATCACTGTGTTGCACTTAACATAGTTGCTTATATTGGGTATGTGCATCCTGTTGCAACTTTACAATAATTATATTGATGGAAATTGAATGTTGGATGTACAGGTTTGTAAATGAAGTTTAAGGAACTAATAGTTGTGCCAGTTGCAGGGTGTCTTTTATACTAATATGGTATTTTTATTTTAGTTCAAATATGGAAAAATTTCTTCAAAACACAACGGGAGTGTGAAGAAAGGTGTCATATTTGCCACCTATTCCTCTCTTATTGGAGAAAGTCAGTCCGGGGGTAAATATAAAACCAGGCTCAAACAACTTCTTCACTGGTGCGGAGATGACTTTGATGGAGTTGTATCTTTTCAGTGTTCTAACTTGGTACAATAACAGACTCTTCCCATAGCTCTTTAAACCTGTGCCTGCACTCACTTTCTTAAGCATGTGTGTCTTGCTGATTTTAAATTATTGGACTCTCAGTCACTTGGGAAAGACATCTGTCAAGTGTAGAAGTGTTTCCAAGCAGTCAAACTTTTGTATTTATAATTAAATGTAAAGACATGGATGTCTAGTTAATTAATAAAAAGCTAAACTGATCTTTAAGCTGCAGTATTTGATTGACTTTTTAGCTCTTAGTTGATTGTCCAGATGGAGCACCTTTTCTTACTTGCAAAAACTTCTAAAAACTGTGTATGTTAAACATTGTTTTGAGGTGTTCCTCATTCTCTTCCAAATAGAAGGAATGATCTTACAAGGTGTCCACTGAAACACATGCATATATATGTCATACCAAAACAACCAATATGCACATTTGATTGACTAAAACTTGTATGATTAATCGGCTGCTGTTGCAACCCTATCCAGTTTATCTGGGAGAAAGTCCAACTGAACATAGTGAGGCTCACTTGCAAGGAGAAGTGCTTAGGATTGTGCTGCATTATTTATTTATAATTGGGTAACATTATGACCAATCTTTCTGTTTCACTGTAAGTCAAAACTTCCTTGGGAGTAAGATTATTTTTATTATTAATGTCTATTCCTTAACAATATGTTCAGATAGTATTTGATGAATGTCACAAGGCTAAAAATCTTTGTCCTGTTGGGTCGTCAAAACCAACTAAGACAGGTTTGGCGGTTCTGGAGCTGCAGAATAAACTTCCAAAAGCCAGAGTAGTCTATGCTAGTGCCACAGGTATGTACTCTGTTTTAAATGTGTTGTTGTTTTGTTACTTAAGTTGGTGGAAAGGTATGAAATTTAATCTAGATATTTGTTTTCAGGTGCATCTGAGCCACGCAATATGGCATATATGAACCGCCTTGGGATATGGGGTGAAGGAACTCCATTTAGGGAGTTCAGTGACTTTATTCAGGCTGTTGAAAGAAGGTAAGTTGTTGACTCCATATGTCAACTCTTGTTGTATAATATGCAGGCTATGTGGTAGAGCTCAAGATTTATATGAAGAAGATCCAGCATGAAAATGGTTATCCTCAGTAAGATGGCTCATGGGAATGGTCTGACTCTATAAGACAGTTTCATATGAGGTGTTATTTGTTATCAAGTTGCACATGGCTCTTGAAGATTTCCCTGTTTTAGGGGGACAACTCAGGGCTTGAATTTGAAGGCAACATTATTTGCCAGAGGATGTAAGAACAAACGTTTAATTCCTAGACAGAGGAGGGAGGAGTATTTCATGTGACTCAGAAATGAAACTGATACTATACTAAATCTGGGGAGCTGCATGAAACAAAATGGAGACTTGCTGTAGGAAAATCTGAAATGCTTTCTAGTGAAATATAGTGAATTGCCTTATTCAAAATTCATGCTTGTAAGTAGAATACCTAAATGTGAAGACTATTCAGTTCAGTGCCAGACTTCCTAGAGATGCAAAAGCAGTTGTGGGATGATCTTGTCTGTAGAGGTCTCTGTCAATGATGGCAAGTAAAGGACCCATTTCTACCTTCAAAAGCAGATACTGCATTGCATTGTGTCACTTGGAAGTTTTATTTTTTAAAAAAAGTATCTATATGCCACCATACTAAAATATCACTGTGGTATAAGAATCAGACATAAAACACCACACTTTCTTATTTGAGGCAAAGTCCATGTCGTCCATTGATGTAAATAATAGAAAGCTTGACAGATTCTCTCTTCTCATGTCTATAGTGTGTTTTTAAAATATGGTGCTTGCAACTCAGTCTGGTGGTGGTGTCATTTTGTGATAGTGCTTGAAGATATTTGTTCCATTGAAAAATCATATTTAATCAGGCTTTAATACAACATTAGCTTTCCCTAATAAATCCAAGAATTCTCTATTTTAAAATAATTTCCATCTTATAAATTACCTTGGTGGTTCCTTTCTGTTTGTTTGTTTTCAGAGGTGTAGGTGCCATGGAAATTGTTGCTATGGATATGAAGCTACGAGGAATGTATATAGCAAGGCAGCTGAGCTTTTCGGGTGTAACCTTCAAAATTGATGAGGTTCAGCTTTCACATCACTATGTTAAAATGTATAATAAATCTGTAAAAATGGTAAGTGTATTTAAATACAGCATTTTACATGTTAAACTAGGCACTGTACCTTTTGAATTGTAGTTGAACACACAGACCCTAATCCAGACTGGTGTAGGGTGGCTGACCAGGTGGGTCCAAGGTGTGGTAAATGAATATTTGCAGGATGGGGAGGTAACTGCCACTCTTAAAGATGCAGTAGTGTGCCTGCTCCTCGGTTGGTGGTGGTGGGGAGAGTGAACCCAGCAGTTTGTAAAAGCTGTTGCCCAGTTGCACATGTTCTTGGGGAAGGTGCTCAAGAGGGTGATGGCCATCCGGATGTTATTGAAGGATACAGATTATCTGGACTCATTCCAGTTGGGGTTCAGGCCTGAGTTAGGGACTGAGTCAGCCCTGGCTGCTCTCATGGAGGGCGGAAGGGGAGGTGCCACCCTCTTTCTCCTCTTTGATCTCTCAGCAGCTCTTAATACCAACACCCGTGGTATTTTGCTAGATTGGCTGTGTAGGTTGGCAGTTGGCAGTACAGTGGTTCTGCTCTTACCTAAAGGGTTGTGTTAAGGTTTGTGGTGGCGGCCCTCCACATATGTTGAAGCATATGATGCAGTAACCTGAGAAAGATCCTTCTTGGTGCTGATGCTCCAGTTGGGGAACTTCTTCCACCTGACACATTACCATTATCATTATCAACTGAAGACATTGCTGTTTGTTGGGTATTTGAAGCCTGTTAATTTAATGTTGCCTGTTAAGACTAATACCACTTGATTCTTTAAGTAGTGTGTTTTAAATTTATTTATTCTACACGTGAGATTGATATTACAATAATAAATAATATTTTAAATAATTCAAATTAGTCATGGCTAACTTATCCCATTGATTTCAGTGCTATGTGTAAATTCTCTGGATTGAGACATGCTTGTACTATGGAAATAAAAATATTTCCTTGAAAAGTTGGTTTTCATGCTCTTATTGGTGAAGGCTTAGAAAGAAGATAGGAGAACATGTTTTTAAATGTTTCAAATAAGTTATTTTATTATTTTATCACTGATGTGTTTCCCATCCTTTGAAAATGCGTTTTTTTTACTGGACCTCTCAATGCATATTTGTAAAGCCTGTAAGAGATGGCTGTCACTTGTCCTGACTTTTAAATATTCAGGTGTGTGTGTCTTGTACATCATAATGTAACTGCAGTCTTCAGAGTCAGATTAAAAGCACTAATGATAAAATTATTGATTTGAACAAAGTTACAGCGATCATTCTATAGTGCAGTAGTTTAGAGGGAATCCTGGGACTCCTCAATGAGAAGATCAGTGCAGTGAGTGAGTTTCCCTGAAAGACAGGAGACTCATTGTTGCTAGTCTTCTTTGGCATTGTTTTATCATGGGGTATATTCTTGGGTGGGGATGGAGAGTCTGTGGCTCTCCAGATGTTGGATTTCTAACTCCTGTCAGCGCCAGCCGGCATGGACAGTTATTAGAGAAGATCAAAGTTGTAGTCCAACATCTGGAGGGCACCAGGTTCCGTCTCCCATTTTAGGGTGTATTCAACTCATAGAAGGCAACGCTGAGGTCCTGTAGTTATTGGCAGCACTCTTTCTGAATTGACTAAGCACCTTAGAACAATACATCCTTGATTCCCTGAAGGTAGCAAGTTAGAAAACAACTGTGATAAACTGAAACATTCTTGGACAAATCATCTCAGGTTAATCCTGCTGTGATGGTAAAGTTACACCGTAGAAGTTCATCATGTTTACTTATAGAAAAATTTCTGGTGTTCCTTTTTCAGTGGGTAAGTGCCAGGGAGAAATTCCAGCAAGCAGCCGACCTCATTGATGCTGAGCAGCGGATGAAGAAGTCTATGTGGGGCCAGTTCTGGTCTGCCCACCAGAGATTCTTCAAATACCTCTGCATAGCTTCCAAAGTGAAAAGGGTGGTACAGCTAGCACGAGAAGAAATAAAGAATGGCAAAGTAAGTTTCAGGTTGGCCTTGACTCTAGAATGTTTTCAAAACATGGCTTCATTTTCTCAGGGGAATGTCAGAGTGACCGGATGTGTGTGGATGGGTGGGGTTGGATATGCTTTGTATATTTGGAAGAGCTTTAAACTGAGTGTCCTTTTCTCTTTCCAGTGTGTAGTCATTGGGTTGCAGTCCACAGGGGAAGCAAGAACCTTAGAAGCTTTGGAAGAAGGTGGTGGGGAACTGAACGACTTTGTTTCCACAGCAAAGTAAGTCTCCTATCAGTCATACAAATCTGGGAGAAGTAACTTAGTTTTTCAGGTTCTTGTAAAATGCAGAGAAGTGTACAATAAAAATCAATATAGGTTTCGCCAGCAAGCTTACTAAAAAATGAACATGAAGGGAGGGAGGGCTCGCTAAAGTGGAGGAGGAAGAGGGCAGGCTAATCAACTGCACTTAGTCTTTCAATGCTGTTTGAAAACTGCAAATGTCGGAGATGTTTGTCCAGCAGCTGCCTTTTTTCTTCACCCCAAGCAATCAGAATTTCTGGAAACTCTTTGAATCCGAATGAGAGTGTACAGTGATTGAGAACAATAGGAAAGAATATTACAGAACTTAATTGGATCTTTTATCCTGAGGAAAAGTTCGTGCCAGCTCTAAAATCATCGCATAACTGCTACAAGTTTCTTTACTTTCATTATAGGTGCTGTACATAAGTTCATGTATTCACTGGGTTGTATCCAGCAAAGTCATTGCATAAGTAGAGCAACCTTTGCTTCCACACCAGAGCATCCTTCCCCTGCACACCCCAGATTGCTCTGGTGTATTGGGAGGAACCCTGGGAGCAGACCTGAGGTGTATGTGGGTTGTGGGACAAAAAGAAGCAGAAGCCATGCGACTTGCACAGTGACTTTGCTGGGTATAGCGGCACCTTGTAGGCTGATTTTAAGTTATTTTTAAAAATCTCATCTCTGACTGCAAAATGTTCTTTTAATTATGCAGCCTTCTGCTGCATCATTGTTTATAGAATATTAGAATTGTAGAGTTGGAAGGGACCCTGAGGGTCATCTAGTCCAGCCCACTTCAATGCAGGAATCTCAGCTAAGGCATCCATGGCAGATGGCCACCCAACCTCTGCTTAAAAACCTCCAAGGAAGGAGAGCCCAACAACTCCTGAAAGAGTCCATTCCGCTGCCCAACAGCTCTGTCAAAAAGTTATTTCTGATGTTTAGTCGTAATCTCCTTTCTTGTAACTTGAATCTATTGGTTTGGGTCCTGCCCTCTTGAGCAGGAGAAAACAAGCTTGCTACAGCTTTTGACAGCCCTTAGATATATGAAGATGGCTATCATAGTCTCCTCTTTTCCATGCTAAGCTTACCCAACTCCCCCAAACATTCCTCATAAGGCCTGCTTTCCAGAACGTCAATAATCTTGATCACCCTCCTCTGCATACATTCCAGCTTGTCAGTATCCTTAACTTGTGGTGCCCAGAACTGGACACAGTGCTCTTAGTGTGGTCTGATCAAGGCAGAATAAAGTGGTACTATTACTTTCTGTGATCGGTTTGCCTCTGGAGCTGTGGAAATTGCAATTTCATGTAAGAGGGGAGATGGTTTCTAAGGTCTTTGGTTTCTTAGTTGATTGGTCTTTGTTCAAGCAGCATATAATATAGTGTGCTTTCAGTGACTCTCACATGCCAAGTCATGGTCCTTCATAATTTTCTGCCATGATGCAGTACTGTGGATGGTCTTCTTTTGAACTGTATTGACCCAAGACTAACCAGTCCCCATCTGATTCATTGCCGCTCTTGGTGCGGCAGTTCAGACTGAATTGAGATTTAATAGCATCTGCCTGAAACAAGTCAGACCTTCAAGAAGATACTACATAAACAGCAGCATTTAAAAATGCTGGGAGAAGAGAATTTTTAGGTTGCCCATTCAACCAAGCAAAACTGTTTTTTTTCTTTTTTAAATCTGCAGGGGAGTATTTCAGTCTCTCATTGAGAAACATTTCCCAGCTCCTGACAGGAAGAAGCTTTTTAGCTTGCTGGGAATCGACTTGTCTGCTCAAAGTAATAACAACTCTCCTAGAGACAGCCCTTGCAAGGAGGACAAAATGAAGAAACGCAAAGGTACATAGTTGTAATGCTATTCTAATATAGTTAAGATAGTGGTTAGAGTTTTGGACTAGGACCTGGGAGACCAAGTTTCAGATCCCCACTTGGCCATGAAGCTCACTGGGTGAACTTGGGCCTGTTTCTCATTCTAACCTACCTTACAGGGTTGTTGTGGGGAGCAAATGAGGGGAAGAGCCATGTACGCCACCTTGAATATTGGATACAGATGAAATGAAATAGGACAATCTAGCAGTATTGGCAAGTAACTGTGTTCACAGGTGTGCAAGGAAGACTAATCAGCAATTGTATAGAGCAGGGAGTCTTGGCACTGGGTCACTGAAGAACTAATTCAAGCTACCGGTACACTGATTTTTACCCACACTCAGCTGCAAGTTCTTCCTTATTTGAACAGACCATAGCGTCTGTCTTCTGCTGTGAAGCTTTTTGTCTGAAATACTTACTATGTTTGTCACTTTCTCTAATGCCTGAACTGATTTAAATATCAAGAGATGTGAAAAGCAAATCTCATTTGAACCACCCCTTTTGTAAGTGGTGCTCATTTAATTTTGAGTGTTCAGAAATTGATTGCAGAGGGCTTTGCACTGCTCATTCTTACTATATAGGGACTTAATAGTCCTGCTGCACCACAACAAACAATAGAACCTTCAGCAACCCCTGCTGTTATATATGCCTCCCATCCCAGTTTCCACATCAGAGTGACCAGGGTCTTAAACTGCTTTGCTCCCATGAGGACCCTTCTCTCCAGCTCCTTAACTTTGTGTAAAATATTATAATTGGTACAGTAGGTGATAACAGCAGTGAAATATCATGACTTGTTACAGGAAAAGTCTCCATACAGTTAGAACAAGCAAAGGAAAACTCACACACATACGTACGACCTTGGGTTTTTAACATTTGGCTTGTAAACTTGGCAATGTCCTGTGAGGTGCTCTCATCTCCAGCCCTTTTTTATCAGTTCCAGTGAAGCTGTAATTTTATACTTTGAAGAAAACTTGAAAGGAAGCCTGTTAATGTGCAAGGAATACAACAAGACCCTTTCCCCCCTTTTTCTTTTTTTCTTTTTTTCTTTTTTTCTTTTTTTTTGATATGGTTTTCCACCTTGTTAAACATACATAAATAATAAAAAATCTACAAAGTCTTAGCTAACAACCCATAGAGAGAATAGTGGGGGTAAATGCCACTCAGTGATAGCCACCTCTTAATTACTTTTCATATGAAAAAGGTGAAGAAATAAGCAGAGAAGCCAAGAAAGCGCGTAAAACTGGCGGGCTAGCTGGGAGCAGTTCTGATGAAAGCTACAGTGAGTCGGACATCTCGGACAATGAAGAGAGTGACAATGAGAGCTCCAGGTTTTTAAGCTCTGGGGAAGATGATGACTTCAACCCATTTAAGGATGAATCTAGCGAGGATGATGAAGATGGTGAGATAATAATGGGTATCATGTAATTTAGTATTTCTTTTCAATTGTTGCTTTGTTGCATGTGCTGCCACTATTCACTGTAGTATTACTTTGCGGAGGCTGAGTATAGTACCATCACATTTTGTGGGGGGATTACGCTCCAGGGATATACACACAAGCATGTATACTTGAACTACTCGCCATGCAAGCATCCTTACCTTTCTGGAGCCATCTAGTAAGTGGGCCTTGATCAGTTCTGGAATACTCTTGTTCAAGCTCTGGAGTGCTCTCATAAGAGAGTTCAAGTTCAAGAGGCTGTTCAAGTTCCCACAAGATCTTGCAAGAGCCATGTAAGCAAGGCTTGGAAGCTTCTGTGCTGGGAAAACCCTGCACAAAAGATCTTTTAAGCTTTCTGCTTTCCATACATTTCTATACATTTAATTTGTGTGATTTCAGCCGGCCAACCTTTAACCACATAGAGCTGAAACCGCATGTGTTAAATGTGCATAAGTTACAATTGTACTGTTTTTCATTAAGCTGATACAAGATTTACCTACAAAAGAAATTGCTCTGGTGCATAATTTTCATATTTTTCCAGAAGCCTTTTTTCCTCCTTTAATACATTTTATTTTTTTTCAGACCCCTGGCTAATTAGGAAAGAACATAAAAAAAATAAAGAAAAGAAAAAAAAGAAAAGCATAGACCCAGATTCCATTCAGAGTGCCTTACTAGCGTCTGGACTTGGATCCAAACGGCCCAGTTCTCTTTCTTCCACAGTAGTTACCTCCTCTACTACAAATACGTCTGGTATGTTGAATGTGCAGCTTCTGAATTGGCTTTTGAAGCCAGAATGCTCCTTCCAGCAAGGGAAACAACACTTTCACATTTCTAAACACCACCATTCCTTTTTTTATATATATGCTGCAGCTAACAGTAATACACATACCAGCTATGTAACAAGTCAGGATGCTGTTGAGAGAGCCCAGCAGATGAAAAAGGAATTGCTTGATAAATTGGAAAAACTATCAGAAGATCTTCCTCCTAATACACTGGATGAACTTATAGATGAACTGGGTGGTCCTGAGAATGTGGCTGAGGTAGGTGCTGGAACTCAAGTAACTGTGTGGGAAGCAGACCTGTAGTTTGAGGTGTTATGGTGTGCAAACATAAGAGCAGGAATTGCTACAGAACATCCACATACCTTATCATGTTTAACATTAAATGCAGTTAAATAAAGATTTGATAAACCAAAACATAATTTTATAAAATAAAGCCTAGTGATGTTCATGCCAGTGCCTTTGCATTAATTGGCCTAGAGTCAAACTACCTTCCACTAATAACAGGGGTAGCAAACCTATTTTAGCCTGAGGATTACATTCCCTTCTGGGCAACTGTTGATGAGAACTGCCTGTCCACCCGCCCTTTCTTTCACTCTCTCTCTCTCTCTCTTATATCAACAACACGGATGGTGACATTGTCAATAAAGAAAGAAGGTATTGCCTTCAGTGATTGGAAGTCCAGAGTTTGGGATATCCTGAGCTTTAGGTGATGATGCTTCCAAGTGGAAATATAAGACACTAATAGATAAGGAATTGAATGGAAGGCAAAAGTTATTGGGTAGAGAAGTAGACTTGGATGTCTTCAGCATGTAGGTGTTTTAGAAAGCCAGCACTACTGTCCTGACTTCCCTGCTCCCCCTCTTTTGTCAAATAGGAAAAACCAAACAGTTGCAAAAGCAACCTTTTGTTCATAGAGAAGTTATTAAACACAAGTTCTTCCGTGTCCCTTTAAAAATAACTCACTGGCTTCTGACCGGTCACTATTTCACCCCAAACCCACCAACCCCTCAGTTCTTACTTCCGTTGGAGTGAGCCTTCAGGTGTTATCAGGACACATGAGGAGAATAAGGAAACCAGAATTTATCTTAACCTAAACGTTTGTTAGGGCGAGTCAGGCTTTGGACACAAACTCTGCTAGAAATGGGCAGCATGTTTAATCATACAAGCTTTCTCTTGAGTGCATGTGAAATTGCTTGGAAGTATTTAATAGATTCCTAAAAGCACTATTTAGCATGCTAAAACAGGTCATTCTTCCCAAGATGACAGGTCGCAAAGGGAGAGTCGTGAGTAATGATGATGGCAGCATTTCTTACGAGTCCAGGTCTGAGCTAGATGTTCCTGTTGAAATCCTAAACATCACAGAGAAGCAAAGATTCATGGATGGAGATAAGGTAACCATTTTCGTTACTCTACATCAGTTCTCAAGGAAAGATTCATATAAAATAGATGGACAGATGTCAGGGAATTCTTGGCAGTATTTTGGTTGGGTCTGCACTAAGATACAGCCAAAATGGTCCCTGTCCTCTTCAGCAGCCTCACCTCTTGTAGCTGGAGTCAGTCAGGGTCCTGCCCTCCCAGGACAGGTGGACAAGGCCTGCAGGTCTTCCAGGACTCAAAGCCAAGATGGTCTCTATCAAACAAGAGCAGAACAGTAACAGGAAACCTCTGACTCTGTTCTCGATAAAAGACTGTTAAAACAGTTACTTAAAACATTCAAAAGATTATTAAAGTTAATAGTAGCTAAAGAGGTAAAATAGAGATAAAACACATGTAACTTCTGTTTCATTAAAGGTGACTTGGAGATCCCTTCTGCATGCAAAGAATGTGATCTGCCTTTTGAATTACAGTCCATAGACTTAATTTAAAAATCCAACCTTTCCATTCTTTCTCTCTTAAAGAATATTGCCATCATTTCGGAAGCAGCCAGCTCTGGTATTTCATTGCAAGCAGATCGACGAGCCAAGAACCAGAGGCGAAGGGTACATATGACTCTGGAGTTGCCGTGGAGTGCAGATAGGGCAATACAGCAGTTTGGTAAGCAGTTTTGTCTTGGCTTTACTTGGAAATGATGCTTCTTTGTCAGGCACATAATGTTGAGTAAGATTTGCAGTAAGAGAGTTTTAGCTGAGTAGCCTATTTTTGCAATGCTGCTAAACAGATGTGTGTAGGCTCTCAAATTACATAGTGTTCTGATAAGTAAACTAGAGTTCAGTCTATGCTAGGTTTTGCACAGTACCAGAAGATAATGAAATCTGACGACACATTGATCTGTACATAATGGTAGGATTCTTCGAACAGAGTTTTCTAGTTCTGTCTAGTTTGAGTTGTATTTCCATTGCCACAGAGACAAACTACTGAACACAATTCAATCTGTGTCTATGGAAGAAGTGACTTGCAAGGCAGTTAAGTATTCACTTCTAAAACAGTTTCCTTAAAAAGTAAAGTTTAAATTCTTGTTTCTTTACTTAGGGTATATCTGAGCCAAAATGTAACTTCAAACACAAGCAAGTTGAATCTTCATAGTTCAATAAAAATTGTTTGTCTTCAAGAGTTAGTCCTCCTACTAGCTCCAAGGATAGAGTGATTCAAATTTGCTTAGGCCTGGTGTTGTCCACTCCGCAGAGAGTGGTCTTTCTTTCTTTCAAGTCAATACTATGTCCAGACTATTTTTGGCAATGAACATGGGGTTTGGACAGGTTCTGGTGTTTGTGGATTGTGTTCCCTTCTTGGTGTGTGTGGGGTCTTATCCCACCAGTGTACATTTCCTAGGCCTGTTGTGCCTCATATGAACTGACTATGGGGTGTGGCACTCATTTTGCTTCAGGCCAGGGGATCTGATGTTTGTTCACAGACAGCTTTCTAAGTCTAAACCGCTTCTGGCGCTACAGTACACCACGGCAGAAGCCAGAGCGCACGGAAACGCCGTTTACATTCCTGCTGCAGCAGGACCTATTTACTACTTGCACTGGCATGCTTTTGAGCAGCTATGTTGGCAGGAGGTGGAACAGAGCAACGGGGGCTCACCCTGTAGCACAGATTCAAAATGATGACCTTCCAATCAGCAAGCCCAAAAGGCTCAGTGGCTTAGACCACAGCACCACCCGTGTCTGTGGTTGTATACTGAAAGGAGGATATGATAGCAGTTAGCAAGCTATTGGCTATTCCTGATTTTCACAGAGGAAGCTTTTTTTCTTGGCAGGCCTGTGTGGCTGTTGAATTTTAAAATTTTTGATCAGCTGCTCAATTTATTATATGTATTGTTGTTTTCATAGTGTTTTCTATTCTGCTGTTATACCCCACCCTGGTATTTTATGATGTGGCAGTAAAGAAATGTTTTTATAATCATAAAATAAACCTCTTATTAATTTGTAAGGAACCACAGAATTCCCTGGAAAACAGTTTGAGATGGTTAATTGAATCATTTATTTTATTGTTGTGAAGAACGTGGCCTCCAAATATACCTTTGTTTTCCTATCCAATATTTTTGAGAATGGGTGGCTGATGCTGGGTGACTTGAGTGAACAAAACCTCTTTTTCTTCCTATCCAGGCCGAACTCACAGGTCCAACCAAGTGACCGCACCAGAATATGTCTTCCTAATATCTGAACTGGCTGGAGAACAAAGATTTGCGTCAATCGTTGCCAAACGCCTGGAGAGCTTGGTAAGCGGATTGTTGGGTGTAGCTTTGACTAGGAAATTCACTGCAAGCGAGCAGATTTTGATTAAAGACACAGAAACTTGAAAACACATTTCTCAATTATACCAGGTTCTGTTAAAGTTGAAAACAAAGGAGAAAACATCAAGATTCTGTGGTCTAGAGAGTGGCTCTGGTATCTCAAATTGTGTGGGGTAGGGGTTCATAGAGGGATTTAAGCAGTTCCCAATTTATGTTAATATGTTGGAGACTCAGTACAAATCATTGGGTAGATGCAGGATGGGGAATCTGGCCCACCAGATGTTGCTGGACTATAACTCGCATCATCTCCAATTGCTGGCTTTGCTGGGAGAAGCTGGTGGGAGATGGAGTCTAGCATCTTCTACAGGGCAACAGGTTTCCTATCCCCAGTATAGATTGTACTTTACTCTGCAGAATGAACAGGATCTGTCTTGTGGACATGATCAGGTGTTCAAAATGTACCTCCCATCAGTGAGAGGTAGATGATGAAGGGCTCTGTGTGGGAGACAGAGTAGAAAAGATCCCCCAGGGTGGGAGTCTTGGGGAAGAAACAGAAGTTCCCAGGTGGGAGCTGGGAAGGTCTACCTTTTTGTATATGGTTAAAGGACATGATACAGTTGTGATAGAGGGCTTTTATATCTCCCCCTCCCCCTTGCCGTTTTATTTTTATTTTCTCTTAATTTGGCTTTTCTGTATCTCTTTTTTTGATTAGTTTGGCTTTTATTGTATCTTATGTTGAAAACTTTCAATAAAAATATTTAACGAGAAAACAACAACCCATCTTTATTGGCTGTGGTCGTACAAGTCACTACCTGATGAGCCTTATTCTCTGACATACTTTTGGCTTCTTATGCCAACTTTTTGTAATATCTTCCATGCTCCTGGATGATTAAATTCTTAATCAAGTGGGCAAAATGTACCTCTCATCAAACAAAATTGCACTATGTTTGTTATGTGCTGAGGCACAAGCCAATTGGGTTGGATCCAGAAATAAGCATATCAAAGGGGGCTGGTGGAAACAGAATTTTCCACCTGCTCCTCAAGACTCAGCTTCCATGAGTGAGAGTTCTGCTGGAAGAAGGCACCTCTATCTAATTTTGAGAGTTCCCTTTGTCTCCTGCACTGCAGGTCTTCTCCAGTCAACAGGTCCCGACTCTCAGAGAGGAAGGGTTGGAGACTGCAAGAGGGAGGAGGGAGTGGGAAAGTCCATTTCCACCAGCCCCTTCATTATGCTTATCTCTGGATCCAGGCTGTTGGCTTCAGATGATAGGCATTCTTCAGCGGATAACTGAAATACTGGTGAATAAAGATGTGTTAAGCATTTAGGAGATGATATATTATAAAAACAACTTGGTCTCAAAATTATTGTCTCTTGATAGGGAGCTCTCACTCATGGCGACAGAAGAGCAACAGAAACGAGAGACCTCAGCAGGTTCAACTTCGACAACAAGGTAAGCAAGACACCTTTTGAATAAAGCACGCCTATCTTGCCTTGACACTTTAAAAAAAATAGGTTGTTATTGGGGGGGGGCGGTTCTTTGCATCGTTATCCTTTTTCCTTTTGGGGTTATAAGCTCTGGAAGTTCCCCAGGCATCCTGGGCAGCTTACAGCACATATAAAAACATAGTAAAACATTAAACAATAAAAACTGCCTGTATAAATTGGCCAGATTTTGGATGTGAAAGGCAAGTGTCCTAACTTTCTAGGGGAAAACATAATACTTTTAAAAGAAGGATGTTTGTATTTTATGGTGGCTACAATAGTTTTCCCCCACTCTCATTAACAGTATGGCCGAAATGCGTTGGAAATAGTGATGAAGTCCATTGTGAACTTAGACTCGCCGTTGGTGTCTCCACCTGCTGACTATCCAGGAGAATTCTTTAAAGGTTTGTGAATTTTTTGAAAAAATACTGAGGTGATAATCACATTTATCAGTGAAGGGAAACAGTTTCATAGAGTGAATTAAAATTATGTACTCTAATTGTTTGGTGAGACTATATGTCCCTTTTCCTAACAACTAAATTCAACAGTTCCTTTTGAAATTGCATGATCTGTTTTCAGAACTTGGATATGAGAGTACAAATGGTTTGGGTTAATTATGGCATTCCAGCTACGGAATCGTTGGGCCTTTGGGTAGTGGATAACAACACCTGTTTGTACTGCCATATGACCTCTCTTGCACATTGAATCAGTTGTGTTAGTTTTTAGGGGAGGGAAACCATCAAATGTTTGGTTACATTTCACAAATACTGATGGTACTTAAATTACCTTAGTAAACTAGTAAACAGCAAGAATGGAACCCATGACAGCTTCACTTTGTTCTTCCTAGATGTCCGTCAGGGTTTAATAGGTGTGGGCCTAATAAATGTAGAAGACCGGTCTGGAATTCTCACGCTTGACAAAGGTACTTGCTCCTTTTTAATGTCTATGTAACTGACTTAAAAAAAAATAAAAAAAAATCTGTAATGGCCTTGTAAGTCAACAGCAAAATTTGAAAGGGTTGTTTTCTATGAGTAGACCCATTGAAATTAATACATGGCTAACTTTGGTCCATTCATTTCAGTGGGTCTACTCTAAGCAGAACTTGGCTGGATACAGGCCGAAGTCTTCAAGTGTGACTATACAAAGCAAAGCTACGGTTTCAGATAACACAGTGATCTGAAATTGGTAGTGTGCTTTTGAAGTCCTTTATGGCTCTAAAGACGGAAGCCAGCCTGTCTCTTTCCCTCTGCCTCACTGACCTAATACAGAAGGGGGCTTGGGAGGGGGAGGAGAAGAACTTAATGCAGCTTTTATGGTTAGATTTGAGGTTGGTAGGGTGGGAAGAAACTGCTCAGACAGAGTTCAGGAAGAGTGTGTACCTCATACAGTTGCCTATATCCTTGCTCATAAAATAATCTAGAATGCCTAGTATAACTAAGGAAGAAATACTACAGAGTGCAAATAACTTACTGAGCTAGAAAGGTGGGCAGTTGGTGCCTACACAAGGGGGTTATAGGGATACGTCAGCTATGACCTCCATCTGCATCTACATAATGCAGTTGTAACCTTGTGATGAGCCATGAGACAGTGGAATAGGTGCCAGACAGATCTGCCTCTTCAGAGAATTGGAGAATACCCATAAATGTATTCTGTATGTCTCTGAACTTTAAGGGAGATTGTTTCATGATTTGTCTTACAGTTAACCAATCCATTTATGTAGGATCTTGGTTGCATTCATTGTGGGTGGATGACTTGCATTTATAGCAAGGGTGGGGCTGTGTGTACTGCGTGCTTCAAAAAATAAATTATTTTCCAAGACAGCTAACTTCATCAACTAGTTTTAATTATACCAATCGAGGAGATTTGTATTCCATCATTTCTCCTGTTGTGCACAATTCTGGTTTTACTAGCAGAGGTGCTTGTAGATAAAGTTGAGCCAAAGAGCTATGGAAAATGCTGCCGTGCTCCCCGCAGCTACGGGAAATGTTGAAAACAGGAGCTGAATTTGGTACCCAATACAGCACACTGCAGGTGTTTTGTGCTTCTGTGGAATTGTGGCATGACCCTGCAAAGAATTGGCAGACTCCTCCTTGTTCTTGTGGCCCTCCAGATGTTGCCAAACTATGGCTCCCATCGTCTTTGACTGTTGACCATTCTGGCTATGACTGATGGGAGCTGGGAGTCCCAAAAACATCCATAAGGCCATAGGTTCCTGCCTTCTGTTTACACTGCCAGGATTGTGCTTTTCCACCGATAAAACAAAGATGAAATAAAATGCTGTGTTTCTCCCCTCCACTCCCCCCCCCCCCCAAATATCTGTCTTAAAGTGCTTCATCTCCTCTTGTTCTAGATTACAACAATATAGGAAAATTTCTAAACCGGATTCTGGGTATGGAAGTGCACCAGCAGAATGCTTTATTCCAGTATTTCTCAGACACGTTAAATGCAGTAATACAGAATGCTAAAAAGAACGGAAGATATGACATGGGCATTTTAGGTAAGAGCATGAGTTTGTTCGCACAACCTGCTATGCCAGGCTTTTTTCAGAGCCCACGTTCTTCCACTGCCAGTAATAGAGGCAGATGGAAACCAGCCACCACCTCTTTCAGCCTCTCCAAGAATGAGATGGTGCCTTGAACGGATAGGAAGTGCTCCATGGTTTTAGTAGCAGCAAGAGCCAAACAACTGAAGTTCTTCAGACCTGCTTCCTTGATTAGTCCCCTGTTTGAGCTCTCTCTTTCTGCCATTCCGGCATCGCATGCATAGTCACTGTTTCTTGTGCTGTTCTGTAATGCTTACTGAGGGTTGCAGTGCCCCAGATGCCTGGCCTCCATCTCATGCCTCTGTAGCCCTGCTCATGTATTTCTTGTGATGGCAAGGCAGGCAGGCTTGAGTAATGCTGCTTTTATGTGCCGTGCTGCCTTCTTTTCTTCAGAAATGCCTCAGAGAGTGATATGCTGCCTCAGTAGAGGAGGCTGTTCAGAGACTGGTGATTCCTCCACACAGGAATCATTGCAGACTTTTGTTCTTCTCTTATGTCCTGTACTCATACGCACCTTGTGACTCTCTTTCTTGAAGATCTGGGTTCAGGAGATGAGAAAGTGAGGAAGGCAGATGCTAAAAAATTCCTCACACCAGGATATTCTACCTCAGGACATGTTGAATTGTATACTGTAAGTTTCTTGGTTAATTGTTCACCTTTGCATGAGCCACTGACATTTTTTGTTGACTCTTAAATGGTAAAACTTCTTGCTAAGTACCCTTTGACTTTTAATGTATTTTCTAGATAAGTGTGGAGAGAGGGATGTCTTGGGAAGAAGCAACTAAGATTTGGGCTGAACAAACTGGACCAGAAGATGGATTTTATTTATCACTTCAGGTGAGATTGTTCTCTGCAAACTTCCACCCAAAAGCATGTTAATTTCATTGGACATTAGTATATCTTGTGTGTAATAAAAGCAAAAAAAGAAAGGTAAAAAAAGGAGTGGGTGGATACTGTGTTCTAAACCACTGAGCCTCTTGGGCTTGCGGATCAGAAGGTCAGCAGTCCAAATCCCTGCAACTGGGTGAGCTCCCGTTACTCTGTCCCAGCTTCTGCCAGCCTAGCAGTTCAAAAGCACACTAGTGCAAGTAGATAAATGGGTACCACTGTGACGGGAAGGTAAACACTGTTTCTGTGCGCTCTGGCTTCTGTCACGGTGTTCCATTGTGCCAGAAGCAGTTTAGTCCTGCTGGCCACATGACCCGGAAAGCTGTCTATGGACAAACGCCGGCTCCCTCGGCCTGAAAGCGAGATGAGTGCCGCAACCCCATATTCACCTTTGACTGGACTTAACCATCCAGGGGTCCTTTACCTTTTACCTTCTTACAAACCTAATAATTTCTTAAGGTAATAAAGAAATAATACTTGACATTTATGCAGTGTATCTTTAAGCATTTGAAGCACTGTGTAGTCAGTATTTCAGGTGGGAGCCTGAGATTGAGAGTATGGTGGCAAAAGATGGATTTTCCCGGAATAGCAGCCCCCTCAGACCAGATCTGGGAGCAGAGCTGAGGTTTGGGTCAGAAGGACAGAACTACTCTTGCATGTGCCATAAAGCTGCCTCCTTGAAATTTTTGTTGCCTCCTTAACTTCATCCAACAGTTTCTTTTTTTCTTCTGGGGAGTGTAGTGTGATTTATTGACTGCTACCACAACGTGTGTGTAAACAAGCCGCCAACTCTGCTTCTGTATAAAACAAATTCTGTTTTGCGTTTAGGGATGTGTTTCACCATCACCAGGACTGTTTTCTTTTCTTTCTTTTTTCCTTTTAAATTTTTTTTATTCATACTTTTCAAGTTTATACATTTCACTAATTTTATACATTTCACTAATTTTACAATCGTTTTAACATTTCAAAACTTGACTTCCTTGCCCCTTTCTGCGGTTCCTTAAATTTATTTTTAATATTTTCTGCTTATCCAAATTAACTTAATTTGCTCATTTATTCATCGTCTTTAAATATATACTCTTATGAAACCAGGTTATTACAATACTCCTGCCAATGTTTTTATCTGTTTACAATGTATAAATATTCAATAAACCATTTCCATTTTTTTAATAAAAAGGTTGTTATCTTGATTTCTTATTCTTCTGGTAAGTTTTGCTTCATCCAACACATTCTAAACCTGGTCTGTCTTTAAATAAATGTTAAATCCTGACAGTATCGTAAGTAATGCATACTGCATTTTCACAGTATTTCCCCCCCCCCTTTTTTTTTTTCTTCCAGATACGAAACAATAAGAAAACTGCCATCCTGGTGAAAGAAGTGAATCCCAAAAAGAAGCTTTTTCTAGTATATAGACCAAATACCGGAAAACAATTGAAATTGGAGACGTATGCAGAAATAAAGAAAAAATATAAAAAGGTTACTTGCTTTTTAAAAACAAAATTAACTATAACACGTGGAAAACATTAAAATACCACATATGTATTAAACCTATAATCTTGCGGAAGGGAGAAACAAAGTATGCATGAATACCCTTAATATGCATTCATTACATTTAAAATACACAGATCCTAGATGTAAAGAGTAGTTTATTCACATGACCCATAATTTGTGCACATACCCCACCCCTGCTGCTTGCCTCTTCTCACCTGGGCTGCCCTCTCGCACACTGGCTAACTACCCATCTTATTTACTTCCTACACAAGTAAAGCATGCCTAGGATTGCAGCCATAGTCAAATGAGATGACCTTGTGGAAATACTTGGTGCTGAATAGTTGGTATTACAACTAAATTAGGCATAATGCCAAACCATAATTTTGGTGTTAAATAGTCCTCTTCTGCAGGGCCTTCTGTTCACATGTGGCACCCTCCCTCTCTCCCCCTGGCAAAATAAAAATAAAAATGATTCTTGTTCCAAATCAGAGTTGGCCAGTTCTTCCAAACAAGCAAACTCTGATTTGTGCTTTTCTGCAAACCATAGATCGCACCTTCAGACAACTGTTGAGCTATGGTATTCTATCATTAAGGACTGGGGGCTGCGTGGGCAGGAAGAGCATGTGAGCCTGAGGTGCCCTGGGATTCTTCTCATCCATGTACCATGAGAGCATGGTTTGGCCGTGCATCTGAATGGGACCTGTAAAGTTACTCTTAATCTTGGAAATCAAGAAGCCAAATCTGGCTGCAATAAATATGTAATATCTAATTTATTTCATTTTCAGGTTCCTTCTGACGATGCTGTGGCCCACTGGCTAGAGCAGTACACGTCATCAGCAGACACTTGCACCCATGCTTACTGGTGAGTTCTTGAAATGCTGCGGTACAAAATGCCTAGTGTGGTGTGCTGGGCTTTTCTGAGAAAAGAAGCTTCACATGGGAGCATAGTGAAAGCTTCACCACAGCGTTGCATTGGCAGCTTTTCCACAAGAAATAGCGAGCCTGAGATTTGTGCTAGTTCTAACTAGGCTTGAGGAACCTTCTTTGTTCAGAACTAAGTTTATCCTCTATTCTTGTCTGACTTGCATGCTTGAGCAGCTCATTGTTGTGTGGCAACAATTTGTTATGTAAAATCAAAGTGTTACTCAGAAAATATTGTGGGACATCAGTATCCTTGTGTGTTGCTTTTCATTAAAAATTGTGTATGTGTTAAAGAAAAGGATCTACCTTTAAGTTTTCCTCCTTTCCTTCCTCTTTCAGGAGAGGCAACTGCAAAAAAGCAGGCCTGGGCCTGGTTTGTGAAGTTGGCCTGCGCTGTCGGACGTACTATGTCCTGTGTGGTTCAGTCCTAAGTGTCTGGACAAAGGTAGAAGGAGTTCTAGCCTCAGTAAGCGGTACAAATGTTAAAATGCAGATCGTTCGGCTACGGACGGAGGATGGACAGAGGATTGTAGGCAAGTCTGATAATTTGTCATTACCTTTTGGTCCATGTGGCAGTCTTAACTCCTGAAGTCTCTCTAACCTTAAAAAGTGTACAACTAGTTTTGTGTATTGTTGGTTTCTTGGAACAGAAGTCTCATTTTGCATTTTATTTTATTTCCCCCCCCAAGGATACATTATAGAATCTGCAGCATGTTTCTTTAGTGTCTTACACTGAGGAGCAAAGGGCCTGCATTTCATAGTCCAAGCAAAAGTAGGCCTAAAAAGACTGATGAGAGCATTTTCAGGATATTGTCAGAGAGAACAGCTGGCCGTGAATTACAAGAAAACCAAAGTCATGGTTTTCTCAAGAAACTATAGGGCCCATAGATGGCGCATGGACAACCAGCTAATTGAACAGGTCAAAGTTTTCAAATATCTTGGCCTTATTTCCCAGTCTACGGGGTCATGGGGAGCACACCAGAAATGCAAAATTCTGACACGCATTTTCTACACAAAAGGTGGTAAACCTATACCATCAGTCCTGGAAGTGTTCCAGAGCTAAACCACTAGCACAGTTGTTATATGGGGCTCAGATTTGGACAGGCACTCACCTTGAATCTACGGAAGCTGTCCAATCAAAGTTCGTAAGGCAAATTATCTGTGTACCACTGAGTCCCAAACGCATCGTTGCGCCTAGAGGCTAATCTTCCCTCAGTAGAATTACAGATCTGGCGTAGGACACTTAACTATTGGCTTCGCCTAAGCTTAAATCCCCCTCGTCTAATATCCCTAGTGCTGCAAGATTGTCACAAGAGCGCCTGGACAAAAAATGTCTATCAAAAACTTCACTCTTGTGGTTTATCACCACAACAGCTACTCACTTTGGGTTTTAGTAAAGCAAACAGTCTAATTTGTCAGTGCCTAAATGATATTGAGCGGCTTTAAGAAAAAGGAAACAAACTCGCAAGAACTAGCAAGACGTTTCGTCTTGCGAAGCAAGCCCATAGGGAAATTCGTCTTGCGGAACGACTCAAAAAACGGAAAACTCTTTCGTCTAGTGAGTTTTTCGTCTTGCGAGGCATTCGTCTTGCGGGGCACCACTGTATTTTCCACCGTCCCATTTTGACTCTTTGGCACCCTATCTGCATAACCTAGCAATTCTAAAATGTAGACACACTTTTACTCTCGCTTCCACACGAAAAACACTTATGTCCCTGTGGAGATGGCAGTACCGAATTGGTGGTGCATCCCCTTCTGGCTTGCACTCTTTATAAAGACTTGAGGAATGAGGTTATCACCCCTCTTTTATTGTCCATTCAGGGTCGCCTAACCACTGCCACAGTGACCTTTCTCTTGGCAGATCAAGATGAGCAGGTGTTTGACAGCAAAGGTTGCAAGGTTTTTAGCTGGGGCAGTTAGGAAAAGATCCACTATTTGACTATTGATTCAAAACCCTAAAATGTATTTTATATAATTGACTTTTCATTTCTATTCTTTATATTGTATTGTATATTGTATTGTATACAATATACAAAATTGTATATTGTATACAATATACAATACAATATACAATATACAAAATTGTATATTGTATTGTTGTTTTATTGCTATGGCCAATGGCTGACGTAAATAAAGATTAATTCATTCATTCATAGTTGAAAAGGTGGAGGGATGGGTGTACTGGGCTCACCACAAGCCCTTGATCATGCTTAAAGTAACCTTTTCTAATCAGGCCTCTATCCCCTAAATGAGGTAAAAAGGGAGGAGGAGTGGTCAGACGGCATTTCTTGTGGCCAAATTCTGCTTAAAGAAGGACAATATCCCAGATGCACGGAGAACTTACCTGTTTCCTTAATATCTATGGCAGCAGCTGGTATCCCTGTGTGTGCACAGTATATGGGATTGGACATCAGTAGCCACCATAAATCCACAAAGCTGGTGATTGTCCTCAGAGTAAAAGATTTTAGGTGGTCAGTTAATTGAGGACCACTCACTGCCTTGGAGTCAAGAAGGATACTGTACGTTGCTTCCAAGCAGCATGAATGTCTGTGAAATAAGACCCAATCTTTTCTGTTGCAGGCTTGATCATTCCCGCAAATTGTGTGTCTCCCCTTGTAAACCTCCTTTCGACATCAGACCAGTCACAACAGCTTGCAGTGCAACAGCAACAAATATGGCAACAGCATCACCCACAGAGCATTACCAACTTCAACAATGCATAAGAAAAGAGAGTCTTTGGTATTTGGCTGTACAAGCGTATCATTGCATTTAAAAAAAATATCAGGGACAGATTCCAAAGAAATAACTTTCAGTTCCATCATGCTCTCTTAGAACTGTGCAGAAGTGGAGAGACACCTGAAGGGTGGTCAAACTGAAAGCCAAACATTGTTTCACAGTGGTCCATGTGTCCTTTTTTTACCCCACCCCCCAATGCTCTTTACAGAGCTGCTTCTTTTTACAAAAAATGTTTGTCCTACTTAAGCTACAAACCATGACTTTTTGTTTTTGAAGAGGCTTGAAAATTCCCAACCAACCTATCCATTCACCTTGTCATACAGTGCTCAGGGTTTAATGCAGTACATCGGTGCCATTGCTGCGGGAGAGGTCCTCGGATGCATGTATTTTGAGTTCATATTGTAGAGATGATATATATAATTGTGGCAACACAGGTTTCAATAAAAAAGTACATTTATTTAAAAAGCAGCATGAAAATTTAAAAGTTTGCAAACCACACATTCAAGTTTGTTCCCGATTTTTGTTTGGGCTGTGCATGTCTTTGGATTAGGCATGAGCAGGATCTCCTACACAAAAAGTCAACATGGAAAAGGAAGAGAGAGACAATCTCAGTACAGCATTGAGGATTGCATTTTAAGAAAAAGGCCCAGCAATTGCATTTTCTGGCTTTCTTCTAGAGGTTATATATTTGAATCTGCAACATGTTTGTGTGCGTGTGTGATGAAAACATCTTAAATTTTTAAAGTTCCTTTTTTAAAATGTGTTAATGGTGTTCCTAATTGTGTGCTGCAAGAATGGCTTTAAAAAAGCCCGATTTATTTTCTTTTTTCTTTCCTTCTCAAATGTTTCCTTTATCCAGTGAGGTTTATAGGAAACACAAGTGCAAATTTACTTCCATTTCACATTACAGCCCTTTTAAAAAAAGTTTTTGTTTTTTGTTACTCAATACTTGAGCTGTAAATTAGACATGGGGGGGGAGGGGGGCAGCAGCACGTGAGGGTTCCGATGTGTATGCTGGGTTTATTTTCCCCCCCGTTGCCCCGTAACTTGAATACTTTTGTTTATGTTGTAAGACATTGTAGAGTTTATCCTGGAGCTGTTTAAAATTGTAAATGTACAAAATGTGAATAGTCACTTATCTAAAAAATATGGGTAAGTTTTGTTTTGCCTATAATAGTAGATGTTTATAAAGAAAGTGAAGAACAATGTTTGTCATTTTTCTTCTTGCTTGCACAGGTTGCACTATTGAAAATTTGAGATTGTATAAACCTGTCCACAGAACTGCAAGATACCAAAATCTTGTAGGTGTCAAATAAATAAAAAAGCTATTGTTCTAACAAGCAATGAGTCCTGTGTTTTTCATCAGTCTGTCACAATTCTCAGAACATTTTAGTGATTGAGTCATGGGTTAAGTTCACACCAGAAGGAAGCAGGTGGCGCTGTGGTCTAAACCACTGAGCCTCTTGGGTTTGCCAATCGACTGTCTCCATCGGCGGTTCAAATTGTGTGACCTGCCCCAGTTCCTGCCAATCTAGCAGTTCAAAAGCATACCAGTGCGAGTAGATAAACAGGTACTGTGGCAGTGGGAAGGTTTCCGTGCACTCTGGCTTCCGTCACAGTGTTCCTTTCTGCTAGAAGCAGTTCAGCCGCATGACCCAGAAACCTGTCTGCAGACAAACGCCAGCTCCCTCGGCCTGAAGCAAGATGAGCACCACACCCCATGGTCGCCTTTGACTGGACTTAACCATCCAGGGGTCCTTTACCATTTTTTTTATTTTTGTTTTTGTTTTAATAATAATTATTAATAATTTCAAAATTACAAAAAAAGAAAAAATAAAGAACAACACTACAACACACAAAAAAAGAGAAAAACGCAGAACATAAAAACCAATACATCAATACAGCAAAAGAAGAATAAAAAGAAGGGGGGGAAAAAGACACAAATCCCAAATTGCATATCTATAATTTCCATTTGCTTGTTTCATTGACCTCCTCACACCTCCCTTTTTGTATTCTAGTTTAATTAGTTATTTCAGCAAATTCTTTCCATCTTTCTCAATTTTTGTTAAAAAATATATCTTAACAATTTAACCTAATAATTAACTCAGCAAATCCTTTCCATCTTTCCCCATATTCTGTTATTCAAATTACCTTAATTTATTTAACCTTATCTTACCCCAAAATACCTTAAAGCTTAAATCTTAGTTTTCAAATATACATAGCTCCTGATATCATTTCTGCTAGAGTCATATAGTTTCATTCCAACATTTCCCCTAATATTCATTAAGCTAATTCTAAATAAAAAGTTTCCTTTATAAATTTTCTTCCAATCATCATCCAGCGTCTCTTCTTCCTGGTCTCGGGTCGTGTCAGTCCTTACTGTCCATTCCATCTAGTCCATCAACCTGGAAGCCTTATGTCCGAGGCCCTTAAGTCTCTTCCATGTCCCTTCTGCAGATCTTCTTCTTCTTGTTTATACTTGCCCTTTTCCTTGTCTTTTGTTGGTCTCTTTCTTAATTTCTTTCCTTTCTCATTGAGGAGTAGATCTCTGGGGGATTCCAACCCAAAATTGTCTCCACCTCCCTTCATCCAGCCCGCCCATTCCCCACAGTCCCACTCCCCACAGTCCTCGATATAATCCAAAAAGTATTTAAAATCATATTTCAAGGTCTCTCCGAAGTTAGGAACCTCCTCATCTCCAAACTCCCCCTGGCCCACTTCAACTTCAATCTTCAATGACAACGGCTTATGCTCCTGTAGGGCCTCGGGTCTCTCCATTTGTATTATTTGAGGTGCAACCGCATCTTCCTCCATTGTCAGCTGCACTTGCCCAGTCAGTACAGAATCATAGATTGGTCCCTGGATGATTTCTGTATCCATGTTCCCTGTTTGTCCACAGTTATTAACCACAACAGTCAAATCCATTTTCTCATTCATCAAGTCCATCTTCTCATGCATCTGTTCCAGCAAGGCATTTGTCTTGCATAAAGCAAGCACCCAATCTTCCTCCCAGCTCATCTTTGGTCAAGGTCAGAAAAGACTGTTCCCACGATCTTAATGTCACAGATGTTGGGTCCTCAAGTATACTGCAGCAACAATTTAACAAGCTCCCTCTAGAGGAGACTTTCTATTTATATCCATTTTTTTTTTAAAGGCAAAGGAAAGTTACTTTCATTTTCCAGATATTTCAGATGTTTTTCAGATATTTTGTTTCTTTAGAATGCAAAAGGCAACATTAGAATCAACTTGTCTCTCTTCATAGCTATCTGTCAAAATATTCCATTCACAGTCAATGAACCTCTCCAGCAGTTTCTGTCTCTGACACCCCGTTCTCAGGTTAGAGACGGTGGAAACTTATCCTTCTTCACTCCCTCTCCTGCAGGGGTTAAACAGAGTTCCCCCCCTTTTCTCCTGCTTCCAAGGGGGGTTTCAGTGATTCTGAATGAAGGAAATTTAGGCTTTTTTGACAGCTTTCCCGGCTTTAGCTTACAAAATTTTTGCTTTAGTCTATATACAAAAAGCGGAAGGCGGTCTTCCTGTTTTGCACCTTCCCGCTTCGATACCAAATTAAGCAATTTATTGATCCAATTTTCCGTTTCTACTCACAGGTACTTGTTTTAAGTCCAATTGTCCACAGGAAAAAGTCAGCGCTCTCTGGCAATGACTGTGTGGCTTCACTCCGTGAAAGTAGCAGTCAGTTTGCAGCACCGCGCTTCTCACCCCACTTCGCTCCGGAGCCCCTAAATGGGATTCCCCGCGAGTAGGGGGGCGCTTCTGGTGCCTTGCCGAACCCCACGTTCCCAGGCTTCCTCTGCCTGGGATTTCTAACGGGTCCCCACCTTCGCCGCGGCGGGAAGACCCAGTTTCCACAGAGCCCGTTCCTCCGGTCGGAGGAACTCTGCCATTCACCAATGGCGCTGACCTGGAAGTCCTTTACCATTTTTTTTAACCTAAGTTCACACCACTAACTCCCAAACACTGCCTGGATTCATGAGCATGTCTCAATTACTCAGGATTAAACAAGTGAAGGCACTTGTGAACCCATGCAAAGGGGGAGGTGGCCAGCTTGTCACTGATTTACCACAGTACTTGCCTCTTTTCCATTAACCTGCTTAAGGTGTGGTTGAATCAACCATTCTCAGCACAGCGGCATTTAAAAAAGGTAAAGGGACCCCTGGACGGTTAAGTCCAGTCAAAGGCAAATGTGGGGTTGCGGCGCTCATCTCGTTTTCAGGCCGAGGGAGCCGGTGTTTGTCCACAAGACGGCTTTCTGGGTCATGTGGCCAGCAGGACTAAACTGCTTCTGGTGCAACGGAACACCGTGATGGAAGCCAGAGCGCACAGAAATGGTGTTTACCTCCCTGCCGGAGCGATACCTATTTATCTACTTGCACTAGTGTGCTTTCAAACTGCTAGGTTGGCAGAATCTGGGACAGAGCAGCGGGAGCTCACCCCGTCGCAGGGATTCGAACCACCAACCTTCTGATCGGCAAGGCTCAGTGGTTTAGACCACAGCACCACCCGCGTCCCTTTACAGCTGAATTGGCCACGCTCTGGAGTCCGTGCTCTGGGCTTGCCTCATAACAACCAGGAGGTATGTTCAAATCAGTGGTGACTCCAGTAGAAGTGGTGGGATCATCTAAGGAAGGTTCTAATTCCAAAAAGTAAATCTTGTTTTGGTGGGAGTGAAATTAGTCTCAGTCTTTTCCTCAAAGTGTGTGCCTTCACTTACTGAATTTGAGAAATGCTTGTTCAGTTTATATCCTACCCTTGGTTCCTAGAGTGATTTACACAAACTTAAATAAGACCAAAGTTACATGGTCAAAAAGGATGTTGGCTTTTGTCACGGCTGTAAAGCACAGATGGGGGACTTCTGGCCCTCCAGATGTTGAACTACAATTCCCATCATCCCTGACAATTGATCATTTTGGTTAGGGGTGAGATGAAGGTTCAAACCCAACTGTAAAGTTTTGCTCCCTCCCATTTGTTTATTAACAATCTCCTCCTTTTAATGGACCTACTTGTGCTTTGCCAGAAGGTGCCGCTGAAGCCCTGCAAAGCTGGACAAAGGCTACAGCAAAAGCTAGCAAGGCACAACAAATAAATAGCATTGCACTGCTTTACATGGACAAAAGCAGAGGACCTATTCCAGTTCAGATACTGCTTTCATGAAACAAGTCTGCATTCTGGTTCTGAATTGGGGCTGCAGAGGCTGTTCAAATGCACCTCGTCCTGGAATTTGCTGTGTTTATGCAACCTTAGCTCTTTGCTCAACCCTTCTTGAATTCTGAAGAACTTCACAAGATGGTGGGATGAGAGAGGGAAATCCAAACAGAATTTAACAGGGGCATATGCTGTCAACAATCAGCATCTAGGATTGAGATACTTCTCAGGAAGGAATTGTGGCTGGACTCCCAGCTCATGAGTCCCAGATGGAATGGCCCAGTGGCCAGGGATGATGGAAATGGTAGTCCCAGCAACACCTGAAGGCCACATGTCTCCACCCTGGGTTCTGCAAGCCCCTTCTCTGTGGTAGCCCCATTCAGAACCTTCTCCCCAGGAGGTTCATTCAGCTTATTCCCTCTTGTTGTCTTGGCGATAGCTGAAAATTACTTTTTTTGTGGGGATGGCTTTATTTCATAGTCTTTTGCTGCTTTTCCTGGTTTGATGTGTTGATTCTTCTGGTTTAATGTAAAATGATTCATTTGCCTGTTTTAGTTTAGGTTTTAGTTTCAGTCTGTTCAACTGCTATAACGTTTTACAAAGAGCAACATGCATGTATTTCAAAATATACTCCACTGTCTAAAATTTAATTTAAGCTTACTTGGACAGTGTTTTGAGTGAAAGGGGAATAGAAATGTAAGATTCCAAGTTAAAATAAAGTCTTTGTTACCACATAGCAAGAGATGAAGTAACTGTGCCTTGGAATAAATTCCCAAATGGGTTGTCGCTATCTTGAAATGTGCAACCCTTGAAAGGTGGGGATGAGACTGATAGCGACATAGAAGCAGACCTGTAACTTTTTGTGTGGGTGGGTGAGCAATAGTCCCTTATGGCTACAATGCTTCATTTTCTGCTCTTCCCCTGCCCCCCGCCCCCCGATTTTCTATTCATTGAGTTGTCTGTCCACTCAGCTTCTGGTGTCTAAATTTATTTATTGTCTAGAGTAGACAAGACTTTGCCAACATGGCACTCTCATATGTTTTGGACTACCACTCCCATCAAGTATCATACCCTCAGGTGAAAATAAGGACATTCTTCACTCCCCAGGAACTGACCCTCCTTGATGCCCCATTTTTGTGTGTCCCCACCCCTTGCAGAGCATTTCCTATCAGTAGAAGGGCGAGTGCCACCAGCACTACACCATGCTGAGAAAACCACTTAATCCCGGTTTTATTTTATTCTTTGGTAGATTTACAAAAAGAAAAACACACACCATAAATAAATTTTGGAAAGGGCCAAGATTGGACGCAGGGGCAAAAAGCATTTAAAAAAAAAAAACCCAAGCCTTCTTTTTTTTTTTTTTAATGATATTTATTAAAGTTTCACAAAAAAAGAATCACATTAATAAAAAAGAAGAATTTAAGAATAAAGGGAAAAATACACAATGCAAAATACAAAAAGAAAAAAGAAAAAACAGTTAAAAACAATTCCGTCTTTTCATCACTTCTTTTATATTTACTTATTTCCCGGACCTCCTCATACCTCCCTCTTTTGTATTCCAATTCAGTTTGTTAATCCAGCAATTTCTTTCCCTCCTTTTTAATCCCAATCCTTAATCTTAATATATTATAACATTAAATTTTTACCTATTAAAAACCAATTTTTCCATTCTTTTAACCTTTTTAATCCTAATCCTTAATCTTGATATATTTATAACTTTAAAGCCTGTACAGCTAGAAGCCACTTAACTTCAATCCAACATCACTCTAACATTCATTAATTTTGCAATGTTTCTGTAAATAATCTTTGAATTTCTTCCAATCTTCTTCCACCGACTCTTCTCCCTGGTCACGGATTCTGCCAGTCATTTCCGCCAATTCCATGTAGTCCATCATTTTCATCTGCCATTCCTCCAGTGTGGGTAGCTCTTGTGTCTTCCAATACTTTGCGATGAGTATTCTTGCTGCTGTTGTAGCATACATAAAGAAAGTTCTATCCTTTTTTAACACCGATTGGCCGACTATGCCCAGGAGAAAGGCCTCTGGTTTCTTCAAGAAGGTATATTTAAATACCTTTTTTAATTCATTATATATCATCTCCCAGAAAGCCTTAATCTTTGGGCACGTCCACCAAAGGTGAAAAAATGTACCTTCAGTTTCTTTACATTTCCAACATTTGTTATCAGGCAAATGGTAGATTTTTGCAAGCTTAACTGGGGTTATGTACCACCTGTATATCATTTTCATAATATTCTCTCTTAGGGCATTACATGCCGTAAACTTCATACCTGTGGTCCATAACTGTTCCCAGTCAGCGAACATGATGTTACAGTGGGGCCTCGCAAGACGAAAAGAATCCGTTCTGTGAGTCTCTTCGTCTAGCGGTTTTTTCGTCTTGCGAAGCAAGCCCATTGACGGATTAGCGGATTAGCGCTATTAGCGGTTTTTAGCGGCTTTTAGCGGCTTATCAGCTTATCAGATAAGCAGATACGCGGCTTAGCGGCTTAGAAAAAGGGGGGGAAAGGAAAAAAAAACCACAGGAACTCGCATGACATTTTCGTCTTGCGAAGCAAGCCCATAGGAGATTCGTTTTGCGAAGCACCTCCAAAACGGAAAACTCTTTCGTCTAGCGAGTTTTCCGTCTTGCGAGGCATTCGTCTTGCGGGGCACCACTGTATGTCCAACATCTTGTGCCCATTTAATCATAGCAGATTTCACTGTTTCATCCTGAGTATTCCATTTCAGCAGCAAGTTATACATTCTTGACAAATTCTTAGTTTTGGGTTCCAACAGTTCTGTTTCTAATTTTGATTTTTCCACCTGGAAGCCAATTTTCTTATCCAAATTGTATGCCTCCATTATCTGATAATAATGAAGCCAGTCTCGCACTTTGTTTTTAGCTTTTCAAAACTCTGCAATTTCAATCTGTCTCCATCTTGTTCCAAAATTTCCCAATATTTTGGCCATTTGACCTCCATATTGAGCTTTTTCAAGGCTTTCGCTTCCATTGGTGACAGCCATCTTGGGGTTTTATTTTCCAATAAGTCCTTATATCTTATCCAAACATTAAACAAAGCTTTCCTGACAATATGGTTTTTAAATCCTTTATGTGCTTTGACCTTGTCATACCACAGATATGCATGCCATCCAAATACGTTGTTAAAACCTTCGAAATCCAAAATGTCAGTGTTTTCAAGAAGCAGCCATTCTTTCAACCAGCAGAAAGCTGCTGATTCATAGTAAAGTTTAAGGTCTGGCAGGGCAAATCCACCTCTATCCTTTGCATCTGTTAGTATTTTAAATTTTATTCTGGGCTTCTTGCCCTGCCAGACAAATCTAGAAATATCTCTCTGCCACCTCTTGAAGCAGTCCATTTTGTCCACAATTTGCAATGTTTGAAACAAAAACAACATTCTAGGCAATACATTCATTTTTACGGCAGCAATACGACCCAGCAGTGAAAGCTTCAAGTTTGACCAAATTTCTAAGTCTTTTTTCACTTCAGTCCAACATCTTTCATAGTTATCTTTAAATAAGTTCCCATTTTTTGCTGTCAAGTTAATCCCCAAATATTTAACTTTCTTAACCACTGTTAAACCTGTCACATTCTGAAACCTCTCTCTCTCTCTCTCTATTGGTGTTAGATTTTTCTCTAAAACCTTAGTTTTTACCTTATTCAATTTAAATCCTGCAACTTGACCAAATTCTTGAATCAATTCTAAAACCCTTTTGGTACTAGATTCTGGCTCCTGTAACGTCAATACTAAGTCATCTGCAAATGCTCTCAATTTGTACTGTTTGGCTCCGACCTGTATACCTTTAACCAACTGATCCCTTCTAATCATGTTCAGCAAAACCTCCAGGACCGAAATAAAAAGCAGTGGGGAGATTGGGCAACCCTGTCGTGTCCCTTTTTCAATCTTAAATTCTTCCATCACCACATTATTTACAATTAATTTAGCTTTTTGTTCTTAATAGATTGCACTTATACCGTTTTCAAAACCTTGGCCTACCCCCATACCTTGTAGGTTCTTCTTCATAAAACTCCAAGAAATATTGTCAAAGGCTTTCTCCGCATCCACAAATATCAAAACTGCTTTAGTGTTTATATTCACTTCTAATTTCTCCAAAATGTCAATTATGTTCCTCATGTTATCAGACAAATGTCTACCCGGGAGAAAGCCCGCTTGGTCTTTATGAATCTCTTCCAACAAGACTTTTTTCAGTCTCTTAGCCAAAATGTCTGCAAAAATTTTGTAATCCACATTAAGTAATGATATGGGGCGGTAGTTCTTAAGCTGCGTCTTTTCAGTCTCTGTTTTCGGTACAAGTGTAATATAAGCTTCTTTCCACGACTCTGGTGCCCTTTTCCCCTCCATTATTTCATTACAAACCTCTTTTAAAGGTTGTACTAGCCATTCTTTCAAGGATCTGTAATATCTAGAAGTCAATCCATCTGGTCCTGGAGATTTACCCAATTGCATGTTTTGAATGGCGCCTTCTATCTCCTGTTCAGTTATTTTGTAGTTCAACATTAATTTATTTTCTTGAGAGATTTTTTGTAATCCATTTGTTTTCAAAAATCTATCTACATCAGTTTCTTTCAATGGCCCTTGTGTGTATAGTTGTTTAAAGTACCTCGGGAAACAATTTCTAATCTCAGCTGGGTTCTGTATATTCCTTCCTTCCACTTCTAAATTTGTAATTGTATTTAATTTTGGTCTTTTTTTAATTTGCCAAGCCAACAGTTTCCCACATTTATTAGCCGACTCGAATGTCTTTTGTCTCATTTGTTTAATTTTCCATTCTATCTCCTGATTCGTCATTTTCATGTATTGTACTTGATATAACTTTAGTTCTCTCAGAATCTCTTGGGACTTTGGTTTTATTCTCAATCTTTTTTCACTTTCCTTTATTTTCTCCAATATTTTGTCCTTCTCATTTTGAGTTCTCTTCCTTAATGCATTCTGTTGTATCAAGAACCCTCTCATAACCGCTTTACTTGCGTCCCAGATTACTCTTTTTTCCACATTGGTGCTCATATTTATCTCAAAATAGTCTCTCAAGGTTTTTTGGGCCTTCTTAAGCACTTCTTCATCTCTAAATAAGGTGTCATTCATCCTCCATCTAAAGGAGCCAGTTGGTGTTAGTTTAAAACCCCAAGCCTTCTTGTGCTCTTCTCCCCCTTTCTTCCTGCCCAGGGTGGCCCTGCCTTCTCAGAGCCAGTGTGTCATGTGGGGCTGGGTCTCAGGGGCAGGGGCCGCCTCTCCTCCTCCTCCTCGCCCGCTCTCCGGCAGCCACTAAGAGCTGCCATGGGGAGGAGGTGGCAGCACCAGGAGAGGCAAAGGGGTGCTCCCTCACAGTCGCAGTTTGGGATGGCTCATCCTTTCCCCCTAAGTTCAGCAGCAGCAGCAGCAGCACTGGCAGGGGAAATTGGGACGTTCTGGGATCAAATCAGAAGCCAGGATTGCTTTTGTAATTCCAGCACTGAAAAATCAGGACACTTGGAGGATATGAAATATGCAGAGGCCATGTTGGTGAAGACTCTTCTAGGAACAAAAAAGGAAGGGGAAGGTTTAAAGAAGGTTGCAATCCACTAGGAAACTTCCTGCTTTGGATAGTAGACGCCTCCTCTGTGATTAGGTACTTTGCAAGGATTATAGGAATTGCTGCAACATAATGATTTGCAAAGATTTGATGCCAATTGTTTTGACAATCCCAGCATCAAAACGGCTTTTAAAATGTAAGCTGGGTTGTTTAGAACATGATTTGTGGGTGTGTTTCTGGGCTACAGCAGCCTTTGTCCCAGACCGTCGGCCAGAACGGCTGATGAGAACTGAGAGAGCCCAACAATCTCTGTTTAAAGCTTAAGCCAGTGGTGTCCAAACTTTTTTTCAAAGAGGTCCAGATTTGATGAAGTGAAGGGCCGTGGGGCTGACCAAAGGACCAACCAAAGTTGTTGACCTTTTTTTAGAGTTTAAATTGTTGAGCTTTTTTTTAGAATTGGAGGGGGTTTTTTTAGGCCCCCGGACTTTGGACATGCCTGGCTTAAGCATTTCACTAAATATCTATTTACCTAGAAGACTATACCAGCTCTGTAGTTGCACTTGGGACCAGTGTAAGACTTCCTTCTTCTAAGGTGGAGCACCAAATGGCACTCCCCCCAACACACACCTGTCCTACACAATCAAGGTGTATAGTACCCAAGGCCAAGCAAGGTATTTTGGCACCCGAGGAGGAAAATCCCACAAGGAAAGCTACAGCAACCAATAATTTTGCTGCCTTTAGCATCACAAATCAACAGCTTCTGAGACACTCTGTAAGTATCTTTACAGGTCAATGACATGTGTTTTACAAACCACTCAAAAGAAAGTGTGCACCCACTTTCCAACTCCCAATTTTCAGGAAACCTCCAAGCCTGTTATCTTTTGTTCATATTAAGTACCCTGGCATGGCTTTTGTCAAAATCATTTTAATTCTAAAGGATTCAGCAGAGAGACTCAGTATTTTGTAGTATGCATCTCTTAATTTAACTTTATGTCAACCAAAAATTTTCAAACTCTGCCTTGAGAAGCAAGAGAGCATTTTCTTAGCCCAGTTGCTCATCTCAGCAGAGGCTGTTACAGATTAACTACTTCCAGGCTTCATTGCGGAAGAGAATTTTGGCCTATCCCTGTATCAAGTATGCATTAATCCATCCTGATACAAAGACCTAGCAGAATTGCTCATCCTTGGAGGGGGTTGCATGTTCTACATCTGCACAACTCACTACTCTGGACCTGCCTTCTTGCAAGCATGCCCTGTGGGAAGGGAGCAATAATTTATTTCTTACGTTGAGGCACAAGTGCCAATGCATTTGCAGCCAAAATGGCACCACCTCAGCACAGGATGGGACGTACACTCAGTGAAGTCCTGAGGTTTGCAGACAACATCAACATTTAAAACCAACCAACCAACTAACAAACCCTAAAGTGGACAAGGAAATGACCTACGTAGCCAAATGAAGAGTGAGCATGGTTAGTGGTCATGGGATGTTGACTCTTGGGAGGATAGATGGAATGGAGTATCTTGAAATAGGGCATATATGCTGACTGGAACAATGAACAGGGGGACTCCACACTTCTTATAAATGTTAGGGTTGTAACCAGCTAAGTCCTACTCAGAGAAGACCCATTGAAATTAGTGGATAAGGTCCATTAATGTAAATAGGTATACTCTGAGTTGGACTTAGCTGAATACAATCCTAATCTAGTTTAATTCAAAGTATTACAGAAGAGCCACCTAAAAAAATTAAGTGTTTTACAAACTGCCCCTCCTATAGCCAAAATAAACACCAGCGTCTCTCTCTCCCCTATGCTAGAAAGGCTGCAGAGAGAGAGACCCGTGCTTTCATGCCTGGTGGAGTTGCATGTCAGTGTACTCCTTTGGGAAAAAGGTGTCTCACATTATTTCATATTTTATTAACATTACACAGCAATGTCTCACCCAACTCAGCTCTCGCCTTATTATCATTAGACCCAAATTCAAACAATAACCTTAAATGCAGAGACTTACTATTTATTCTGTTAGCAGCCTGATTAACAATAGCCTGACAAACACGTAAAGCTGTCTCATGGTTTGACAAAGAATGCCATCATGAGAAATCTCTTCTGAGACGAGCATTTCAACTACAGTCATACCTCGGGTTGAATATGCTTCGGGATGAGTGCGTTCGAGTTGCGCTCCGTGGCAACCTGGAAGTAACGGAGCACGTTACTTCCGGGTTTCACCACTTGTGCATGCGCAGATGCTCAAAGTGACGGCATGCGCATGCGTAGAAGTGCCAAATGTGATCCGCGCACGCACAGACACACGGACATGGGTTACGTTTGCTTCTAGATGCGAACAGGGCTCCGGAACGGATCCCATTCGCATCTAGAGGTGCCACTGTATTCCAATCCAGGAAGAACCTGAGCCATTTAAAAGAATACCTAATATGAAAAAAAACACCTTTCAGAGCTCTTCCATAAGAAAAAGAAATCTTTATACGAAGGCCGTTGGCATCATCTGCTCAGGGCAATTCAAGTGAAGGACAGCAAGGAATTATTGAGGATAGTTTCTGGTGCCCTTCAAGATGGTAGCAACCTGTCAGGGAACTGCCATCGGAGCTAGAGGCGGAGGGAAGGCTCCAGAGGGATGCTGGAGAGGGTCCCAGTAGGGAGAGAGGCAGCCCATCTGCTGGGGAAGGAAATCAGCGTAACACCAGTGGAGAAGGGGGGCAGATGGGGGAATCGGAGAGGAGGCTCCATGACTCCTCGCCAGGGACCAGCGGGGAGAGCACGGGTCCTCTGCTGCCCACACCCTCCCTGCGCAGAAGGCTTCCGCGCAGGGAGACTAGGAGGAGACTTGGCGTCAAAGAACTTCTTTGCTGGAAGACGTTCAAGAAACGCCCACTGATGGATTCTGCCAGCGACTGAGACAGTCACGAAGCTAGAGGCTGTCCAGTCAGAAAGGGTTCAACCAGGTAACCTAGCCAGTAGTGGCGGCAACTTACGCACGAGCAACCCCTAAACCCATTACACAACCAACCAAACAATCACCATCATTCCTGCCTCTAGCTGGTTTAATCACTATTCTGCAATATTTACAGCGCCAACGAATCTATCAGCTATGCAAAATCGGCCCAGTTATGTATATTTTCCAGACTGGACCCTAGTGGAACCAGATGAAATACTCTCAATAATCAAGAAGTTAAGATCAAATAAATCCCCAGGACCAGACGGGATCCCTGGTGAACTTTTTAAGCACATTCCGGATTGGTGGGCCCCTCTATTAGCCAACTTATTTACTTTAATTGACAAATTCGGGATATTACCAGATGTTTGGCTAAACTCCATCATCACTTCTATTTTTAAAAAAGGTGACCCGAATCTGCCTGAGAATTACTGTTCAATAAGTCTCCTATCAAACCTTGGCAAAATGTATACCTGATTTTTGGAAAGGAAATCTAACAAGGTTCTTGGGCCTGAACAAATAGGCTTTTGTCATGGCAAATCAACCACTGATCACTGCATAGTCCTTTCACACCTCACGGAAAAATTCATGGAAAATGGGAGGAAGGAACTTTACGTAGCCTTCCTAGACTTAAAAGGAGCTTCTGACCCCTGTGATCCACTTTGGCACAATTTATGTAAAATGGGAATTGACCAATGCCTGCTGCTTTTAATTAAAAAATTACATACTGATAAAAAGAATAAATATAACCAAAGGAGTAAAGCAAGGATGCGTCTTGGCACCCCACTTATTCAACCTCTTCTTAAATGACCTGGCTCATCACTCTAAAGATGTAAATGGACATCCACCGACATTATGCCAACATAAAATAAAACTGCTTTTATACGTGGGCGATACCACAATTCTTTCTCATACCCAGGTCGGCCTTAGAAGATTTCTGAACTTGTTTTCTTCCTTCTGCCAGATCAACTCCCTGGGAATTACGAAAAATTTAAATTATGATTTTTTATTAAAGTCGTCAAATTGTCAAATGGAGACTAGATAATCACCCCATTGACCAGGTAAAATATTTCAAATACCTAGGGATATTCTACCAGTCAAATTTAAACTGGACAACACACAGATGCCAAATGATCATCCAGGCAAAATGCACCACATCTGGGATTCTTCATTTTTTCTTCCTCAGAGGCAACCGGATGGTCCCTGCTGCAATAAATATTTTTAATGCCAAGGTCCTTTCTCAGTTATTGTACAGCATTCCAATTTGGATACAAGCATTTAATAGAGAAGTTGAACAAATTCAAGCGACTTTTCTTTTTAAGATCCTTGGTGCCCCTAAATACATGAGTTACTTAGCCTTATGTGTTGAAATCAGTCAACATCTGATGGAAACCAAAGCATGGCTGACTACAACCAAGGCCTGGCTGAAAGTCCACTTCAGAACAACATCTAACTCCTTCTTAACCGCTGTGCTTGAAGATCGCATTTCATTTGGTAGGTATAGAGCAATTCAAGATAAAATTCGTAGTTTGGGCATTGCTCTCAAGAGCCTTGAAGCATGTGACAAAAGTTACACATTCCAAATAATCAAGCAGCTGCTCTACGACCACGAAAGACAGCGCTTGTTACCTCATTCTCCAAGATTCTGTTCTCCGGAGGCCTTAGGTATCACAACACCCTATGGAACCTGTGCCAAATATCTAAAGGATCTACTACTCCCCTCCCATTAAGGAACCTTTATGCTCATGAGATTAAATGCTTTCCCTTCTGCAGTGACCAAAGGCAGATTCTCACATACTCCATATCAAGCCTGTTTGTGTGCCTGCAACCAAGAAGTACCTGATTCAATGGACCACATTCTCTTAGATTGCTCTCTACACAGCAGACCTCGCCAACTGATGCTGAGCAAAATGTTGGACTTCCGGCCTATAACTCCAAGAAGAAGTCAAATGAGGTTTCTCCTGGCAGATCCCGGGACAAAGATATCACTGCTTTAGTAGCCTCCTTTTTAGCCACAACCTTACCAGAAAGGTTTCCTAACGATTCATCCTTTTGGGGAACAGACAGGGCGAAGCAGAATATCTAAGTGCACACAATCACAGTGTGACCTTATGACCCTCAACAACTTCACCCTTGTCCTTTTAATTATCCCAGTGACTTGAAATGTTTTATACTGTGATGCCAATAAAGGTATTTGATTTGAACAATAGCCTGATATTGGAAACAGTCCCTAGAAATCCCCATTGAAGTCTACTTAAATAGTATTTGGAATGTGGCTCTACCAGAATGCCTTACTCACCACAGAAGGGTAATTAAAGGCACTTCATCGATGGAAACTTTTGGTGGGATGCCAACTTCCTTTCTTTTCCTTTATAAATGAGACGGAAAATATTTTAATTCCACCATCATCAACACAAGAATCTCCGTGGAGAGGCTACTTGAATACATAAATAAATGTATTGCTTGTGTACTATGTACTGCATATGGAACTTAATAAGAATTTACCATTGGGCAAGTTACTGTAGTTAGAGGTTGTTCTTGTATTTAAATGAAAAACAATAAAAATTATTGGGGGAGGGGTGAAAGTCGCCTTCCTATTTAGATAACTTTTTAGCTGCAATAATGCATCAAATTCCCTCTCTCACATACCCTCCAATATCTCTCCAATGAAAATAGGGACGTATCATCATCATCATGTGCTTTTTTTCTAAAAAATGTTTAGGGGTACTCTCAATTTCTTACTCATACAGTGGTACCTCCGGTTAAGAACTTAATTCGTTCTGGAGGTCTGTTCTTAACCTGAAACTGTTCCTGACCTGAAGCACCACTTTAGCTAATGGGGCCTCCCGCTGCCGCCGCGCCGCTGGAACACAATTTCTGTTCTCATCCTGAAGCAAAGTTCTTAACCCGAGGTACTATTTCTGGGTTAGCGGAGTCTGTAACCTGAAGCGTCTGTAACCCGAGGTACCACTGTATTGAAATACTGCCCCTCAATGAGGCCAAACTTAGATTCACAAAATGTTTAGGGGTATGCCTCCACCCTGCATCCCCCTAGAAAAAAGCACTGATGATGATGATACTATTTATATCGTGTCCATCTGATTGGGTTGCCCCAGCCACTCTGACCAGCTTCCATCATATATAAAACATAATAAAACATTAAACATTTTTTTAAAAACCTTCCCTATATACAGGGCTGCCTTCAGTTGGGAGTTGGATAAAAAGAGGCAGCTGTTAGTTCCACAAGTCATTGGAGCAACCTGAAGGAAGGGAAGGGAATGCAAGTCACTGCCTAGTTTTCTTGACAATAAGCAAGGGGGTTGCAGTGTTGGGGAGTTTATTGCTGCTATCACTAAGGTTTGGCACTGTTTGGTAAATTAACCAATTAAATGTTGGCTGGTGGGCAGCCATTTAATCAAGGAGGGCTAAATTAAATTGATGAGGCTGTCTCTATACTTAAATGAGGACACACTATTATCTTCTTAAGTAGATTTGGTTTAGGGGTGTTATTGCACAATCACAAGGTTTGCACACACACCATTTAAACAGCAATGCCCATCAACTCTGGGGGGGACCTTGCCCCCTCATATATTTTATTGGGGAGCAAAGGGACCTTAGCCTCTAGGAGTTGGTTCCTACGACAGGAAAATGTTAAAGATGACTTCCCTTTTAACTATAAATAGCAACTTAAAAACAAAACCTCCCTTAGAACTCCATCAGCATCTAGCAGACAAAATGCATATGTTAAGATTTTCAGTATAATCCTATGCACTTACTCAAAAGTTAGCCCACTGTTTCCATAGTGTGCATGTGTTCAGAACTGCAATTTTATGTGGGCAACTGAAGTGCAATTGTATGCTTGTCCACTCAGAAGTAAGCCCAACTGAGCAGATTAAAATCATTATTAAATATATAAAAACACACCTGCCTGTACCCTATGTTCATTGTCAAAACACCAAGCTGAGGGCAGGTGGTATGGCAGGGACTGGAACCTGTGAGTCTTCAGGTGTCTAGACTCCAGCTCCCATCAACCCCAGCCAGCATAAGCAAGAGTCAGGGATGATGGGAGCTGGAGTCCAAGACCATCTGGAAGCCGACAGGTTTTCTGCCCCTAATCTCTGGTGTGCTCCTTCCGTAAAAACTCATCTGACACCTGTTTTTGTGGGGTGGTGGTATTGGTGCCAGATAACCCCCTTTTTATTTCCTCAGGTCATTTCAAACGTTAACTGCATTTGGTTTGATTCTGTGTTTTTAATTGTTGCTTTACAACTTTCAGATGCTGCTGTTGTATTTTCTTGACTTCTTTCTTTTATTTTATTGTAAGAAAAGGCTGCATTCTTTTTATTCTAAGAAGCCATGGGCGTAGGACATCATACACTTTTGTGGAAACTCTTAATATCTCAAGTATTCCCAATTTTGCTTTTAAAAATATTTTTGGCAGTTAATTACATGGATTACTTGTCCACCTTGAATCTCTCAAGTAGAAAGAATGTTGAGAACACCCTGAATACTTTTAGTTGGGGTCATTTATCTCGTTGACCATTTCACATTGTCCCTTCAGGTTTCTAGCCTATGGAAAGAAGGGTGAGCAAGAGACCCTTTGACCCTCTTGCTTGCTTGACCAATGTTGTGTTTTTTTGTTCCACTTGCGGATTAGTTTATGATTTTTTTGTACTCTGTTGTACATGTTGTTATAAAATGCTGTTCACTATTTCAGGGGCCTTTGGCGTTCCAACGTGGTATGTAAATAAAATGCAATAATAATGAGTAATAAATCTGCCCTTGAATAAGATAGCTGATATAGAAAGAGTAGGTTTTAGAAAGGGGGGGGTGATAAATTGGGGTGCCTTCTAACACACTTAAAAGTTAATTATTTTCAATATAAATATAAATACTGCTGATGGCAGGCGCTGTCTGAAGAGTTTTCTCTTCATACTTGCACTGGAAGGAACTGCCGCTTCTAAGATGTTGCCTGCTGCCACACAAATATAAAGCTCTTTTAAAAAACAAAACAAAACAAGTTTTTTCCTCTTCAAAACTATCATATCAAGCTAGCCCCCCTAACTTTTAAGATCTTTGTAGGCCCTGCTCTCGGTGTCCCTGTCAAAGAAAGCAAGGGAGCTAATCACCAGGGGAAAAGGTCTTTTTGGTAGTGGCACCCCAGCCACAAAACGGCTTCCCTGCCACTATTCTTGTTGTCTTTTCTGTGCCAGGTGAAGATCTTTAAATAACTTATACAGTCTGGGCCTGTTTTATTTTTTGGGGGGGGTTGAGTAGTTGCTGTCTTTTGCTGCATGCATGTAGCTTTTGATTTTATGGGGTGGGGGGAATTGTATTTATTTTTTTAAAAATAAATTCTTTATTTTAAGGTGCCCAAAGAACTTTGTTACTGAATGGCATACAATTATGGCATATGAAAATATATGAGTCATATGAAAATATATGTAAATTTAATTAATATTTATTTGATTAAATGGCAAGAGATTTCTGTGATCTGCTGTCAAGCCTACTTGAAAAAGCTATAAAAATGCTAAATATCATTATCATTTGGGCTGTCATCCAAAATGTTGGTTGATTGCTCAATTAATTAAGCCTGCATTAACATGCATATTAGAAAATTCGTGATCACATTATTCTGGGGCTCTGTCATCTGCACTGGTTTCCAGTCCAATTTTGGGCCCCATTCAAATTGCTGGTTTAAACCATGAAAGCCATAAGCCAAGGTGGAGAACCTTCTCAGCTGAGGTCACATTCCCTCATGGACAGCCTTCCAGGGCTACCTGTTCCTCTGTTGGTGCAGTGCCCTCAGGCCCTCTCCAGAACAGGTGACCCACTGAATTCCTGGGCTTGGGAGCCATCAGCCCACAGCATCTTGTCAGGATTTACCTCCCGTTTGTTTCTCATTGTGTGGCCCATCACTGCCTCCAGAGATTAAGTAGCCTCACCTGATCCCAATGAAAAGGAGAAACAGCTGGGGAGAGCAAGATGGACCCCTCCTGGGACAACTGCCAAGGAGTTGAGTAGAAGTCACCTCTAGGTTGGGGCAGAACCACCTGAACTCTCAACCCATACAGCGGTTGAGGAAGATACAGTGGTACCTCTGGTTAAGTACTTAATTTGTTCCGGAGGTCCGTACTTAACCTGAAACTGTTCTTAACCTGAAGCACCACTTTAGC